>NC_091446.1:60211596-60511596 GCF_964237555.1 Oryctolagus cuniculus
AAAAAGAAATATGTTTTCTTTTGAGAATGAAAATTAATTTTAATCACAAAATGCTCACTAGATTTTGAATTTTTTTAAATATTTTTTTTGACAGGCAGAGTGGACAGTGAGAGAGAGAGACAGAGAGAAAGGTCTTCCTTTTGCTGTTGGTTCACCCTCCAATGGCCGCCACGGCCGGCGCGCTGCGGCCGGCGCACCACGCTGATCCGATGGCAGGAGCCAGGTGCTTCTCCTGGTCTCCCATGGGGTGCAGGGCCCAAGCACTTGGGCCATCCTCCACTGCACTCCCTGGCCACAGCAGAGAGCTGGCCTGGAAGAGGGGCAACCGGGACAGAATCTGGCGCCCCGACTGGTTCTAGAACCCGGTGTGCCGGCGCTGCAAGGCGAGGATTAGCCTATTGAGCCGCGGCGTGGGCCTAAATATTTATTTTTATTTATTTGAAAGGTACAGTTAAAGAGAGAGGGAGAGATCTTCCAACTGCTGGGTCACCCCCCCCCCCAAACGGATTCAATGGCCAGGGCTGAGACAGGCCAAGGCCAGGAGCCAGAAACTTCATCTGAGTCTCCCACACAGGTGCAGGGGCCCAGGCACTTGGGCCATCCTCCACTGCTTTCCCAGACACATTAGCAGGGAGATGGATCAGAAGTGGAGCAGCCAGGACTCAAACTGGTGCCCTCATGGGATGTTGGCGCTGCAGGTGATGATTTAACCCATTACACCTCAACACTGGCCCCAGATTTTGAATTCTTAAGAAATCCCAAGACAAATGCATATTTGTTTTGGCCAAATTTGCCATTCTTGAGTTCCTAAAACCCAGAAGATAAGAATTATGGTGGTTAAGATGCCAGATGGGATGACTGCACCCCATATCAGAGTGCTTGGGTACAGTCTCAGCTCCCCTTCCGATTCCAGCTTCCTGCTAATGCACACCCCAGGAGGCAGCAAGTGATTGCTCACTTACTTATGTCCCTGTCATCCACGGGGAGACCCAGACTGAGTTTCTAGCTCCTGGCTTTGGCTTGGCCTAACCCTGGCTGTTTTTAGCATTTGGAAAGTGAACTGGAAGATAGGAGATTTCTGTCTCTCTTTCTCTCTCTGTCTCTCTTCCTGTCAAATAAATAAAATAAATTAATATTAAAAAATATAATGGGGAATCATGAGAAGGATTCAATTTGGACAGCCTTAGAAACAAAAGAAAAAGAATGCATTCATCCAGAATATTGGATTTGGGTGCCAATAATTTTTCTCGTTCACACTACAAACTTCTTTTCCATTGCTACATAGCAGCTATTAATTCTCTTGCTTTAATATCCATTTCTCTTTGGCAATCTCACGTGAATCCAATTTCCAACAACACAGAGATGTATGCTTTTCTGTACTGCATCGGGACACTGAGGTTCCATCTTCTTATGACCCACAAAAAGAGTATCAGGAAGTCAGAGTAAAGTTTTAAAATACTCCCATCTGGTGGCAGTTTAGAAACATGGCAGCCTAAACATGATAGCCCTGCCTTTTCAGTCTTTGCACCATTGTTCTTCTGTGGTAGACAGAAACCAGTAAAACCACCTGGATGTACAAAGTTCTTTTTTTAAAAAAAATATTTATTTTGTTTACTTGAAAGACAGAATTAGAGAGAGAGGTAGAGACAGAGAGAGGTCTTCCATCTGCTGGTTCACTCCCCAGATGGCTGAAGCCAGGAGCTAGGAGCTTCTTCCGGATCTCCCACATGGGTGCAGGGACTCAAGGACTTGGGTCATCCTCCACTGCTATCCCAGGCCATAGCAGAGAGCTGGATCAGAAGAGGAGCAGCCAGGACTAGAACCAGCGCCCATATGGGATGCCAGTGTCTCAGGCCAGGGCTTTAACCCGCTGCACCTCAGTGCCGGCCCCACAAAGTTCTAAAACCATTCAGGAAGACACAGGAGATTCCTTTTTAAGCACTTGGATTTCCTGTAGAAAAGCTATTTCAGACAATGCAGCTCTCAAACCCAGGCCATCTCCAGTTGTTCCTGAGGGTCGTTATTGACACTACCCCAGCTCTATCAGAGAACCCAAGGTTCATACTCATTTTATATATCTTGCCCATGCTGCCTGCACTAGTGAGAACACAAAAGCAGGGGCAGGCATTTGGTGCAGCGGTTAAGACATTGCTTGGAGGCCGGCGCCGTGGCTCACTAGGCTAATCCTCCGCCTAGCAGCGCCGGCACAACGGGTTCTAGTCCCGGTCGGGGCGCCGGATTCTGTCCCGGTTGCCCCTCTTCCAGGCCAGCTCTCTGCTATGGCCAGGGAGTGCAGTGGAGGATGGCCCAGGTGCTTGGGCCCTGCACCCCATGAGAGACCAGGAGAAGCTCCTGGCTCCTGCCATCGGATCAGCGCGGTGCGCTGGCCGCAGCGCGCCAGCCGCGGCGGCCATTGGAGGGTGAACTAACGGCAAAAGGAAGACCTTTCTCTCTGTCTCTCTCTCTCTCACTGTCCACTCTGCCTGTCAAAAAAAAAAAAAAAAAAAAAGACATTGCTTGGAATACCTGCATCCCATATCAGATCGCTGGGGTCCCACTCCCAGCTCTGCTTCCTGCTAATGCATACCCCAAGAGGCAGCAGTGATACCTCAAGTGCTTGGGTCCCTGCCAACCACGAGGGAGGCAAGGATTGAATTCCTGGCTCTGGCTCTGGCCTGGTCCAACACCAGCTTTTGTGGGCAGTTGAGAAGTGGACCAGTAGATACAAGATTTCTCTGTCTGTCTCTCTTTCACTCTGCCTTTCAAATAAATACTTTTTTTGAATTTTAAATCAGTGATTGTTGATTAAGAAGAATTTTTAGAAGGAAGTTTTGCCATAATTCATCATAATATATTCCCATTCACTCAACAGTTATCTATTTAGTGCCTGCTATGTGTGAGGCAGGGTATGTTGGAACAAGTCAGAACAGGGAAGGATCTCATAGAATTTGCAGTCTAGTGAGGCAGACAGTCGTTGAATGAATGCCAGGTGCGATGCGTGTTACCAGCTGGGAAATATGGGATGCTGTGTAAGCACACACAGGAAAGGACGTCCATTCCAATGGTGAGGATGGTGGTTCAAAGCACAGGCTCTGTGGTCAGGCGGACCCGGGGTGGGACCTGCGGTCAGCCACTCAGGAATGTGTGACCAGAGGCAAACTACTTAACCTTCTTCTGCCTCTGACTTCTTGATCTGTAAAATGGGGACAATAATACAATCTATCCAATGAGCATTGTGTCGATGAAATGGAATTATAAAAAATGGCTAGCAGCCTGAAGTCTGTTCCCGAAGCTGAGGGTTATGCTCTAGAAGCCAGCAAGGGGGCTTGTGTTGTGGTGCAGCAGGTTAAGCCACCACCTGCGACACTGGCATCCTTCGCGGCCACCAGTGCTAGTCCTGGCAGCTCCACTTCTGATCCAGCTCCCTACTAATGCTGCTGGGAAAGCGGCAGGTGGCCCAAGTCCTTGGACCCCTGCCACACATGTGGAGACCTGGATGGAGTTCCAGGCTCCTGGCTTCTGCCTGGCCCAACCCCAGCTGCTGCTGGCATTTAGAGACTTAACCAGTGGAGGGACGATCTCCCCCGCCCCCACCCCAGTCAGGCTGCCTATGAAAAAAAATGAAAAAATCTGTTTTTAAAAAATGTTTAAAAGCAAAACAAAAATTCCTTTGCAGCCTCCCATTTAAAATCTGAAGCATTTTTCCCTCCTAAAATCCAACATTGTTCCATTCTCTGAGTCCCCTTTGTAGCTGGTACCTTTAGGACTTCTAGCCTCTTTGGTGGCTAATTAGGTTTACAGGTTTACTTCCCCTACCTGACTTGGAAGATCTCAACAGGAGGGATATCTGTAACTCTGGTCCCTAGCCAAGAGTCTGTCATATAAATCATTAAGTATTTGCAGAATAGGGGCTGGTGCTGTGGCATAGTGGGTAAAGCCACCACCTGTGACTCCAGATTTGAGACCTAGCAGCTCCATTTCCTATCTAGGTCTCCGCTAATGTACCTGGGAAAGCAATGGAGGATGGCTCAAGTACTTGGGCCCCAGCACCCACATGGGAGACCCAGAAGCTTCTGGCTCCTGCCTTTGGTCTGGCCCAGTCCTGGCTGTTCTGGCCATTTGGGAAGTGAACCAGCAGATGGAAGATCTGGCTTTCTGTCTCTGTCTCTCTCTCTCGTTCTCTGTGTGTCTCTCTCTCCCTCTGTGTGTGTGTGTGTGTGTGTGTGTGTGTGTGTGTCTGTGTAATTCTGCCTTTCAAATAAATAAATAAATATTTTAAAATATATGTATTTGCAGAATATGTTAATGGTAAGCTACCTACCTACTGAATTATGATCAGTCTTCCAAGGCTCATTGGTATTTTCCTGTGCTCACCTGTGAGCTCACTAAGTGTCTCAGGTGTACCCTATCTCCAGTCATGTTGGAAAAGAAGTCAAGGGAAGAAATCACAGCTTATACTTCTAATTTTTATTGATTATGAATTGAGGCAAGTGATAGAGTAGCCTCCAAGAGAACAAGATTCTCACATCCAGAGTGGAAAAATATGAGTAAGAGACTTGCCAAAAGAATCTTTGGATTCCAACGCTAGTTGTCCTAACAGACCACCAAATCAGCCAGCTCTCACAGGCCCAAAGCCCAAAGAAGAGAATTAGAAGACTATCTGAGGGGCTGGCGCTGTGGCGTAGCAGGTGAAGCTGCCACCTGCCGTGCCAGCATCCCATGTGGATCGAGCATCGGCTGCTCCACTTCCAATCCAGCTCTCTGCTATGGCCTGGAAAAGCAATGGAAGATGGCCCAACTCCTTGGGCCCCTGCACCCTCATGGGAGGCCCAGAAGAAGCTCCTGACTCCTGACTTCAGATCAGCACAGCTCTGGCCAACTCGGAGTGAACCAGCGCATGGAAGACCTGTTCCTCTCTCTCTGACTCTCCTTCTCTCTCTGTGTGTAACTCTGACTTTCAAGTAAATAAATAAATATTTTTATTCATTTATTTTTTGACAGGCAGAGTGGACAGTGAGAGAGAGACAGAGAGAAAGGTCTTCCTTTTCCGTTGGTTTGCTCTTCAATGGCCGCTGCAGCCGGCGCGCTGTGGCCAGCGCACCGCACTGATCCGAAGCCAGAAGCCAGGTGCTTCTCCTGGTCTCCCATGTAGGTGCAGGGCCCAAGCACTTGGGCCATCCACCAGTGCACTCCCGGGTCACAGCAGAGAGCTGGACAGGAAGAGGAGCAACCGGGACAGGACCAGCTCCCCGGCCGGGACTAGAACCCGGTGTGCCAGCGCCGCAGGCGGAGGATTAGCCTATTGAGCTAAAAAAAAAAAAAAAAAAAAAAAGACTATCTGAGAGCTTCCCCAAATTGCAACTTTCTCATTTTCTTTTTTCTTCTTCCATTCATACTGAAGCATATTGCTTTTAATTATGTACAGCTTTTTGCTTAAATTTTTATTTCCTGGAGTTGGTGCTGTAGAATAAGTTAAACAGCACCAGCATCCCATATTGGAGGGCTGGTTCAAGTCCTGGCTGCTCAGTTTCTGACCCAGCTCCCTGTTAATATGCCCAGGAAAGCAGCAGAAGATGACCCAAATGTGTGGGCCTCTGCCACTCTTGTGGGAGACCCAGATGCAGTTCCTGGTACCTGACTTTGGCCTGGCCCAGTCCCTACCATTGTAGCTATTTGGCAAGTGAACTAACAGATGAAAGATCTCGCTTTCTCTCTGTCATTATCTCTCTCTATCACTCTTTCAAATAAATAAAAAGAAATTTATAAATCTTTGTGAATTTAGGCTCAATAGGCTAATCCTCCACCTAGCGGAGCCGGCACACCAGGTTCTAGTCCCGGTTGGGACGCCGGATTCTGTCCTGGTTGCCCCTCTTCCAGGCCAGCCCTCTGCTGTGGCCAGGGAGTGCAGTGGAGGATGGCCCAGGTGCTTGGGCCCTGCACCCCATGGGAGACCAGGAGAAGTACCTGGCTCCTGCCATCGGATCAGCGTGGTGCACCAGCCGCAGCGCGCCAGCCGTGGCGGCCACTGGAGGGTGAACCAACGGCAAAAGGAAGACCTTTCTCTCTGTCTCTCTCTCTCACTCTCACTGTCCACTCTGCCTGTCAAAAAATTAAAAAAAAAAAAAAAAAAAAAAGAGGTGGGACTGAAACCCAGGCATT
Source organism: Oryctolagus cuniculus (assembly GCF_964237555.1). Classification (NCBI taxonomy): domain Eukaryota; kingdom Metazoa; phylum Chordata; class Mammalia; order Lagomorpha; family Leporidae; genus Oryctolagus; species Oryctolagus cuniculus. Next base: position 60,217,756 of record NC_091446.1, read on the forward strand.
CCCATATGGGATGCAGGCATCACAAACTCTGCCACAATGCCTGTCCCATAAAGTATATTTTAATAAAGAAATATTTAGGTATATTATATATAGATTCTTTTATATATCTTTAAATTTTTTTATTTATTGATATTATTTATTGGAAAGGCAAAGAGAATGAGAAATCTCCCCTCCCATTTGCTGGTTCACTCTCCACATGCCTGCAACAGCTGGGCCCGAGTCAGGTTGAAGCCAGGAGCCTGAACTCAATCAGATCTCCTATGTGGGTGGCAGAAACCCAAGTACTTAAGCCATCATCTGCTGTCTCCCAGAGTGCACATTATAGGAAGCTGGAACAACAGGAGTCACTGTGCACTTGCTCCACATGTAGGACCTTTGTCCTTAATGAATTGTACTATGAGAATTAACAGTAAAACTTGCCTTCAAACAGTACTTTATACTTTGTGTGTCTGTGTGGGTGCAAACTATTGAAATCTTTACTTATTATAGAGTTGATCTTCTATATATAAAGATAATTAAAAATGAATCTTTTTTTTTTTTTTTTTTTAGTTTTTTGACAGGCAGAGTGGACAGTGAGAGAGAGAGACAGAGAGAAAGGTCTTCCTTTGCCGTTGATTCACCCTCCAATGGCCGCCGCGGCCGGCGCGCTGCGGCCGGCGCACCGCGCTGATCCGATGGCAGGAGCCAGGAGCCAGGTGCTTTTCCTGGTCTCCCATGGGGTGCAGGGCCCAAGCACCTGGGCCATCCTCCACTGCACTCCCTGGCCACAGCAGAGGGCTGGCCTGGAAGAGGGGCAACCGGGACAGAATCCGGCGCCCCGACCGGTAAAAATGAATCTTAATGAAGAATGGGATGAGATTGGGGCTGGTGTTGTGGCACAGCGGGTTAATGCCCTGGCCTGCGGCGCCAGCATCCCATATGGGCGCCGGTTCTAGTCCTGGCTGCTCCTCTTCCAGTCCAGCTCTCTACTGTGGCCTGGGATAGCAGTAGAAGATGGCCCAAGTCCTTGGGCCCCTGCACCCGCATGGGAGATCTGGAGGAAACTCCTGGCTCCTGGCTTCGGATCAGTGCAGCTCCAGTCATTGCGGCCAGCTAGGGAGTGAACTATCAGATGGAAGACCTCTCTCTCTCTCTCTCTCTCTCTCTCTCTCTGCCTCTCCTCTCTCTGTGTAACTCTGATTTTCAAATAAATCTTTAAAAAAAAAAAAAAAAGAATGGAATGGGAGGGAGCAGGAGGTGGGATGGTTTGGGAGTGGGAGGACAGGTATGTGGGGGAGAACTGCTATATTCCAAAAGTTGTACCTATGAAATTTATATTTATTAAATAAAATATTTTTTTTGACAGGCAGAGTGGACAGTGAGAGAGAGAGACAGAGAAAGGTCTTCCTTTGCCATTGGTTCACCCTCTAATGGCTGCCGCAGCCGGCATGCTGCAGCCGGCGTACCGCGCTGATCCGATGGCAGGAGCCAGGTACTTATCCTGGTCTCCCATGGGGTGCAGGACCCAAGCACTTGGGCCATCCTCCACTGCACTCCCTGGCCATAGCAGAGAGCTGGCCTGGAAGAGGGGCAACCGGGACAGAATCTGGTGTGCCGGCACCGCAAGGCAGAGGATTAGCCTAGTGAGCTGCGGCGCCGGCCCTAAAATATTTCTTAAAAAAAAAAAAAAAAAAAAAGGAAGCTGGATTGGGAGATTGGGAGCAGAGCCGGAACTCAGCTATGGGATGCAAGCATACCAAGCAGTGTCTTAACTACTGCAACAAACTCTCACCCCAGATAGATCCTCTAAGCCTGCTGCTTAGGGAATGTACAAGAGGACAGAAGTAAGTTGGGCAATAATGCCAATTCTTATTATCTGGAGAAAATTGAATATATAAATCACTCAAAACTATTCTCAAAACTCTTCAAGGCTATTAAATGGTGACACAGGGGCCAGTCACTAAGTCTCTTGATAGGCAGTTACATTCAATTTCATGGCTCCTTGACAGGAAGCTATGTTTACCAGAAGGCTTCTGGTTAATTATTCTCTCACTAATCTTCCCAGACTCTTGTGTTACTGGGAAAAGCCTATTAACTTTATTACCTGCTGCATTCAGTGGAGGGAAAATGCCAGCTACAAGGTTAGATAATGAATGCCCAGATCACAGCACGATGAGGACTCTCAATCGCCATTTTACTGCTCCACTCATTGAGGGTGCAAAGAAGTGTCTTACAGACTTGATTAACAATGTCCCCCTATTTGAGGGCCACCTGGACAGCTCCCCACATTGACTGCACGCTGGAGCCACGCGGGGAGCTTTGGAGAATGTGGGGGCCCAGAGAGTGTGCTGTAAGTAGTCTGCGGTGCCAGGGGCGTTTGGATCACTAAGGCTCCTCGGCTGAGTTTTGTGTGCAGGCCAAGCTGAGATTCTCTGAGCTCCAGTGCTACCAGTGCACACTTCCCCCAGTTTAATATGACTTATTTTAAAATTCCCAACTGCTTACTGTCTCCTCAAGAAACTCTCAAACTACTCTATACTAACTGCTCTCAGTGGAAGGGGACCTCACTGTTTCCTACTCCCCACGGGCCAACACAAAGTCCCAAAGATCAAGGAATATTAAATCATCATAATCAAAAAGCATATTTAAAATGAAAATTTCAGTAACCTAAATTCTCTGTACATGAATATTTCAGCTTAATCCCTTCTACCTCCTATGTAATTCCTTACAAAATGTCTCATTTCCTTGCTCTTGAAAAGAATTCCTAACTGTCTGAACTCCAGATAAAGCTAAATATATCCAGCTAGAATCTTATGTCGAATGCAATATCAGCCATGTCTAGTCACATAAAACTCATCTAAGTTCATTCTCAACATTTGGTGCTTACTAAATGAAAACCTGATGGCTAAAAGGGAACTCCAGTACTTTTTCTTTAATTGATTCTTAATTCCTCTTTATATGAGTCTTCATTGCTCTGGACTTAACCTAGGTGTAAAAATTCTCATCACATAATTTGGTCAAAATCAACTTGCAGACACTGATACCATAAAAAGTCACATAAACCAAAGTTTTTTTTTTTCCCCTAGGAAATGACTGGTTAGGGGCCAGCATTGTGGCATAGTGGGTAAAACTGCTGCCTTTGACGCTGGCTGGTTTCAGTCCCGGCTGTTCCACTTCAGATCCAGCTCTCTGCTAATGTGCCTGGGAAAGCAGTGGAAGATGGCCCAGGTGCTTGGGCCCCTGCACCCACATGGAAGACCTGGAGGAAGCTCCTCCTGCCTCCTGGTTTCAGCCTGGCTAAGCCCTGGTTATTGCAGTCATCTGGGGAGTGAATCACTGGATAGAAGACACCTCTCTTTCTCTCTAACTCTGCCTTTCAAATAAATAAATCTTTACCCCCCCCCCAAAAAAAAGAAGGAAAGAAATGACTGGCTCTATAGGAATCTACAATACTAGATACTGCACTTTAAAACCAGACTTACATTTTCTAGAAGGCAAACAGCAGCAGGATTTCCACGAAATGCTTTTGCTGTGAATGCATCTACTATGAAAATAGGGAGCTTCATCTTCCTGGCAAGCTGCTTTTGCAGTCTCATAAGTGCTGGTAGCCTTCTTATTACTGCAAAAAATCAAAAAGTTAATGTTTTACTTGGTATACAAGTCAAGTAAGCGATTATCCTAATACATCTACATTTAAAGATATATTATCACCTATTTTAAAATAAAATTTTTAAGATTTATTTATTTATTTATTTGAAAGACAGAGTTACAGAGAGGATCTTCAATCCACTGGTTAACTCCCCCAAATGGCCACAATGGCCAAGGCTGGGCCAGGCGAAAGCCAGGAGCCAGGAAATTAATCTGGGTCTCCCACATGGGTGCAGGGGCTTAGGGACTTGGGTCATCTGCTGCTGCTTTCCCAGGTGCCTTAGCAGGGAGTTGGATTGGAAGTAGAATAGCTGGAAATCAAAATGGCACCCACATGGGATGCTGGCACCACAGGCTACCCCTTAACCCACTGTGCCACAGTGCTGGCCACCATCACCTGTTTTTTTTTGTTTTTTGTTTTTTTTTTTTTTAAGCCTCTAAATAGAATTTGTCTCAAAGAACTGGTTTAATGGAACTTTTAAAAACTTTTTATTGGATTTTCAGATTGTACATAGAACTTAGAAGCATAATCATATTTTTCTTATAGAGTAGCCAAAAACTAGCTTAGGCAATGTTAATAAAGTACACAAAATATCCAAGAGTCACATATGTTGCCTACTACATATCCCAGTAAGGACTGGGTTCTACTGTCAAGCAACATAATGGAACATTGGCAACATGGGCAGCAGCTTAACCTTTTGTGCCACAATCCAGCCCCCAGGGTTCCTGTTCTTAACATATACCCTGTGCCTTAATATACTTGTGCTTTAGCATAAATTCAAGGATCAGAGTTTGGGAAACTATTACTTAAACTTTAAGTTCTAAGATATTGTAAATTATCACTAAATAAGAGAAAGTTAGCCTTAAGTATTTTTTAAAATATTTTTATTTATTTATTTGACAGGCAGAGTTACAGGCAGTGAGAGAGAGACAGAGAGAAAGGTCTTCCTTCCATTGGTTCACCCCCCAAATGGCCGCTACTGCCAGTGCTGCGCCGATCTGAAGCCAGGAGCCAGGTACTTCCTCCTGGTCTCCCATGCGGGTACAAGGGCCCAAGCACATAGACCATCCTCCACTGCCCTCCCAGGCCACAGCAGAGAACTGGAGTGGAAGAGGAGCAACTGGGACTAGAACCAGCACCCATATGGGTTGCCAGTGCTGCAGGTGGAGGATTAACCAAGTGAGCCACTGCGCCAGCCTCTAGTCTTAAGTATTAAAATAATTTCTTAAACCATAATTGCACTTAAAAACTCAGGATTTGGGGGCCGGCATTGTGGCATAGTGGGTTAAGCTGCTGCCTACAATGCCAGCATCCCATAAGGTTGCTGGTTCAAGTCCCAGCTGCTCTGCTTCCACCTGGGAAAGCAATTGAAGATGGTCCAAGCCCAGGGGACCCTGCGCCCATGTAGGAGACCTGGATGAAGTTTGTGGCTCCTGGCTTTGGCCAGGCCTAGCCCAGGCCCTGCCATTGCAGCCACTGGGGAATGAACCAGCAGATGAAGATTCTCCCTCCCCCTCCCCCTCTCCCTCTCTGTAACTCTGCCTTTCAAATAAATAAAATAAATCTATGTTTTTAAAAAAAAACTCAGGATTTTAAATTTCTCTCAGAATTTGTAGACACTCAAGAACACTAGGGCAGGCCCTGGAACAAGAAACACTAGAGGACCATCCTGTCTTATTTTAGAAAGGGAACAAGATTCATTTTTTTATTAAATGAAAGAAGTTGTTGATAAAGTCCAAGTTTCTTAAGAACACTTAAATGTTTGTTTGTTTCATTTGAAAGGCTGAGTGACAGAGAGAGATCTTCAATCTGCTGGCTCATTCCCCAAATGCCTGCAACAACCAGGACTGGGCAAGTTGAAGCCAGGAGCCCAGAACTCTAGCTGGGTCTCCCATGTGGGTAACAGGGATGTGAGTACTTGGGTCATCATCTTCTGCTTTCCCAGGCACATTTGTAAGCAGCTGCATGTGAAGCAGAGGAGGCAGGACTTGAACCAGCGATCCAATGTGGGATGCGGGTATTGTAAGCAGCAGTTTAACTTGCTGCACTGCAATGTCTGTCACACATCTTTAAGTCTCTTTTTGCTAAGCTGTTTTTTAGTTACCAACTTGGTATATGAGTATAATCTTCTTATAAAGTATAAGATAGAACAGAAGAAGGTAAAGTCACAATTCCCTGCCCCACCGCCTTCTCCAAGAGTCCATTTGCTTTGTTTTAGAAAACACCGTAGAGACTTCCTTGAAGTCCAATCTTGGCCCCGTTTACCATGAAAATGCAGGGAAATCATAGACTTCCTTACTCAAATAGCTTAGTCATTTGTCCCTCTGTAAGTTTTAGCTTTTTTTGTGTGTATGGTCTCCTCTGGGTACAGACAACAGAAAGTTGATTCCTGTCATTTTGTAACTGTTAACATATAAGAACTACTTAGCCTAGCTTTATTTATAAGTAAATCTAGTTTACTTGTGAATAAAGCCAGTTTAATAATAAAGTACTGGCATTCAAAATGTACACAAACTCTATCTACCTTTTTCAACTGGCAATTAGAAAATAAAGTATCGGGGCTGGGGCTGTGGATCAGAGGGTTAAAGCCATGGCCTGCAATACCAGCGTCCCATACGGGCGCCAGTTGGAGTACTGGCTGCTCCGCTTCCAATCTAGCTCCCTGCTAATGTGCCTAGGAAAGCAATGGAAGATGGCCCAAGTCCTTGGGCTCCTTCACCCATGTTGGGGACCCAGAAGAAGCTCCTGACTCCTGGCTTTGGCCTGGCCCAGCCCTGGTCATTGCAGCCATTTGGGTAGTGAACCAGAAGATGGAAGATCTCTGTCTCTCCTTCTCTCCCTGTAACTCTGCCTTTCATATAAATAAATAAATCTTAAAAAAAAAAAAGAAAGAAAAAGAAGTGTCAAAAAGAATTACAAATAAGTAAAATAGGTTTTAAATCAAAATTTGGAAGAAAATTAATTTCTAAATTAGTTTCATCTAACTATAATATACATATAGTACTCAACTACCATTTTTACTTTTTTATCTTTTGTTTAAAGATGTATTTATTTCTGTGAAAGTCAGAGTTACAGAGAGGCAGAGGCAGAGAGAGAAAAAGAGAGAGATCTTCCATCCGCTGGTTCACTCCCCAAGTGGGTGCAATGGCCAGAGCTGGGTCCATCCAAAGCCAGGAGCTGGGAGTTTTTTTGGGGTTTCCCACATGCGTGCAGGAGCCCAAGAACTTGGGCCATCTTCTACTGCTTTCCCAGGCCACAGCAAAGAGCTGGATTGGAAGTGGAGCAGCCAGGATTCAACTGGCACCCACATGGGATGCTGGGACTGTAGGCAGCAGCCTTATCCACTATGCCATGGTGACAGCCCCATACTTTCTTATTTTTTTTAAGATTTTTTTTTTTTTTTTTTTTTTGGACAGGCAGAGTGGACAGTGAGAGAGAGAGACAGAGAGAAAGGTCTTCCTTTGCCGTTGGTTCACCCTCCAATGGCCGCCGTGGCTGGCGCACCGCGCTGATTCGATGGCAGAAGCCAGGTACTTCTCCTGGTCTCCCATGGGGTGCAGGGCCCAAGTACTTGGGCCATCCTCCACTGCACTCCCTGGCCACAGCAGAGAGCTGGCCTGGAAGAAGGGCAACCGGGACAGAATCCGGTGCCCCGACCGGGACTAGAACCCGGTGTGCCGGCGCCGCAAGGCAGAGGATTTATTTTCTTATTTCTTATTTTTAAAGGTGGAGAGACAGACAGATCTTCCTTCTGCTGGTTCACTCTTCAAATGGTCGCAACAGCAAGGGCTGGGCCAGGTAGAAGTCAGAAGCCAGGAATTCCATCCTGATCTACCACATGGGTGGCAGAGGTCCAAGCATTTGGGCCATCTTCTGCTGCCTTCCCAAGCACATTAGCAGAGAGCTGGATCAGAACTGGAGCAGCCAGGACTCAAACTGATGCTCTAAAATAGGTTGCCAGCGTCACAAGTAGCAGCTTACTCCACTGCACCACACCAGCAGCCCCCGTATGTTTACTTTCATGAATAGTTCCTAGATTTCACAGTAGCTCCAAAACACCACCTTTGTTAAAAATATTCATAGGCTAATTCTGAATTCCTCAATCACATTTATGTTCAAACAGCCATTGTTCTGGAAACTTCTCATTTTCTGCTGAAAGTGAAAGTTCTCATCATTTGTGATTTATCATTTATCAATTGTATTTTATAAACACATTTGATTGAACGTAAGACAAAAATAGTATGACATAAGATGGAAAAAGAGTAGTTAATAAAAACCAACCCTAAGGTAGCCCAGGTATTGGACTTACCAGAGAAAGACATTAAATCAGCTATTTTACATATGTTCCAGGAGCAGTCATTGTGGTAGAGTGGGTTAAGTCACCCCTTGGGAGGTCCATAATCCATACAGGAGTGAGGCCATCCAGTGGGGTTGGAGGTCTGTGCACCCCTCAGACATAGACAGAATGTCCTGCACAAGCAGGCTGCCAGCTGTGGCTGGAAAGCCTGTCTCCAGACTGGCAGGCCTCTCTCCCACTAACAGCTTCCTGTGCTGCATGTGTGACCTTGCAGTTTTCAGTCAGGCCTTCAGGTTGGTTGCAATCCAGTTTGCAATCCAGCTGGCAGAGGAAGGGGCTGAGTCCCGAGGGAGAGTCAGGCTGTCTCCAGGAGACCTCCAAGCCTCGGGCACTCCGCCTGGTCTCCTCTTTGACCAGATGCTTTCCTATCAAGTAAAAGTTTCTGCCTCTTTGCAAATTGTTTCCCGGCTTTTTATGCCTATACTAAGCTGAGGAAAAGAACCCATGAAACTCGCTCCTACAACCACCCTAGCCTCCGGCACTGGTAAACAGCAGTACCTGGGATTAAAGTCTGCCTCTGCTTCTGATCCAGCTTCCTACTAGTGGGCCTGGGAGGCAGTAGATGATGGCTCAATAGTTGGATTACTGTCATCCATATGGTAGATGTAACTGAAACTCTGCCTTTCAAATGAATAAATCTTTAAAACAAATTTAAACAAACAAACAAAAAAAATTAAAATGGTCTAACTGAGGCAGACACTGTGCCCCTGCGTGGGACAGCTGCATCTCCTATCAGTGTGCCTGTTAGTCCCAGTTACTCTGCTTCAGATTCAATTTCCCACTAATACATCCTGAAAGGAAGCCCTGCCACTCATGTAGGAGACCTGGATGAGTTCCAGCTTCCTAGCTTTGGCCTGGCCCAGCCCTGGCTGCTGTGGGCATTTGAGGAGGGAACCAGCAGACAGAAAACTCTCTCTCATTCTGCCTTTCAAGTAGATGAAAATAAACATTTTAAAATAAAAATGACATAATTCCTTTCTACAATAGGTTAACTTTAGATTCAAAGATGAAGATAGACTGGTAGCAAAATAGTGGAAAAAAGATGTGTCATGCAGAGTAGCCAAAAGGGATTGGGTAGTGGCTGTCTCAGGGTTAGACAAAACACACTTTAAGATAAAAGTTGGGGGCCAGTGCTGTGGCATGGTGGTAAAGCTGCTGCCTTCAGTGCCGGCATCCCAAATGGGCACTGGTTCGAGTCCCAGCTGTTCCACTTCCAATCTAGCTCTCTGCGATAGCCTGGGAAAGCAGTGGTGATGGCCCAAGTCCTTGGGCCCCTGCACCCACATGAGAGACCCAGAGGAAGCTCCTGGCTCCTGGTTTTGGATCAGCCCAGCTCCAGCCATTGCAGCCATTTGGGAGTGAATCAGCAGATGGAAGACCTCTCTCTCTGCCTCTGCCTCGGCCTTTGCCTCTGCCTCTGCCTCTCTGTAACTCTGCCTTTCAAATAAATAAATAAAATATTAAAAAAAAAGATGTTACTAGAAGCAAAGGACATTTTATAATGATGAAAGGATTGATCCATCAGAGATATATGGCACTTATAAACATAAATGCACTGAACAAGAGAGCCCCAAAGTACACAGAGCAAAAACTGACAGAACTGAAGAAAGACAATTCAACAGTAATAGTTTGAGATTTCAAGCTTACTTTCAATAATGATTAAGAACAACTAGATATGCCGGCGCTGTGGCAAAGCGGGAAAAGCTGCTGCCTGCAGTGCCAGCATCCTATGTGGGCACCAGTTTGAGACCTGGCTGCTCCACTTCTGATCCAGCTCTCTGCTGTGGCCTGGGAAAGCAGTAGAAGATGGCCCAAGTCCTTGGGCCCCTGCACCTGCATGGGACACCCAGAAGAAACTCCTGGCTCCTGGCTTTGGATCAGCACAGCTCTAGCCATTGCAGCCAATTGAGGAGTGAACCAGCAGATGGAAGACCTCTCTCTCTCTGCCTCTCCTTCTCTCTCTGTGCGACTCTTTCAAATAAATAAATAAATCTTTAAAAAAATAGATATATCAATAAAGGAATACAAGACTTGAATAAACCAATTAGATCTAAAAGACACCTATAGAATACTCCTTAACAATCATAGACATTTTTTCAAATGTATATGGAACATTCTCTAGGGCAGACCATTTGTTAGGTCACAGAACAAGTCTCAAAAAAGTTACAAGACTAGGGCTGGCACTGTGGTTCAGGGGGTTAATGCATGGCCTGCAGCACTGGCATCCCATATGGGTGCCTGTTCAAGTCCCAGCTGCTTCATTTCTGATCCAGCTCCCTGCTAATGCTCCTGGGAAAGCAGCCCCTGCAACCACATGGGAGACTTGGAAGAAACTCCTGGTCTTGGCTTCTGCCTGGGCCAGCCTTGGCTGTTGTGGCTGTTTGTGGAGTGAACCAGCAGATGGAGGATCTCTCTCTGTGTCTCTCCCTCTCTCTCTAACTCTGCCTCTCAAATAAATAAATCTTTTTTTAAAATATTACGAGACTGAAATCATACAAGTCCTTCCACCCACAATGAAATGAAATCACATTATCAATAACAGAAGGAAAAGGAAATTTAATAAATTCACAAAATGTAGAAATGAAACCGCGTTCCCTAATAGTTAAAGGAACTGTGGCTTCTTGGGGAAGTGGCAGGGAAAAGAGCAGCAGAGCCTGGAGCATCTGCTACTACCAGAAAATAGGACAATGCTAAAAAATATTTTAAATAAATAAAAATGATGGGTGGGGGGATGGCAAAGGGATTCAGGAGGCAATCTGAAAGAATGCCTTATGGTCAAAGCAAGAACAATTTGAGTAAGAAATTAGGAAACACAGTATTGGATCATAACCTAAAGTATAAAATAATATCTACAGTCCATACTGACATAGTAAAAGATTAGACAGAGATTATCTGACCCATTCCCTTGAGTGTGGTTGCATTCAGTGTCCTAGATCCAAAGTATAAAGCATAGAAAGAAGAGAAAAATTAACCTTAGTGTGAAGAAACCTGGTCAACATTATGTCAGCCAGGGGATGAAAGGTAATGTTTTCAGTGATGAGTCCTGTTGCTCTGACATAAAGGGGAAGGCACTTTATCTCTGAGGTCTTCCTCCCAAAAACTATTACCCTCCGAGTAATCATGAGAAAACTGTTGGAAAAATCCCAGTTGAAGGATATTCTATAAAATACTTGACCAGAGGATAATAAGAAGACATGATGATTAATGTCAAGTGGTATCCTGATTCAGAGCAAGGACATTAGTGGAAAATTAGCAAACCCAAGATGAAATTTGGAGATTCATTAGTTGTAACACATGTAGCATAGATGCTACCATTGAGGTAAACCATTAACAATAAAGCAAACTGCCTGAGGAGTCTACAGGAACTTTGTATTATTTTTGTGCCTTTTCTGTAAATCTAAAACTATTCTGAAATCTAAAAAAAAAATCTGAAAAAATGAGGCCTGGGGCAGAAGTTTGGACTAGCAATTAAAACTGGTTAGGGGTAGGCACTGTGGGGTAGCGGGTAAAGCCGGCATCCCATATGGTGCCGTTCAAGTCCCTGCTGCTCCACCTCTGCTCCAGCTTCTGCTATGGCTGGGAAAGCAGTGGAAGATGGCCCAAGTCCTGGGGCCCCTGCACCGCGTGGGAAGACCCAGGGGAACTCCTGGCTTCAGATCAGTGCAGCTCTGGCCGTTGTGGCCAAGTGGGGAGTGACCCAATGGATGGAAGACCTCTCTTTCTCTCTGCCTCTCCTTCTCTCTCTGTGCAATTCTGACTTTCAAATAAACAAATAAATCTTAAAAAAAAAAAAAACTGGTTAAATGCCTGCATCCCATATTGGAGTGCCTGTTTGATACCCACCTCCAGCTCCTGACTCCAGCACTATGCTAATAGGGACCTGGGGAGGCAGTGGTGATGATTCAAGTAATGGGGTTCCTGGCATCCTCATGAGAGACTCAGATTGAACTCCTGGCTCCAAGCTTCAGCCCTGGCTAGAAGCCATTATGGACATTTGAGGAGTGAATCAGAGGATGGAAGCTCAGTCTGTCTGCCTTTCAAATAAATAAATAATTTTTAAATGATGAGTTGCCAGTAGCCATGGGAATGAGCCTTTAAGCATATTCTCATCAGCTGAGATTTGAGGTAACTGTAACTCAGCTGACTTGGATCGTAATTTTGTAAGAGACTCACAGCCAGAGGCATCCAGCTAAACTGCCCCAAGATTTGTGATCTAAAGAAACTGCCTATTAATCCAACTTTGTTGTTTTCAGTTGTTAAATCTTGGAGCAATTTGTTACAAGCAATAATAATACAATTCCTTGTATGCCTTTAATATTCAGAAACACCTCCAGTATAACACAGGTGTAATTTGAATTCCATCTGTGTGGTAGTTGCAGTCGTCAGTATATTCTCATTCTGGTTTTTACAACATACTCAACAGCAAATTTACTTAGGATTTACTTTACTACATCCTCTAAATAAATTTATTTTAGAGTATAAAAGCAAAACACATGCTGATGATGGGCTGGTGCTGTGGCATAGCTGATTAAGCTGTCGCCTGCAGTGCCAGCATCTCCTATGGGCATCACTTTAAGTCCAGGCTGCTCCACTTCCAACCTGATAACGTGCCTGGGAAAGCAGTAGAAGATGGCCCAAGTGCTTTGGCCTCTGCACCCACTGGTGAGACCTAGATGACACTCGTGGATTCGACCTTGCCTAGTCCTGGCCATTGTGGCCATTTGGGGAGTGAACCAGCAGATGGAAGATCTCTCTCTCTCTCTCTGTTTCACCCTCTCTCTCTTTCAAATAAATAAACAAATAAATCTTTAAAAACATATACATATATATGTTGATGAATGCCAAATCTATATTCCCAGACCACATTAGTTTCCTACTAATCATATTCATTGGATTGTATGTGGTATCTCTAAATCAACATATCAAATAATTTTTCATATTTCATATGTCAATAGCTAGTCCCACTACTCAACCCTAAAATAATTCATCGTTGACTTATTTTCACTTAATTATCAACAGCCCCTTCCACTCAGTCACAGATTCCTTCAGATAATACATAGCTCCTAAATAATTCTCAGACATCCTTTTATAGGAGGATGTGTCCCTAATACCCTAATTCTTGTTTAAATGCTCATCATCTCTGCTGGGCCTTCTCCTAGTCTTTTTTCTTTTCCTCTCAATATCCACACTCCAAACTTCAACCAAGATTAGATAATTAAAACACACCACCGGCGCCGCAACTCACTTGGCTTATCCTCCACCTGCGGCACCGGTACCCCGGGTTCTAGTCCCGGTTGGGGCGCCAGATTCTGTCCCGGTTGCTCCTCTTCCAGTCCAGCTCTCTGCTGTGGCCCGGGAGGGCAGTGGAGGATGGCCCAAGTGCTTGGGCCCTGCACCCACATGGGAGACCAGGAGGAAGCACCTGGCTCCTGGCTTCAGATCCGTGCAGCGTGCCGGCTGTGGCGGCCACTTGGGGGGTGAACCAACGGAAAAGAAAGACCTCTCTCTCTCTCTCTCTCTCACTGTCTAACTCTGCCTGTCAAAAATAAAAAATAAAATAATAAAAAAAAAGAAGTAGAGCAGCCAGGACACAAATCAGGGCCCACATACAGCAGCTTAATCCACCCCAAACTTTGTTTTTTAAACAATGCTTGTGTTGGCACTGGTGTTGTGGTGCAGTGGTTCAAGTCCCACTGCTCCAGTTCCAATCCAGCTTCCTGCTAATTGCCCTGGAAAGCAACAGAAGACAGCCCAAGTGCTTGGGCTGCTGTCACCTATGTGGAAGACCCAGAGAGTTCCAGACTCCTGGCTTCAGCTCTGGAAGTTTACTTCCAAGTTTACTTCCCAAGTTTACTTCCTTTTGCCGTTGGTTCACCCTCCAATGGCCGCTGCAGCCAAGTACTTGGGCCATCCTCCACTGCACTCCCGGGCCACAGCAGAGAGCTGGGTTCAAGTGGGTTCCCACTTGGGAAGTAAACCAGCAGATGGTAGACCTCTATGTGTCTCTTTTCTCTCTGTAACTTTGCCTTTCAAATAAAATTAAAATTTTAAAAATCACAAAAATTAACCATGAGTTTACGTTTCTCAATACTGAACTGTAGATTTTGTATTTTTTAAGCTATAATTTGCAAGGCAAAGGGTCAGAGGCAGACAGAGATCCTATCCATTAGTTCACTCCTCTGCTGCCTGCAATGGCTGAGGCTGGGCCAAATCAGATAAAGGGAGAAAAAGTGGATCCAGGCCTCCTAAGCAGGGGGTGAGACCCAAGTACTTAAGCCATCACCTGTTTCTTCCAGCTCCTGACTGAGCAGGAGTCTGGAACCAGGAGCCAGAGCTGAGACTAGAACCTGGCACTACTGTATTGGATGCAGGTGCCCCGATCAGCATCTTAACTGCTATTTCAAAACCTACTTCCGAACTTTGGAGCATTATTTTATTTCTTGTTTCTCCAATTTATTTGTCTATCACATAATAAGTTTGCTAGACTGTGGTGAAAATAAATTATTTAAAGTGCCCCCATATCCAGCATTAAGTAACCATCCTTATTGTTTGCACACTGAAAGACATATGTATATATATAATGAAACCTATATTTTTACCTACCACCAAGAACTTAAAATCATTTTGGAGTAAATGGTCTGTTATTCTATTATCTATATTGTATTTTTTGTTATTAATGTGTTTATGATATACCAAAAGCAGTACAGTAATCTCATTTAGATTACTTACGTAGTTACATTTTGTAGCTGTTTTCCCTGGCCTTCACAGCAATTCTCTGAAACAGAAAGAATGTTCAGGCTGGCGCCACAGCTCAATAGGCTAATCCTCCACCTAGCAGCGCCGGCACACCGGGTTCTAGTCCCGGTCGGGGCACCGGATTCTGTCCCGGTTGCCCCCTTCCAGGCCAGCTCTCTGCTATGGCCCGGGAGTGCAGTGGAGGATGGCCCAAGTACTTGGCTGCAGCGGCCATTGGAGGGTGAACCAACGGCAAAAGGAAGACCTTTCTCTCTGTCTCTCTCTCTCACTGTCCACTCTGCTGTCAAAAAAAAAAAAAAAAAAAGAAGAATGTTCAATACTTCTAATTTTCAAAAATCAGAGAAAGAATGCTAGGTGTTTTCTTCCTTTTGAGTTTCCATTTCTGTATTTTAATTATGAAAATTGAATGAAGTATTTTGGTTCCCATACTCCCACAATGAACACTTAGGTATCCTTGAGAAACCAAAAAATACCAAGAAAACAAAATCAAGAATATAAACTGTGTAACGAAGGCTAGAGAAACAACACTGAATCATGACAAAGGAGATCAGTGTTTTGTAAGGAAAGTAGATACATATGTCAGAAATCAAAGCACAAGCATTTCACAAAGCTTTAATAACAGATCAGCGTTCAAAAGGCTTAGCTACCTTAATTAGACACACTCCTAGAAACAGTTTTGTTACGTTTTAGTTTATTTGCCTTTCATGTAGGCAAAATGATTGTGATAATCCAGTTTTTATGGCACTTTGCAATACCTTTGGGGGGTATATGGACAACTAACAACTAATTTTCAACGTCCTTTCCTCCCCCAGAAGAGTGTAGTCTGTTTCCGTCTCTTTCTTCCTCTTTCTCTAAGGCTCTGCGTGGGATTTTCCTTCCCTCTTCATCCTGATGGTGTAACACATGGTCACGTGCTCACTGTCTGGTTTTCCTCTGGGTGGTGTGGGGACTCTTATTTCCTTCTCCTTTTCATCTTTTTCCTTTCATTATGGCCTCTAACAAGATCCTCTCCAGGGTCCCTCTGATCTTTATGCTAATAGAATAGCACCAAATGACTGAAAGGAAGACAAAGAGAAAAAAAATCATCCAAAAGCAGCTGGGAGTCCTCAGTTCTAAGCATCTCTATGGTAACAGTGCCACAGAGATCGATCTGGAAACAATTCCCTAGAGATCACTGGAGCATCGGGGAACCAATCTCACCAACGCTTACTTACAGGATTCAACTTGCAAATCAGAATATAGTAGTTGATAGACTGTTTTAGAGAAAATAAAATAGGTCAGATAAAAATTACATTTACCACTATAGTGTATTTTTTTAAAATGAAAACTTCCTACTTGCTGTAATAATAAAAAGGCAAAAGGAATGCAGGCACTAATTTCAATTCTTTCTTAAGCATTCATATTGGCAAAAGAGTGCCCAAAACAACGAAATTACTTCAAAAACAAAGAAAACGTCCACCGTTGGTGGTGAAAAGTCATTCATATCATTAGAATGATTTTGGGGTTGTAGCTTATAACCACACAAAGTAAATACTTGTGTATAAAAGGATTTCAGAATTTTTTGCACCACAATAAACTTTTAATTCCATTTTCTATGAGTTTTTTGAAGTGTCCTGCTATGTGGAAAGAATGCCAAATCTAATCAGGCTAGTAAATAAACTGAATTCAGGCAAGAGATTTCAGAATTCTGTCAAATCAGGTTGAAAGACTGAAAGGATGAAGTAGTGATGTAACTCAAACCACGGGGGAGGGGGTCAAGGGAAAACCTCACCTGAAGCATGAAAGCTTCCTTACTAACAGCAATTAAAAAAAAAAAAAAGAGGTGAAGTGACAGCAGGACAATCAAGTTTTTGGACTGTTCAAAAGTCTCTAGCCAATAAGCCAAGAACCACAGGTCCCCAGTGATGGCAACTCTAGTGTTGTCATGGGAAGAACTGTGATTTGCCTAAAAATGCTGCCTGTTCACTTCACTCATGGATAAGTTACTTGCAACCCCAGGAAGGTTCAGTGCCTTAAGACCCTAACCCTTGGTGTAATACCATCTGGATTTGAATCCTACTTGTGCCACTCAGCTGTGTGATCTCAGGCAACTATTTCCACATCTCCAGGGCTCAGGCACTTCAAGTGTAAAATGAAGATGATAATAGTGGTTAGTGTTCAGGGTTGTAGGGAGCCATTGTAGTGCCTGGCTCTTGCTGGCATTTGGAGTGATCCAGTGAGTGAAAGATCTCCCTGCCTTTCCAATAGAAATGAAAATATATTTTAGGAAAAATGTAAAGAGTTGGTGAATCGAGTACATTGCTTAGCTCAAGCAAGCTCTCAATACTTGTGACAGCTATTACTACAGCATCCTCATTTTGTTTTTTCATCTCTTGTGATAGGGATCACACTCTGCGGCTCCGGCTTCCTCAGAGCGGGATTCTGAGGGAGTGAAACTCAAGAATGGCAGTCAGGCACTATAAACTGGGTAATTTTTGTAGTCCCACATTGGTCTTCGGCAGGGGTGAGGATGAATTAAAGCCATGAAGTGCAAGCTTCTTTTCCTCGAAGCTAAGTGGCCTCGCGTCTCCACCGCACACGCTGCGGATCTCACAGGGCACAGAATACTACCCTCCTCCACTGCTAACGCCCTTCACCCCACTCCCAACGGGAGGGCAAATGCCTCTTGCACCACGCCCCAAATCTTTTGGCTGGGAATTTTTAGGTAGGTTATAACCTAGCTTCGTCCACATTTCCAACCTTCAGCAACTCTCTACTGTGATCCAAACCGACTTCTCTCGCTCGCTCTCCAAGCAGGTTCCTATCTCCACTTCAACGCACATGGTCTTTTTACCAGGATTACCCTCCACTCCTCCCACGGAAATTCAGCTTGCATGTTTTTTTTACAGTTAGGAAAAAAGAACCAGGACGTGTCATTAGGAACCTGGGTGGCCTGACAGCACAAACAAAAAGTACTTATCAGGGGACACTTGCAAATGCAATTTTCAAGAATGCAAAGCCGTATTTAGAAAACACGCAGTAGGGCTCCATGAGCGACTGAAAGGTTCCGCGAAGGCGGAGGAGACAGCGAGGAGCGATCTGGGGCGAGGAGGGAAACGCCGAGAGCAGGATAGACTCGCCGGCCTACGCCGCGCACGCGGAGGCGGCTCCGTTGGGGGGCAGGAGGACCCCGTCCTGAAGCCGAAATCGGGCCTGTGGACATTTTTGTCTCTCGGCAGAGTCCCGTTTTTTACTACATAACGCAAACATGGTGGAAGGAAAGAGCCCTCTCGGCCTTTGGCGGCCGAGTCACGTGGCGCCATTTCCACGCACTTGACGCGGGGAAGAAGGTGGGGCCTCTATGGAATTTGCTGGCTGTGGAGCCTAGCACTGGGGAACTTCCTTCAAAACACAGTAACGGGAGCGCCTCCGCCCCTCTCTCCTCCTCCCCGAGGGTACAGAAAGGTGTACTCTGAGCTTTAGACGGTGGTAAGGTGAGCAAGAAAGGCGGAGTCAACCCGGCTCCCTCACTAAGCCGTCCGAGTAGGGCGGCTCTTCACTTTTCCGCGGAGCGGCCCGCTGACGCGCAAGCGCACTTCGCCCGGGCCGCGTCAAGGCGGGACCGGTCTCGCGAGACCCTGAGGCCGGCTTTCGTCGCGCTCGCTCCGCCCCCTCCTTCTCGCTCCCTCTCTCCCATCCCCCCAAGCCAGTCGCTCTGCTGCGCAGCTCCCTTAGCGGTTGCCACTGCTGGAGACGGTTGGGAGGACCGTTGTAGGGAGCGCCGCACGAGGCGAACGACTGCCCCCTCCTCACGACCGGACCCTCACGAGCACCGGCGTCGGCGCTTCTATCGCCCGACAGGGTATCTGAAGTAAAAGGGGGTAGGTTGGGCTGGTGGTTTCGAGAGCGGAGTCGGGAGAAGGACGAGACCCAGGAGGGGGTGGGGCGGGGGGGAAGTGTGGAGGTCGCCGCTCGGAGGCGGGCGGGGCTGCGCCTCCCGGGCGATCTCCCACTTCTAGGAGGGCGGCCTGCCGGGCGAGGACTTGCTCGGGTGGAGCTCGGTGGACGACGCGGAGGCCCGAAGTGGAGGGCGTCCAGCCCTTCTCTCTGCCTTGCTGGTTTGGCCTCCGCCATTTTGGGTACGGTGGCGCGGCCACCTTGGCTTCCCGCCCTTCCCCGTTCCTTCTACTTCTTGTTCCCAGCTTTGGAAAGACGGATTGAGCTGGCCGGGGCCGGGGGCGGGGGGTGGTCCAGCTCCCTGGCAGGGGATGAGGGTGGGCGCGAAGCGAGCAGGGCCAGGCCCGGCAGCGGGGCTGGGGGGAGGGTCAGGGCTGCCGCCGGGCGCGCTCCCGATGGAAATGGCGCCGGATGGGCCTGGCCTCCCACCGCAGCCTCCCTTCCTCCGCAGCCTCGGCAGGGCTACCTGGCGGGACTGCCGGTGACTTCTGACGCAGATTCCCAAGATGAGAGAGGCCGGAGCTGGGGCAGGAAAGCCAATGGCGACGGAGGCGCTCAGCTCCCAAATCCAGGACAAAGGAGGCAGACGGCCTCCTTTGTACTTCCGCCGCCCGGTGGCGAAGGTTTTTAAGCCCAGCTTGGCTGCCGGCCGGGGAGGGGGTAGGGGCGCGCTCTCCCGAGCTCTCCGGTCTCTAGGGCAGCTAGATAAACGGAAAGCCTCCGGGGAGGAATAAAGGACGCTTAGCCGGCCCTTAGATTCCAGATTTGGAACTTCGAAAAGAGTACGTACTCATTTTCCAAAGAGGTTGTTTTCTCACGCTTGAACGTTTGTAACGACTTTGGGTGATTTTGCCAGCAGCAAGCTGGGGGACTTACCGAATAGGACTGTGAAATGGGCATGTTTCAAAGAGGCCGTCGAGGCCCAGTGAACTGTGAGCACTTTTTGGACTTTTGGGCCGGGGTGGGTGGGTGGCTTAGCAATGGCTTTGTGTAGTTTGGCACAGATGGGTTGGAATTTGTTTTTAAGTAGGAGTTTTGCTTTTGGAAAACAGTTGTTAAAACACAGCCAGCGATGGCCAAAATGTGTTTATGTATGTAGGAGTTGAGTCGCTATTAAATCTCGAAGAGTATTTTGTGCAGATAATATTTTCCCTTACCATGAAGGCCGTAGAAGTAAAATACTTGATACAGAAGTATATTAATACTTTGAACAGGAAATAAGCGTTCTGAACACTACGGCATAATGTAAGCTCAGTCACATGGCAGTGCGATGGGGGAGGGCTCAGAACATCGGAGAGCTGGCTTGGTAATTTTCCTTGAAGATAGAGACGAGGGGCCAGGCTTAAGAATAAGCGGTTTAAAAAATACCTGTAAGTCTTTACGGGAAGTGTTACCTACTTTTCCAGTTTTAGAACCAGAAAAAAACTGCGTGCTGTTGAAAATGTTTTGTGATGCTTTAATCGAGGATAAGTTTAACTAAATCTTAGCTTGAGACGCAGATTTTCGTGGAGTTTGTGAAACCAGCTCAGATTTTTTTAGTAGGAGATGACCCACAGCTTTTCTGATTGTGTTAAACTACCATACACACCTGTTTTTTACTGGCCATCTTTCTATCATAGTCTGGAAATCTAATTGCATTTTTAAGCAATAATGTTACCTTTTGATGTCTTACCTGGTAAACAGGAGTGGACTGCAGTAGGTAAAACCTTGGTCCTAGTAAACGTATTTATAATTTTTGAAGACTAGGCTCCTTTAGATATTAGTGGTGTCTGATTTTCTAATTTAAAATTGAGGAGCAAGAACTTCAGAAAAAGAGGAACCAAGTAAAATTTGCGTTAAACATGTTTGCCAATTTTTTTGTCAAAAAGTTCATTCTCTTTTATTTTTTGGCATTATATTAAAAATGGAAAAAGTTCCTTTGGCACTCATGGTGCTTCCTCCCCCCCAGGCCATTCCTAGTTTTTAGAAAATTATTTTTTTTGATACATCAGATCCTGTATGACACTTCAACAAATAAAATAGTTTTCCATGTTAGGGGAGTTCTGTATTTCAGTTAATCTCTATTAGATGTTCTTTTAAAAAAGTAGCTTTGAGATAATGAGCAAATCAAACTTCACCCATTTAAAATGTTAAGTTCTTTGGGGTTTAGTGCATGGACGGTTTTGTAACCATCACTAGAATTTATCACTCAAAGATTGCTATACCCATTAGCGGTCATCCTACATGCTAATTCCCTCTCTCCCCTCAGGTCTACAACATTGGTGAAGCAGTCTGGTAGCTTTTTGTATTGTAGATATTGGTTTAAATAGAGGCAATATCAAGGGCCTTCAAAAAGTCATGGGAATTTTATAACAAGGGGGGGGACTATATGCCTGGATTTCAGGTTTTTTAATCAAAATATTTCCATTTTCCATGAACTTTTTGCAGTGCCCTTGTATTTAAAGTCATACAGAATTGACTAGTTTATCTTCCTATTTCAACTGCTGGTATTTTTAATTGGTGTTAACACTTGGAATTCTTCAAGCAGAGCGGTGATTAGACATGACATTGTTACAGCAAAGAAAGGTTGAGATGGATTATCCTGAATAGTTAATAAACTGTTCAGGTAATTTCTGACAGCTTTATTAAGGTATTAAAACAGATGACCTTTTTGTATGAAGGGGTGGTAAAAAACAGTACGAAATGGTAAAAAAAAAAAAATGCTAAGATCTTCCCACCATGAATTAGATCGATTTTTCAGAGTTCTTAAATTTTTCATGGTGAACTAATATTTGATGTTAGATCCCTTCCACTTTTTCTCTTGTTCCTAAGTCCCTCTATGGGAAACACTTCTTAGGTTGGTGCCTTGTTTTTTAGGGGGGAAATTTTAAGAAAATGGTGGAGATCTTCAAATATGACATTTTTCCGAACTGATAAAGGAAGTTCTTTATGAGGATACTTTATATTAATAGTATTTAATAGTATACCTTATATTAATGGTATTTAACTTTTCAAAGCCTTTGACTTTGGAAGAGAATTTTTAACAGACGTTGTTTCCTTTTAAGACTTAGAAATGTTTTCTGTCCTTTAAGGTTCATTTCATAATTTCTATGTCTTGGTTTTATGAAAATCAGTAACAACCAGTGAATGCTTACTGTGAGGCAGATCCAGCACTTTGAAGTAATTCTTACTGTGTTCCAGTTAGGTATAGGTACTACTGTTTTACAGCTGAGTAGGCTTAGAGGTTGGGTAGTCACTGAATGGCAAAGTAGAGATTATTCATATCCAGAGTTTCTTCTGTTTATAAAGTTCATACCAGTTAACTTGTGTACATAATTAGTTGTAATGCCAGTTAAAGTTTGTATTCCCACTTTGGTTGTCTTTTATCTAGAGTGGCACCTAGGGGTTTTGCATTAATAAAGCAGGTGCTGAAGGATCCATGTTAGTGGTATTTAATTATGCACTTTTGGAGAATTCCTACATATCTTATTTTAAGTGCATGAATTCCAAGAAAAAGCTTTACACTTTACAGATGCTAACGTGATAGTTGGACTGATTAGATCATGTGATTTTTTATTTTTTTTGAGCGTTAGTGAATGCTGTTGATATGAAATATGATCCTCAACCCTAAAGGAATCAAGTGAACAAATTGTTTTGTTTACAGGGGAGGAGGTGGTGAGGGAAAGGTTTGAAATATTCAGGTGAGTAGGATTCCTACAGCTGCCTAGTGAAATTTGTAAGGTTCTGGTAAGTTTCTGCAGCTGAAGGACTTCTGCATTAGCTTCTTTTGAAAATGTGGAATTTTGAAAGGAAGAATGGTTGCCTCTGGGGAAGGGAAATGGGTGGTTGACTTCTTTCTGGAGGGGAGGGGGACTTCTCACTGTACCTTTTAAATACTTGAATGTGAATGTTACCTTTTTCTTAAAATTTGTGTTGTAAGTCTATTTGATTAAGAAGTTAAAGCAACGAGTAAACTGTCAATGGAGACAGCATTGACTTCCAAATGGGTGATTTCAAAAACATGGATGTTGGAAGGCATTCAGTTCTGAGTGGCCATGTATCTCAATTCTAAAACCCAAAACTCATTTGAAAACTGGTTCTTGGTGAGTGTTTAAGCTAAGTTTAGAGATAGGAATTTTCCTCTTTCAAAGACAATTTGATATGTTCAAAATTTTAGTGCATCTAAAAAGCTTTGGACTTTTGAAATACCATTTTTCCAACTGCTAGCAACAAGGACTCATTACAGTTTTTTCTAAGGCTCTTTTAAAGAATAGGTAGAAGTACCCTATGCAGCTTCCGAACAATTTGGGTTCTCAAGAATTAATACAGGTATTCAGATGAACAATGAAATCTGAAAGGTGTGACTAAAAATTTTAGACGGCTAGAAGTTGGTGTTAAGATGATGACATAAGTAATTTGAATGGTAATGGGATTATGTGAGTTCTCTAAAAAAGGCAGTAAGATGTGGTTTTCAGGAATTTTGTGCTTTTTGGTAGGAGGGGTCAGATTTCACTGCCTTTTCTCCCTACTCCATGATAGAAGATGGTATGCCATTGTGTTGTGGCATTGTCATAGGAGTTACTTTATCCTGTTAAATTTCCTGTTGTGACACCTCTGAGGGGTGTCTCTTCAGTACCTCTTGACAAGAGTATGTGTTGATTGACTGCTTTATGTGCTTGTTTATTTTTTATAGCATTTAAGTCAAACGATATTGAGATGGATTGGGTTATGAAACATAATGGTCCAAATGACGCTAGTGATGGGACAGTACGACTTCGTGGACTACCATTTGGTTGCAGCAAAGAGGAAATAGTTCAGTTCTTTCAAGGTACCTCTAGTATTAGTCAAAGTTTAGTAGTATTTTAATTTTCTATTTGTATTATATTCAGTTTTTATTAAATCCATTTGATTTTAGACTTTTGAAGTTTGTGATAATCCTAATTAATGTATTAAAGTATGAAATGTGCTCCAGTTAAAATTCAATATAGAATGTGTAAAATATGTAAAGCCTAATTGATATACAGTAAATTTAATTGAGAATACTTTGTGATGAACAGTGAATTAGTATTGTGGAGCATAATTTTATTTGTAGCCTTTTTCATGTAATTTAGGTGGGCTTTTAGAAAATGTAATTTTTAAAAGACACTGCAAAAAATACTTAATCCAATAATATTTGAAAAAATCCGTTTGTGTTATGGGGTGATGGGGAAACTAAGCTTTTTTTGTTTTGTTTTGTTTTGTTTAGATTTGTTTTAAATATTTGATTCAGATGGGAATGTTTCAGCCTTTAACACTGTTCCCCTTGATGGGGTTATTTGTCCTTGGGTTAAAGGGTTGGAAATCGTGCCAAATGGGATAACATTGACGATGGACTACCAGGGGAGAAGCACAGGGGAGGCCTTCGTGCAGTTTGCTTCAAAGGAGATAGCAGAAAATGCTCTGGGGAAACACAAGGAAAGAATAGGGCACAGGTGGGGATGGAGAGTTTGGGATGGTGTTAAATTTTTATTTTTGGGGGTTGTGGGTCACTATTGCTTAAATGGGGGGGTAACAATAACATTTTTATGGGGTAGTTTAAAAGAATTGATAATTATCTAAATTTAACTTGGAAACTACAGATTTGGGTGGGGAATTAATGCTAATAGTTTGCTTAAATTAAAATTAGATTGTTTCCATTTCTCTGTAGGATGTTGTTGATACTTTTGTATAATCATGTTTTCTTTAAACACTTATCACATACTAAAGGAAACAAACTAAATATTTATATTATGAATTGTTTTCAATGACTAATTTGTCTATGTGAAACTTAAATATTTAATTATTTAAGTTCATAGGTGTAAAAATTGTTAACTTATGGTGTATTTAGGCAATAAATTGGGTTATGTATCTAGACGTAGAAAAGCTTATTGCATTTTGCCCATATCTAAATTACTCTAATACATCCATGCTGAAACCTGTACCTTTAAAACATTTTTAAATAGGTATATTGAGATCTTCAGAAGTAGCAGGAGTGAAATCAAGGGATTTTATGATCCACCAAGAAGATTGCTGGGACAGCGACCGGGACCATATGATAGACCAATAGGAGGAAGAGGGGGTTATTATGGAGCTGGGCGTGGAAGTATGTATGACAGAATGCGACGAGGAGGTGATGGATATGATGGTGGTATGTGTATCTAATGAACACAGGTTCTGTTGTCATTTTCTTAATGTTCCTGACACTTTGTCAAGAAATACAGAAATGGCAGTAATTTCAGTACCTACTGGGTTTTAAAACCTGTTCATGAAAATAGATGTCCCATGGCCAGCTATGGGATTTGGTTGATGCACATATTGGCACCTAGAAAACTTACGCAGTAATTGAAATGAAGATACTGGCATATTCTGACATTTTCTCTTTTGCATAAGGATGGAAATTTAACCTATGTCTGAATTTGTCCTCCTGAAGATTTTTCATTTCCATCAACTGTTAAATACTTTTTCATATAAACTAAGTAGGGGACTGGATACAGACTGGTAATAAACAAGAATTAACAGACTGCTTACTATAAAAGTGTGTTTTGTAAATTAGGTTATGAAAATTAATTTCTTGAAATTACTTTTTTCTTAAATTATACAGGCTATGGAGGTTTTGATGACTATGGTGGCTATAATAATTATGGCTATGGAAATGATGGCTTTGATGACAGAATGAGAGATGGAAGAGGTAAACATTAGGCATTTTCATTCTGAGGTTGATTTTAATCTTTGATGCTGAGTGGTAATATAGGTGACATGAAGAGACTGGTGTATTTCAGTGCATTCCTCTTCAATAGTTTCACCTTATAGATATGCATACTTTTCTGCATGTATATATTCTTGGTAATTTTTTATTTTCCAGGTATGGGAGGACATGGCTATGGTGGGGCTGGTGATGCAAGTTCAGGTTTTCATGGTGGTCATTTTGTGCATATGAGAGGCCTGCCTTTTCGTGCAACTGAAAATGACATTGCTAATGTGAGTAATTTTATAATATTGATGTCCTAAATTTTTTCTTAAAATATTTACTCACTTGAAAGGCAGAATTTTAGAGATAGGGAGAGACAGATCTATCTGCTGTTTTCTGGCCACAATGGCTAGGCCATGTTGAACCCAGGAGCCTGGAAATCCTATCTGGGTCTCCTGTGTGGGTGGCAGGGATCTGAGTATTTTGCCATCTTCTGCTTTCCCAGGCACATTAGCAGGGAGCTGGATCTGTGCCACCGAACCGGCCTCTGTTATAAATTTTTTTGCATTCTTAATATCTGCATCTTGTAATTTAATGTCTGGTGTCAAAATCCCTTGAATACTGAAGTATTTACTTTTACCTTTAGTTCATATTTCAGTGTCTGTGTGCTGACCTACATAGGATTCAAGCAAGTCCAGTAAAGAATGGGAGGGGAGTTGGCACGCAGATTATCAGTGCCTGGGTTTGCTCCCCAGCTGTGACTCTGGCTCCAGCCTCCTGCCACCCATGTGAGAAACCCAGGTTGAGTTCCAGCCTCTTTTCTGCAGCCCAGTTCTGCTATTGCAGGCATGAAGATACTGAGTATAGTGAAACACTGATGATCACATTGTAGTAACTTTTTTGTTGTTTTGAAACAGGTTTATCAAAGTGAATGTAATAGTGATTTTTGTTGATATTCTAGGCTATTAGTGGAAACTGAGGAGTTGAAAACAGGAAAAGTGCTTCTGCTGTCCATTGGTTTATGATTGATTGGTTAGAGGATCAGCAGTCTAGTCATTCAGCCAAATCCAGTCAAACCCACTTATTTATACACTGAATTGGTTGTGTTAGAGACCCAGTGGCCTGCAAAGCCAAAAAATACATTACCATCTGGCTCTTAAAGCAAAAGATTGCTCTGTCTTTTGAGGAAACCAGCTGGCTGAAGTTCCAAGTGCCTTCTTTAAGGAAAGGTTAAAACTGGTTAAGTTGTGATTGAAACTAAATGATAGATTTTAGGAGTTTTGTGGTACTGTTGGTAGATTATTGGAAATCCGTGGTTCTGAACATAACACCTTATTTAATCTCTTTAAACTTGTTTTCTCATTGTCAGGTGACCCATTATATACTTCAAACAGCAAGTGTTAGGCTCTTAATTGACAGAATCTAGAGTTGGTTGAATTAGCCTTCAATACAGAACAATGGAAGGGTTTATGGGAAAAATCTAGATATGTGTAGTTCACTTTGCATCATCTAAATAGAATAACTGATGTGTTTTCTTCTTAGTTCTTCTCACCACTAAATCCAATACGAGTTCATATTGATATTGGAGCTGATGGCAGAGCAACAGGAGAAGCAGATGTAGAGTTTGTGACACATGAAGATGCAGTAGCTGCCATGTCTAAAGATAAAAATAATATGCGTAAGTGGTTTCCTGGGCGTGCTGTCTGGATTGTTGAATGCACCTTATCAGCTTCTCATTTGTTTAAATGTAATGAGTTCTAGAATCTAGGTAATTGCTAGGTCACTGGAATTCAAAACCATTTGACTCAAGTTGAAACTTTGATGGCTTCCTGGCAGCTTGTATTAGGAATTGTTGATGGTACTGTGCTTTCAGTTTAATTGAATGTACTTCTTGAAGCTTTTATTGATAAAGTTGATCTATTCTTTTCTCCTGTTACTCTTTATTTTTTCATTTAAAGAACATCGATACATTGAACTCTTCTTGAATTCTACTCCTGGCGGTGGCTCTGGAATGGGAGGTTCTGGAATGGGAGGCTACGGCAGAGATGGAATGGGTATGTAAAGTCTTTAAAATAAGCAGTGTTAGCTACTTAAGCAATCAATCTCTATAAACTTATTTTTTCCTTTTGAAAAGATAATCAAGGAGGATATGGATCTGTTGGAAGAATGGGAATGGGGAACAATTACAGTGGAGGATATGGTACTCCTGATGGATTGGGTGGTTATGGTAAGTGTCTCTAGTTTAAGTACTCATATGGAATGCAGATACTACTTACAACATATGTGCATAGATAACTCCCACTAAATTATTCTTAATGTCTGTTTTTTTTTAAGGCCGTGGTGGTGGAGGCAGTGGAGGTTACTATGGGCAAGGTGGCATGAGTGGAGGTGGATGGCGTGGGATGTACTGAAAGCATCACCACCAACACATACGTACAAGTCCTAACAACAGCATCTGGTCTACTAGACTTTCTTACAGATTTCTTTTGTATTTTAAGAACTTTATAATGACTGAAGGAATGTGTTTTCAAAATATTATTTGGTAAAGCAACAGATTGTGATGGGAAAATCTGTTTTCTGTAGGTTTTATTTGTTGCATACTTTGACTTAAAAATAAATTTTTATATTCAAACCACTGATGTTGATACTTTTTATATACTAGTTACTCCTAAGGATGTGCTGCCTTCATAAGATTTGGGTTGATGTATTTTACTATTAGCTCTACAAGTAGTAAGTAGTATTATTAGTGTATTACTAGAGGATAATGGTTCACCCCTGCATAAACTGCAAGTCTTAATAAGCAGACATCTGGAATAGAGCTTGAAGAATAATTAGTGTAACTTCCTTTAATTTCTCTTGGACAATATTGTAAATATAAAGCCTAAAGATGAGTTTAGGTGGCTTTCAGGAACATAAGATCAGCTAACTATTCTTTCAAATGTCATTTATCAAGCATAGCTCTGAAATGTTGATCCTGAGGTTTCTGAATATTCAAAATTGTGTTACCTGGGGATGGGAGTGTTGTAAGTTTAAATTCATACCCTCCTAGGTGTTAAGATGAAAATTCCTTCAGCACTTGACTGAAGTACAGATGCTTCCAAAAAGTGATGGTTTGTAAGTTAACTTAAAATGTCTTAGAAAACTAAGGTTCTTGAGGATTCCATGTAAATACATAGGTATTTACCATGGAATATAATTCTCACAGGTGTATTTTCGGTTTGCTGCCCAATATAGCATATAATTCCTTAAATAATTGTGTAAATGACTACTAAAAAAATGTAAGAGAAGTCCATGTCATAGTGAAATGAGAATCCTGCGGTTGGTTTTGCATCTGATACCTGCTTGGAATTTTAGTTTACTATTATGTAGCAAGGAAAAGGTGCTTTTTAATTTTAATCTCCTTGGTCAATATACCTTTTTTCCAAAATTGG
Organism: Oryctolagus cuniculus; assembly: GCF_964237555.1. Taxonomy (NCBI): domain Eukaryota; kingdom Metazoa; phylum Chordata; class Mammalia; order Lagomorpha; family Leporidae; genus Oryctolagus; species Oryctolagus cuniculus. The sequence continues at coordinate 60,246,549 of NC_091446.1, forward strand.
CTAATGGATCAAAATAAAACTGTCAATGTGAATATTCAGTTATTGAACTTGTTACTTGTTTTTCCTAGAAATGTTATTAATGTAATAAATGTCAATGTGGGAGATAACAGTGTTGTCTGTCCTAGAATGCTTTGTGTTGGTTAATGTATAAATCAAACTAGTACAAGGTATTGTGTTTAACTGAGGATGCATTCATACAAAGTGTGACTTCCTAAATGATTTCTGGATTAGAAAATGAGATGCGATAGCTTATATATATGGAGCCTGTTGAGCCCAGTCTGGATTCATCTTAAAGCTTTAACCTTCTTTCCTTGATTAAGTATTCTAATTCTAGAGTGAATCACCTTTTACAAAGGTCACACATACTTTTATTTTCCCAGGATTACCCTAAACACTTTAGAAATGAAGTTTGCCCTTATAAAACAGATTGATTTTTCAAATCTTTATTTTTATAAAATTCACATTTTGTTTTTAAAACAGATTAGAATTACAATTGCAATTCCTTGGCACCATGATAGCATTATTGTGATAACACTGGCTAGGTGAGGGAATGGTGTGAGGTTTGTTTAGAAAAGTTGGTGTCAGGGGTCCATCATAACAAAATAAACAAGTTTCATAACAGAAGAATCCAAAATTAGTATACATGGTTTAAAACAAGCCAAAACTAAGTTACTGCTGTTGTAAAACCTGCCTCCAAAAAACACAAATCAACGATGACATGTGAGTTTTGTGTGGTGAGAAATTTGACTAAAATTTTTCTTAATGAAATCACTTAGAATTTAAACTTGCATTATAAAATTTGATAATTTCCATTTATGCTTATTTTTTGATAATCAAAAGCACTTCATCAATATAAAACAGTTTCTAAGAATATAATTCTCTTAAGGACATTCCTGTGAGTATTCAAGAAAGACCATCTAAAAATCCGTATGTCCAATTTAACTGAAGTTACCTCAAAAGCTGACTAGAAATTTATGGGTTCTAGAGAAAATAGACCTTAGAAGTAAAATACTGGTTTCACACCTTGGCAATTTAGAAAATTTTAGATTTTAATGAGAACGCTGAAAAATAAGTACTTAGGGGCACAGGTATCTATGATGAATCATTAAATTAATGCTCCTAGGTAGTGTAAAATTCATGCATGACATACAAAAATAGGATCTTGAATGGTGATGCCATGTAAGTGATTATATAAACGTAATAGTTTTACAGATAAAGTTCTTACTGTAAGCAGTGTGATTGGATTAATGTCCATTTATCTTTGAGTTTATAAATAGTTTAAGTGTTTCATGGTAGAGCAGACCCTCATCCTCAAAACTCTGGCACACAGGTGCTTGGTAGACAGTGAAATTTTACTGTGCACATACTGTGGCAGTGTTAGGAAGCATCCTTCCTAAGTTTGAAAGACTCAAGCCTAAGTCCTATCAAAAGGCAAAGTTCTCATTTTTCATGTACGTTTAACATCTAAAGGAGAGAATCAGGAGTTTGTAATCCTTTTTTACTACAAACTTTCTTTTCTGAGAGATCTTTGAAGTGGAGTCTGAGCCACCTCTACCAAAGTTAGCAATTCGGTGAAAACAGGCAGCATATGGGAAAATCTTGATCTGGCAATTAAGATAAAAGGATGATAGTTATACACTTCAAGATTCCGGCGGGGGGGGGGGGGGCGGGGCGGCGGCGGCGCTGTGGCTCACTTGGTTAATCCTCTGTGGTGCTGGCATCCCATATGGGCACCAGGTTCTAGTCCTGGTTGCTCCTCTTCCAGTTCAGCTCGGCTGTGGCACGGGAAGGCAGTGGAGGATGGCCCAAGTGCTTGGGCCCTGCACGCGCATGGAAGACCAGGAAGAAGCTCCTGGCTTCGGATTGGCACAGCGCCGGCCGTAGCAGCCATTTGGGGAGTAAACCAACGGAAAGAAGACCTTGTCACTCACTGTCTATATCTCTGTCAAATAGATTGCAAAGGGAAGGTAGAGACTGAATTAGCCCAGTGTCCCTGAAAGACACCAGCAAACACAAGAATTTGTAAGGTAAATACAAATACTAGCCTTTTCCAATGCAGAAAAGGAGGAGAAAGTGCAAATGTAATAAGATTAGAGTACTATTAAGATAATGAAAAATGTGTGGAGTTAGAGTACTAATACTTAAAGCAAGATTGGTGCTTTTCCAGTCTTAGAGCTCTGAAGCTTTAAAGTGCATTAAGAAAATTGCAGGCACCATCAAATACCAATCTGACAATCTAGAATATATCTGAAGCCTTATTTTTGAAAAGGCTTTTTACAAGATAAGGCAAATGTGTGTCAGCTATCTGGCCTTTAGATGGAGACAAGGGTTATTACATGGTTACTATATTACAAATTAGGCTAAAGTTCTTTTAAAGCATGCTCTGTTGAAAATTCTGAGTAACAATGTCAGGAAGGAAATACTAAATGATAGAATTTTATAATTCCCATGAGCTGAATAAGCAGATCCATGGTACCAGTAACTGGCTGAAAGCTGCTCAGGAAGGGCCGGCTGGATGCCTTGTGTACACGGTCATGGAACATTCGCTGCAGGTTTCATACAGGTGGATTCAGGTCTGGAGTCTTATGGCACATTAGATGAGCATCTCTGAATAAGCATTGCGTGACAGGAGTCACAGACCCGGACTGGCTTTGGTGAAGAAGGCAGAGGCAGCTCGTTGTCAGAGCAGGCATTACAGAAAATCTCCCCACAGTTTCTACAGTGGTGCTAGTAAATGGGAAGAACAAAGAAAGCTATGAATAAAACAGACCATTTTAGCACAATTTTTGGACTTGCTGCCTACTTCCCTTACCTTTCTTTTTGAAAGTGAGAATTCCTTTTCACAAAGTTTACAGTGTGTTGCTTCTTTGTCTTTCAGCCAAACCAGTCCCTAGTAGGAGGAAATTATGAACAAAGTGCTCAAATTGGTCACACCAAAACAACACGTGAAAATGTTTTGCCTAAGGTGTTTTATATGAATAAATAGTCAAAAAATCTTTGAGACCTAGATAACAAATACTAGTAGATGCAGTAATCTTGCATATTCTGGGTTGGTGGAGGGTCAGTGCAGGTTGAGCATTAAAAGATTGCCTTTAGCCCAACTCGTTATTTGCTCAGCTTCCTGCTAATGGCAGGGAAAGGCAGTAGAAGATGGCCCAAGAGTCTGGGTCCCTGTGACTCCTGTGGGAGACCAGGCTGGAGCTTTCTGGCTTCTACCTGGCCCAGACATGGCTGCTGTGGGCACTTAAGAGAGTAAACCAGGGCTGGCGCTATGCTGTAGTGGGTAAAGCCACTGGCTGCAGTGCCAGCATCCCATATGGCAGCCGGTTCGAGTCCCAGCTGCTCCACTTCCGATCCAGCTCTCTGCTGTGGCCTGGAAAAGCAGTAGAAGATGGCCCAAGGCCTTGGGCACCTGCACACATGTGGGAGACCCGGAAGAAGCTCCTCGCTCCTGGCTCCGGACTGGCTCAGCTCCAGCCGTTGCAGCCATTTGGGGAGTGAACCAGCAGATGGAAGACTCTTTCTCAGCCTCTTCATCTCTCTGTGTAACACTGACTTTAAAATCAATCTTTAAAAAAATAAATAAATAAACCAGCAGATGCAAGTTCTCTGTCTCTCCCTCTTGTGAACTCTGTCTTTTGGATAAGAAAATATTTGTGAAAAGCAAGATTGCTTACATATTAATACTGAAACTGGGTAATGGTTCATTTGGTTCTTTTCTGTACAATTCTATGTTTACTATAATGCAGGATAATTTTTTAAAAAATATTACTGATTGGCCGGCACCGCGGCTCACTAGGCTAATCCTCCGCCTAGCGGCGCCGGCACACCGGGTTCTAGTCGCGGTTGGGGCGCCAGATTCTGTCCCGGTTGCCCCTCTTCCAGGCCAGCTCTCTGCTGTGGCCAGGGAGTGCAGTGGAGGATGGCCCAGGTGCTTGGGCCCTGCACCCCATGGGAGACCAGGAGAAGCACCTGGCTCCTGGCTGGGCTAGGCTGAAGGCAAAAGCTCCATCTGGTACTCCCACGTGGGTGCAGAGCTGCAAGCAGTTGCTTTCCCAGGCACGTTAGGGAGCTGGATTGGAGGCAGAGCAGACAGCATTTGAACTGGCGCCCATATGGCATGCTGGTGCTCCAGATGGCAGCCCAACCCACTCTACCACAGGCCTGCCCCTCCCCGCAAGTTCTAAAAGTCAAGTTTAATTAGCTGTTAGGTAACCTTTAGAAACAGACATACGTAGTCTTAGGACCCAATACCTAAAATTTATTTTATTTTTAAAGATCTATTTTATTTGGAAGTCAGAGTTACAGAGAAGGAGAGGGGGTCTTCCATCTGCTGGTTCAATTCCCAACTGGCCACAATGGCCGGAGCTGCACTGATCCAAAGCCAGGAGCCAGGAGCTTCTAAGTCTTAGACAAGGACTTGGGCCACAGCAGAGAGCTGGATCTGAAGTGGAGCAGCTGGGACTCAAACCGGCACCCATATGGGATGCCAGCACTGCAGGCAGTGGCTTTACCTGCTACGCCACAGCACCAACCCCCTAAAATTTATAAATTGGCCCTTTTTTTAACCAATCTTGGCTGGACTGAAATTCCAGTTTCCTGGATACAACCCCAGCCTGGGAAGTGACAAGTAGTTGGGAGAGCTGTCTGCCTGTCACAGGTTAGATCACAAGATTAATTTCAGGTATTTGTTTCACAGACTAGCAAAACTATGTGTGCTATTTGTACACAAGGAAGTCTAAGCCTCTTCAGAACAAAGGATTAAAAATTCATCTACAGTTAGAGGGAGAGACAGAGATCTATCTTCTGGTTTGCTCCCCAGTCCTGGCTGCTTCACATTAGCTCTCTGCTAATGGCCTGGGAAAGCAATGGAAGATGGTCCAAGTGCTTGGTCCACTGCACCCATGTGGGAGATCCAGTAGCAGGATTTAAAAATCCCACAGAAAGTTGTACCTAATTTAATGAAGGCCTGGGAGTAAACTGAGTTCATAAGCAGTAAGGAGATAAAGGAACAAGTTAACAATCTAAAGCAAGCAATGACTAAAATCCAAAATGTGAAAAACAGTTTAGGAGAGCTGTTCCAGACCCTTCAACTGCTGAACAGCGTGGAAGAAAAAAAAAGTCACATAAATCCATTTACCTGTATTATCAAAATGGGAAAACTAGGTATTTTGTTAAAGATCGAGGTAAACGGGCCAGCATTATGGCACAGCAGGTAAAGCTGCCGCCTGCAGTGCCGGCATCCCATATGGGCACTGGTTCTAGTCCCGGCTGCTCCTCTTCTGATCCAGCTCTCTGCTATGGCCTGGGAAAGCAGTAGAAGATAGCTCAAGTCCTTGGGCCCCTGCACCCACGTGGGAGATGCAGAAGAAGCTCCTGGCTTCAAATCCGCATAGTTCTGACCATTGCAGCCATCTTGAGAGTGAATCAGGGGATGGAAGACCTCTCTCTGCCTCTGCCTCTGCTTCTCTCTAACTCTTTCAAATAAATAAATCTTTAAAAAAAAAAAAAAGATGTGAATAATAAGAAAAGCAACAAAGATTATGTAATATAGAAGAGTTACTAATAATGAGTACAATAAGGAAGTATCTGGGGGACTGACTTCTAAGATATTGCTCATGTTCCATTAGAAGATAAGCAGAAGGTATGCAAGGCTCTTGAAAAATAATTTATTTGAAAGTTACACAGATGGGGCTGGCGCTGTGGCATAGTGGGTAAAGCTGCCGCCTGCAGCGCTGGCATCCCATATGGACACAGGTACAAGTCCCAGCTACTCTACTTCTGATCCAGCTCTCTGCTATGGCCTGGGAAAGCAGTAGAAGGTGGCCCATGTGGGAGACCCAGAGGAAGCTCCTGGTTCCTGGCTTCGGATTGACACAGCTCTGGCTGTTGCGGCCAACTGGGGAGTGAACCAACGGATGGAAGACGTCTTTCTTTCTCTCTCTGTGTAACTCTTTCAAATAAATAAATCTTTAAAAAAAAAAAATTACACAGAGGGAGAGACATTTGCTAGTTCACTCCCCAGGGCCACAACAGCTAAACAACTCCCTTGGGACTACAACAGGGGCCCAAGGACGTGGGCCATCTACTGCTTCCCAGGCCATAGCAGAGAGCTGGGTTGGAAGTGGAGCAGCTGGGACTCGAACCGGCACCCATATGAGATGCCAGCACTGCAGCAGTGGCTTTACCTGCTACACCACAGCACCAGCCCCAAGTACTATTTTCTAAAATATTTTCATGTGACACTGATTAAAAAAAATGAAGTAGCAGGCCAGTGTTGTAATGAAGCGTGTTCACTTGCAGTCTGCAACACCAGCATCCCATGAATGAGCCCCCGGCTGCTCCACTTCTGATCTATCTCCCTGCTTATGTGCCTGGGAAGGCAGTGGAAAATGGCCCTACTGCTTGGGTCCCTGCCACCCACATATGAGATCCAGTAAAGAGTTCCTGGTTCCTGGCTTTAGCCTGGCCCAGTCCCAACCACTGCAGCCATTTGGGGAGTAAACCAGCAGATGGAAGACCTCTCTGACTCCTCCTCTCTCTCTTAACTTGCCTTTCAATTAAATAAATACATCTTTTTAGGAAAAAAAAAAAAAAAAGGGTATGTAATGGTAGGGTAAATAGGACACTATTTCTCCTGTGTTGTCGCTGGTATTCTTGAAAGACACGTTCACACTATGTACTATAAACTGTACCCGCCGCTTTCACACAGACTAATGCATGCGATTTTTTCAGAGCAACTCTGCAGAATCACAAGCCCATTTCAGAAGAGGAAACAGGTTTAATGAAGGTATGTGATTTCCTGAAAGCTAAAAACAAATAGACTGGCATATGAACTCAGGGACTCTCGAGTTCAGAGGCACTTTATTTCACTCTATCATGTCAGGCTTCATAGGGACCTACATACAAAATACAATATACTTAAATATACGAAATACTTAAATACAAAAATACTTCTATGGCCAGTTTCTAACAGGAAGCTTATTAATACTGTGATGCTGGAGCACAAGGAAGAGCAAGACTGTCGTCATGCAGCTCTCCATTCTGTGCTGCATCCCTGTGTCTACCCGGGGCTTTTCCTTCTCCAGGAGACTTTCACGTGCATCAATACCTTTCTACGTAGGGAAACATGTTATACTCACCTGCAAGGCTTTGTTGGCTTCTTTTATGTCTTCTATCTTAAGTTTTGATCTAAGAAGATTAGAAATAGGTACAAATTTCAGTACACATATTTAAACAAAACCCCCAGTAATGTATCAGAAAGTATTATTTTTTTCATAGAATATAAAATTGTATATGGTATATGACCCTAATGATCTTTTCTGGCTAGTGGGATATTTCCTATTTTCCTATACTTCCTGAATTCCCTAAGGCAAAAATGTATTTTTTAGATTTAAAACTTGCTTCTCTAAGGAAAGAAATGTTGGCATTTCATGTGATCATTTATTGTAGACTTACTGTGTGCCAGACACCCTGCTTGACCCTTTGCTTGCCTTCTCTCATTTCATCTTCACAAAAATCTATTAATGAATACAGGGGGGCTGGCACTGTGGCACAGCGGCTTAACACCCTACCCTAAAGTGCCGGCATGCACATGGGCACCGGTTTGGGATCCAGCTGCTCTACTTCCGATCCAGCTCTCTGCTATGGCCTGGGAAAGCAGATGAAGGTGGCCCAAGTCCTTGGGCCCCTGCACCCACGTGGGAGACCTGCAAGAGGCTCCTGGTTCCTGGCTTCGGATTGGCGCAGCTCTGGCTGTTGCCGCCAATTGGAGAGTGAACCATCGGATGAAAGACCTCTCTCTCTCTCTCTCTCTCTCTCTCTGTGTAACTCTGACATTCAAATAAATAAATCTTTAAAAAAAGAAAAAAAGACCGCATGGTATGAAGTTAAGCCCTGCCTCCAGAAGGTGTAAAAACCAATCCACATCTCTCAATTACGGCTCCTTCTCAGAACAGTCTGAAACAGAGTGCTCTGGCTGTTTTGAAATTTCAGCTTCTGTTGTACGGAGAAAAAGTATTAAGTGAACTTCTGAATTATCTGACATTGAAGAAATGAAACGAGATTCTTTGCTGTCACCTACTCAGACACATTCACAGCTAAGATCCATTAAAATGAAAACACTTTCAATAAAATCTCTCCAATCTAGTACTTTCTAATTTGTGAAGTTATTGTGTGATTTTTCTATACAGTTCATATCTTTCTTTCCTATACCTAAACTCTTCTGCCTAACTGGCTTGGTAACACTCATTCACCTTTTAGAAGAATCAAGGACTACTTAAATAAAGGAAAAAAGACCAATTACTCGCTGAGCTTGTTGCCGAGTTCTTGGAGCGCTTGCTCTTGTTCATGACAGATTTTTTTCAATTGCTGGTTTTCATCCTGGAGGCTAAGGAACTCCTTCAAAACAAGAAGTGAGAAAAAAAAAAAAGTAATTAAAAAAAAAAAAAAAAGAAACTCCACATGGTGTGTGTGTATGTGCATGGGTACCCTTAATAAGGAACAAATATCCCTTAGCTTTCAATAAGAAACAAAACCATGTGTCCAGAGCTCTTTCCTAGCTGCTCTGTGTAGCAACTATTTTCCATTCACTTTCTCCTCATTGATATTTAAGATGACTAGTACATCCTGTTTTCTTGGTATAAATGTAACTTATGATTTAAGTTTGAAATAAATTAACATTCTGAAATAAGTTAACATTTATTAAGATATAATTGTTAAAGTTTTACCACTATTTACTTTTTTAAGACTAGCCATTTGTTGGGTCTCATTTCTAAGATGAGATAAGGCATCTTTCTCCTTTTGAAGATCTTCCTGCAAAGTTTGCCTCCATTCCTTCTCAATCTTCAAATCAGTTTCCAGCTGAACCCTTGAATGACAAAATAACAAACAGAAGTTCAAGTGCTATTTCTCATGTAACAGTTGTAAGCATTCTTTAATAAGAGCAACTTTCTGATTACTTTTGCTTTTTTTTTTTTTTTTTTTTTTTTTTTTTTTTTTTTTGACAGGCAGAGTTAGACAGTGAGAGAGAGAGACAAGAGACAGAGAGAAAGGTCTTCCTTCCATTGGTTCACCCTTCAAATGGTCACTATGGCTGGCACGCTGTGCTGATCTGAAGGCAGGAGCCAGGTGCTTCCTCCTGGTCTCCCATGCGGGTGCAGGGCCCAAGCACTTGGGCCATCCTCCACTGCACTCCCGGGCCACAGCAGAGAGTGGGCCTGGAAGAGGAGCAGCTGGGACAGAACTGGCGCCCCAGCCGGGACTAGAACCCAGGATGCTGGCGCCACAGGTGGAGGATTAGCCTAGGGAGTCGCAGCACCGGCCTACTTTTACTTTTTTAACAAAAGGTTTACTTATTTATTTAAAAGCAGTCAGGGGCCGGCGCCGTGGCTCACTAGGCTAATCCTCCGCCTTGCGGCGCCGGCACACTGGGTTCTAGTCCCGGTTGGGGTGCCGGATTCTGTCCCGGTTGCCCCTCTTTCAGGCCAGCTCTCTGCTGTGGCCAGGGAGTGCAGTGGAGGATGGCCCAAGTGCTTGGGCCCTGCACCCGCATGGGAGACCAGGAAAAAGCACCTGGCTCCTGGCTTCGGATCAGTGTGGTGCGGCAGCCATTGGAGGGTGAACCAATGGCAAAAGGAAGACCTTTCTCTCTGTCTCTCTCTCTCACTGTCCACTCTGCTGTCAAAGAAAAAAAAAAAAAAAAGCAGTCAGACAGAGAGAGAATCTTCCATCTGCTGGTTCACTCGCCAAATGGCTGCAATGGCCAGGGCTGGGCCAGATAGAAGCCAGGAACTCCAGCCGAGTCTCCCACGTGGGTGGCAGGGTCTCAAGTATTTGAGCCATCATGTGCTACTTTTCCAGATGCATTAATCTGGAGCTGGATCCGAAGCAGAACAGCCAGTACTCAAACTGATGTGCCAACATGAGATGCTGACGTCACAAGCAGTAGCTTAATCTGCTGCACAACACCAGCCCCCATTTTTGTCTTTCTTACGCATTTCCTCCAGACACTTTCTCTCCTTTCTGGTTTTTGAAGATTCATTTATTTACTTAAGAGGAATAATCACAGAGAGAGGTCTTCTATCCCAGTGGCCACAAAAGTCAGAGCTGGGCCTGCCTGAAGCCAACCAGGAGTCTCCCACATGCATGAGTACAGGGGCCCAAACATTTGGGCCATCTTATGGTGCTTTCCCAGGCCACCAGCAGGGAGCTGAATTGGAAGTGGAGCAGCCGGGACTCGAACCAGTGACCACATGGGATGCCGGCACTACAAGCGGCGGCTTTACCCACTACGCCACAGCACCAGGCCCCAATTTGTTTCTTTTTAAAACTTATTTTATTTGAAAGGCCCAGAAACAGAAAAGAGATAGACAGATAACCTCCCTTTTTAGCTGGATGGCTCCCCAAATGCACACACAATCTGGGGCTGGGCCAGGAGCCAGGAACTCCATCAGGGTCTCCCACACGGGTGGCAAGGACCCAAGTACGTGAGCCATCACCTGCTGCCTCCCAGGGTGTGCATTAGCAAGAGGCTGGAACCAGGAGTGCAGCCAGGATCTGAATCCAGGCACTCTGATATGGAAGCGTCCCAAGTGGTATTTTAATCACTACACCAAACGCCTACCTCATCCTACATATTTTTTGGAAAACAAGGTCAGCAGCAGAATTTTCTGATCACTAAGTGTCAGCTCATTTGCTAGCCAGGAAAAAAAATCCCTGCTAAATGACTTTATCATCTATTAATTCTATATTCATAAATGTGGTATAAACATACTATGCTATACTGAATTATAACAACTGGTTACACCCTGGGAATAGAACTAAGAAAGGAACGGGGACTTTTAATTATTGATACTTCTATGCCACATGAAAAATGACGTAAGGAATTAATTAAACACATTCTGATAAGTATTACAGCAATTACTAAATCAATTTAACATAATCAGCCTTGGTACAAAGTATCACTTTGGAGATTACTGTTGGAAACTAAGTACAGGACAGATCGAAGACTACCCAGGCACTGGGAAAGTCCGCGCCGCGTGGGAATGTCAGTTCCCATCTGAGAGCACTCCCACAGCACTGCGAAAGGTGCTAACTCCCACAGCACTGCGAAAGGTGCTAGCTGGAGAAACGAAAGGAATCGAGTGCCTGCCGTTCTGCCAAAAATGTAACCTCCATAATTCCGTACAAGACAAATACATTTCACATTGTAGTTTCTAATGCTTTACATTTTAACTGTAATAGTATTTCTTATAATACTGAACATATTACAGTATTGTGTCAATATCTTTTGTGTTAACACCTTCATTACTTTTAGCTGTTTTCTCATAGTAAGCATTTTCATCTACAGCAACATACTATCTTACAGAATAAATATTACATTTTATAATTCAGGCTGAAAAGAAGAGATAGCTGAAAATGGAATTTAAAAACTGTGATAAGCACTATTTCACTACTCATTTAAAAGGAATGTTGATAAGTATATGTTACTTATACTGAAGTAACTAAAGTAGAGTATTTAGAGTAAACCTGTTGGGTGGCCTCATCAACCAGAACCAGAAACAAGCAAAGGAAAAATTTTCAGTTATATAAATATGTAGTAAAAATACATGTTGAATAACAAAGGCAGAAACAAAGAAAAAAAGGAGGAAATATAGTTACATAAAAAATATTTAAATGGAAAAAAATTAAGAACAAAATTTTAAAATAAACAAGGGCAGGCATTTGGGCAAGTGGTTGAGCCATTAACTAGGATGCCCACTCCCCACATCAGAGTGCCTGTGTTCGATACCTGGCTCTGGCTCCTGACTCCAGCTTCCTGCTACCGTGAGCCTGGGGAAGGTGCTGACAGGCCAAGCGCTTGGGCTCCTGCCACTTATGCGGAAGACCTGCACAGGATTCCCAGTCTGCAGCTTCAGCTCTCTGGTCATTGTAGGCATTTGGGGAATGAACCAGTGGATGTGAATATGCTTGTTCTCTTTCACGCTCTCTGCTTCTCAGTTTTTTAAAATAAACAATAAATGCATAAAACATTTCACTAAATTTGAAAGACTGGGGGCCAGCATTGTGGTACAGTGGGTTAAGCCACCACCTACAATGCTGGTATCTCATATCAGAGTGCCAGTTCAAGTCTTAGCTGCTCCACTTCCGATCCAGCTCTCTGCTAACACTCCTGGGAAAGCAGCAGTAGAGGACCCAAATATCTGGGTCCCTGCTCTCACGCGTGGGATCCCAGGATTGAGTTCCAGGCTCCTGGCTTCACCCTGGCCCAGCCCTGGCTGTTGTAGCTGTCTGGAGAGCGAACCAGCAAACTGAAGATCTCTGTGTGTTGTGTGTCTCTCTGAAACTCTGCCTTTCAAATAAATAATCTTTTTTTTTTTAAATGTGAAAGGCTGAGGCTAAACACATAAAAAATTCTTACAAATAAGTATTAAAAAGCTGATTACTTCAAAGGAAAGAAATAGGTGACTTTAAAGAGCAACTCACACACACACAAAAAAATACAAAAGGCTATCTCTAGTAATCAAAGATATAAAAACTCAAAACAGTAAGGTACAATTTTCCAGGCTGAAGGGATACTCACACACACAAAAAAAAAATACAAAAGGCTATCTCTAGTAATCAAAGATATAAAAACTCAAAACAGTAAGGTACAATTTTCCAGGCTAAAGGGATACTTTAGAGGGCCAGTGCCGTGGCGCAGTGGGTTAATCCTCTGCCTGCATCACAGGCATCCCCCAACATGGGTGCTGGTTCTAGTCCCGGCTGCTCCTCTTCCAATCCAGCTCTCTGTTGTGGCCTGGGATAGCAGTAGAAGATGGCCAAAGTGCTTGGGCCCCTACACCCACGTGGGAGACCAGGAAGAAGCACCTGGTTCCTGGCTTCAGATCGGCGCAGCTCTGGCTGTAGTGGCCATTTGGGGAGTGAACCAATGAAAGGAAGACCTTTCTTTCTGTTTCTCCCTCTCACTGTCTCTAACTCTACCTCTCAAATAAATATATAAAATCTTTAAAAAAAAAAAAGGGTTACTTTAGATTAACTATAACATGATGGTCTAGACTTACGTTAATGGATAAGATACAGTATCCATGATGTAGTAAATATACAAGATACTAACGAGTGTACAGCATGGTCCTATTTCTAAAAAATACAAAAAAATTTATGTATATCAGGAAGACTTAGGGACACTTGTTAAAATATTTCAAAAAGGTTAGTTTTCATTTTCTTCATATTTTCTAAGGTTTTCACCAAGAGTGTGTAATCTTTTCATAAGGAGAAACTAATACAGTTATTTCTATTTTAGGGGGACAAACAGAATTTACCTTTCTCTGACAAAGTCTCAGCTGCCCATCTCCAAACACACAGTTCCAAGTTTTCAGAACCATCAGGGGTTCCCCTGCTCTCCAAACTGATAATGTGGTCATGTTCTACCAAAATGGTGCCAACCGAGAGACAGAGTGATTTTCAGTTTCACCAGAGACAACACCTCTCTGCACTGCACTCAGTCCTGCTCAGAACTTTACCCACACAGGGGAGGGACCTGGCTGTATCTTCCTTTGGGTGGGGATCACGTAATAGCATTACTGAAGAATATGCTGTATCACTGCAGAATCAATATCAGATTTGCCTGACCTAGGATTTTGTGAAGCAAAAAGGTGACTCAATGGGAGAGTGCCATTGCTTCAAGACAACATCCTGCTACCTGGCCAAGTGCCCCAGTCTTGCTTTTCCTGTGTTTCATTTGCCAGGGCACAGGAACGGACACAGCAAAGCTGGGGCACCAACAATAAACTTGATGACTTAAACGTTCCCTAGGATGTTGGTTGCCAAAGGAAGCCCTGAAAGCTCTGGCTATACCTTTCTGAACGCGCTTAAAATTAAGAGGGAATTGCAGATGATGAGCTATCTTTGTTTTTGGAGGGTAAGCTTTAGTTTCACAATATTCAAATGACACAAGTTTTCAAATAGGCCAAGATTCCCCAGATTAAAGACTTATTCTAGGGGCCGACGCTGTGGCGCAGTGGGTTAATGCCCTGGCCTGCAGCGCCGGCATCCCATATGGGCGCCGGTTTGAGATCCAGCTGCTCCACTTCCAATCCAGCTCTCTGCTGAGGCCTGAGAAAGCAGTAGAAGATGGCCCAAGTCCTTGGGCCCCTGCACCCGCGTGGGAGACCCAGAAGAAGATCCTGGCTCCTGGTTTCGGATCAGCACAGCTCCAGCTGTTGCAGCTAATTGGGGAGTGAACCATCGGATGGAAGACCTCTCTCTCTCTCCGCCTCTCCTCTCTGTGTAACTCTTTCAAATAAACAAATAATAAGTTTTTAAAAAAAGATTTATTCTATATATCAATTCTTCAAAAATATTTTTAAGGAATTATTTTATTTATTTGAGAGACAGAATTACATAGAGGTATCTTCCATCCACTGGTTCACTCCCCCAAATGGCTGCAGTGGCCAAAGCTGGGCCTGTCAGAAGCCAGGAGCCAGGAGCTTCTTCTTTTCCTACGCGGGTTCAGGGGCCCAAGGACTTGGGCCATCCTCCACTTCTTTCCCAGGCCATAGCAGGGAGCCTGATCAGAAGTGGAGCAGCTAGGACACAAACCAGCGCCCATACAGGATGACGGCATTGCAGGCAGGGGCTTTACCCACAATGCCACAGTGCCAGCCCCCAAAATATTATTTTTGCAGTAAACGGAGAAGCAGCTTAGAATTCTGGTTCTAAATGAGATGGAGTAAACACATTACTCCTATCTCTCCAGCTAACTTAGGCTCAAAACCCTTTCCATTATGCACATAATAAACACGATGCCTCTGAGGGACACAGAGAAAGATCAGTTAGGAAATTCAAGGCTCAAGGATCAATACGGTGGTGAGTTGCTAAGATTTTTCTCCTGTAGTTCAGATTGATAACCTAACCCTCAACCTATAAAAACCAAATGGGCACAGACCAAAAAAGCCCCAAGAAAAGTCTGCTCTTTTTCCAAAGGGCTAGAAAGGAGGCAACATAGCAACATAAAAGCCATTTTGACCATGCTCTATTCCAGCAAAACAGGAGAGGAAAAAGCAAGCAAAATAAAAAAAAAAGGAACAAAACACAGGAAAACAAAATGAACAGTAAAATGGTAGATTTAGGCTCCAATATGTCAATAATTATACTAAATGTAAATGGACCAAACATACTATGAAACACAGAGTTGGCAGGATTAAAACAACATAACCTTTATGCTGTGTAAGAGGAACTCACTTCAAATACACAGATACATTGAAAGATGATGGGGCTGGGGCCGGCACTGTGTGCAGTGGGTTAAAGTCCCAGCCTGCAGCGTCAGCATCCCATATGGATGCCAATTAGAGTCCCGGCTGCTCCTCTTCCAATCCAGCTCTCTGCTATGGCCTGGTAAAGCAATGCAAGATGGCCCAAGACCTTGGGCCCTTGCAGCTGCGTGGGAGACTGGAAGAAGCTCCTGGCTCCTGATCAGCACAGCTCTAGCCACTGTGGTCATTTGGGGGAGTGAACCAGTGGAACAGAAGATATCTCTCTCTCTCTCTCTCTCTCTAGCTCTAGCTCTAGCTCTACCTGTCTGTCTCTTTCTCTCCCTAGCTCTACCTCTCTCTCTCTAGCTCTACCTCTCTCTGTAACTCTTTCAAATAAATTAATAAAGAAAGAAAGATGATGGGACTGGCATTGTGGTGTAACAGGTTAAGCCGCCACCTGCAGCCAGCATCCCATACAGGTGCTGAATCAAGTCCCAGCTATTCCACTTCCAATCCAGCTCCCTGCTCATGTGCCTGGAGAAGCAGAAGATGGCTCAAGTCCTTGAGCCCCTGCAAGTCCTCTGAGACCCCAAAGAAGCTCCTGGCTCCTAACTTAGGATCGGCCCAGCTCTGGCCGCCCCAGGAATTTGAGGAGTGAACCAGCGGATGGAAGACCTTTCTGTCTGTTCCCCTCTCTCTCTCTAACTCTCTAAAATAAATAAAATAAATCTTAAGAAAGAGAGAAAACTTAGAAACTTATATATAACACACAACATGTGGTCTTGTTTAATGATCTATTAACAGAAGCTTAACTCTCATTTTCCATAGTTGCTTTCTTTTAATAACAACAACAGTATGTATTTACTAGCAGAAAACTCAGGATGTTTATACAGTTAAATGAAAATTCCCCTGTCAATGTTGCATCAGTCCTTTGAGATATTAACTTGCCAGAATATGTATCCTTTAACTCTTTTTGATGTGTAAATACACATACGAGCATTTTAACTTTATCTAAAAAAATTGGATATTTGGCAGTGTGCATTTGGTGTAGCAGTTAAAATGCTGCATGGGACAACCCATACTGGAGTGCCTAGGATCAAGTCTGGGCTCTACTCTCCATTCCAGACTCCTGCTAACGTGCACCTTGGGAGGCAGCAGATGATGGCTCAGGTATTTGGGTCCTTGCCACCGATAAAGGAGACTCAGATCAAGCTCCTGGCTCCCAGCCTCCACTTGGCCCATCCTCCACTGCTTTCCCAGGCCATTAGCAGGGAGCTGGATCAGAAGTAAAGCAGCGAAGTCTCGAACCAGCAACTGTATGGGATGCCAGCATCACAGGTGAAGACTTAACCTACTATGCCACAATGCCGGTCCCTGGATATAGACATAGTACCCATCATATGAAGTACTACTTAAAATGTTCTCAGAAAATCACATATTCTTTGATAACAGAAGTTCACTGAAGTTACAAAATCATACTATACTCGATATCTAGAAATTCAATGGCCATAATATTAACAGCAGAAAGAATAAAACTCTCCTAGAACTAGAAAACAGCAAGATAGTTGAAATTGCTCCAGACAGTTAAGGGAGTTGAGGAAGAGGCTGGGGTGTAGTAAGCTAAGAATCCACCTGCGTGGCACTAGCATCCAACACAGGCACAGGTTTGTGTCCCAGCTGCTCCACTTCAGACCCAGCTCTCTGCTGTGGCCTGGGAAAGCAGTGGAAGAAGGCCCAAGTCCTTGGGCCGCTGCACTTATATGGGAGACCTGGAAGAAGCTTCTGGCTCCTGGCTTTGGATCTGCTCAGCTGTGAACACTGAGGCCATTTGGAGAATGAACCAGTAGATGGAAGACCTTTCTGGCTGTCTCTCCCTCTCAGTCTGCAACTCTACCTCTCAAATAAATACTATCTAACAAACAAACAAACAAAAACAGTTAAGGGAACAAAAGCACACTATCAGGGCCAGCACTGTGGCATAGCAGGTGAAGCCACTGCCTGTAGCACTGGCATCCCATATGAGCACTGGTTCTAGTCCCACCTGCTCCACTTCAGATCCAGCTCCCTGCTAATGTACCTGGGAAAGCAGCAGGAGATAGCCCAGGTGCTTGGGCCCCTGCACCCACATGGGAGACCCCGAGGAAGCTCCTGGCTCGTGGCTTTGGACCGGCTAAGCTGTGGCCATTGCAGCCATGTGGGGAGTGAACCAGCAGATGGAAGATCACTGTCTCTCCCTCCCTCTCTCTTGTCCTCTGTAAACTCTACCTTGAAAATAAATAAATAAATAAATCTTTAAAAAAAAAAGAAGCATATTACCACAATTATATTTCCTAAATTTTTTTGTTTGTAAAGTAAGCATTACGACCTCACAGGCATCATTAGATAAATAAAAATATTGATATTCTACCATTGTGTGTCTCCTCCCCCCACCCCCAAAAAAAGGAGGTGGGGCAGTAGAACTATGCTAATTCAAGTATTTATTTCCAGGGAATAAATACTCACAGCTGTTTCTCCTTCTGGGAGATCTGTTTCTGCAGACTGTCGGATTTACTCAGACATTCTTGTAGATATTTCTCATCTTCAGCTTCAGCTTCCATTTGCGCCTTCTCTGCTTGCTGCAATCTGGTGTAATTCAAATCAACTTTGGGTAAAACTGAGGCTAGAACTAGGGTGTAAAAGGGTGAAGAAGACAAAGAAAAGAAAAATGGGGAAATAGAAACATTTCTAAATGAAAACAAAGTTTGGGGAAAACTCACAAACTCAAACGTGAAAGAGCCACACAATGTCTAGAAACTATTTTGTGATTTTTTTTTCCAATATAACATATAATATGCCCAGAATACGATCTTCAAATTTGTTTTATTTATCTTTCATAATTAACAATGCAAAGCAATACAGCCTTTACCACTTAGGTAGAGCGTAATGAATCAAATTTCAAAGTCTAACAGGTATGTTACTGCCTTTATACAAAACCATGAAAATCATAGAACTATGCCTACACTAGGTAAAGAAGCCACACTGTCGCGCTACGCTCAGATGTGTACGCCAGGAATCACGTGTGCTGCAAGGCCGAGAGCAAAGACCTGCACTACTCCAAATGACAGCCGAGTCTCTCCTATGGGATCTCTATGCATTCACTCAATTATGCCAAAGCCGTGTGACGTCTATGGGTGTGGACATAGATGGGCTTTTTTTTAAAGAGACAAAACAGGTTTAGTGCTAGTTGGCATCACTGTCTAGAGATCATTTTTGTTCCTCCAACTGAATATTAAAAATCAGCTAAGATGTAATTTTGATTTTTTTCTATTTTTATTCGTGACTCATTGCTTCTCCCTCTGCCTAGTTCTACTTCCTGCCTCCTTTGGCCACCTAGGATTTCTCAGTTTAATTTTAGTATTTTTATAAGAAAATATCTCCAAAGATTCGAGGAACGTTAACTCCTTATTGCAAATCACAAATTTCTGTTCAATTAACTATTAAAAAACCTGTCACTATCTTTTTGCCTGAAAACCATACCCCATAGGGTAACCCCCACACATTTCAGAAACAGAAATGCTGCTTCCAAAGAATGGAGAGTAACGTTTACGTTATCTCTAATCAAAATTTAAATTTAAATGTCAGGGTGGTGGAGGTGCTCTTCTTTCAGGTTAGAGAGAGTAAGAGAATGTCAGAGTGAGGTAGGCCTCGAAGTTGTGCTATCACCAGTGAGAACTGTGGGGACTGGAAGACTGTGACGGTGAAGCAGGGGGCGGCGGCCATCGTGGGCGGTCAACTACATGACAGCCAGGAAAGGGGTCGTCAAGCCAACAGTGGGCCAGTGGAGAACAAAATCAGTGCCAACACATTGTGAAACTAAAGGTTAACTTGTTTTTAAACAATTTGTACGTTTTCCATCAAAAAGTTGCTAAAAAAGATAAAACTGCATTTGTAAATCCTGACCTCCAAAGGGCCAATACTCGAACCGACCCTCGTACATGAGGTTTGAGGGGAGCATTTCTAGAAATCCAAGTGTACCCGCTCTGCTGTATGGCAAGGTACCACAGCAGCCAACCAAGAAACGGACAGGGTTCCTAACACCCTTTTACTTAATAGCATACATTCTTTTCTATTTAATATATTACAAAACTGTTGATTCTCTTTTAGTCTGGGTAAATGAGTAGTTTTCAGAAAGAGATATCCTTGACCAGCTTGTACTGGTCCTGAGTGTCAGTGCTGGCACATTTCACCAATGACATTGCAATTGTCCTAGTTTGAGTTAACAAATCATTGTCACTTCATAATGGAATGGACAGAAATCAAAGACAGAAAAAGGTAATAAAGATGTCCAAAATGTAAAAATGGGGATAAAGAAAACAAAAAAGAAAAAAGAAGAAAGAGGATGTCAATAAAAGAATATTCATGTCCATAAAGCATTAATAGTTATGTTTTTCATAAGTAGATTCAAAGAAAGCAATGATAAGACATATGTTGACACCAACATGACGGGGCAATGGAAATACATTACATTTTCCAACAATAAAAGTGAAAAATGCTAATATAAACCAATTCAATTTAAACAAAATTGTATCTTGGGTTGGGTTGAGGGTCCTAGGTCAAAGAAACAGAACTAAACCACCAATTCAGAATGCCTGATTTCAGATAAAGAGATGGTGAATGGAAAAGAACATGACAATTAATATGCATGGGAATCAATCAGGGATAGTCCCACCATGGATTTTGTTCATTTTGAATTTTTGTAAGGTTTTTGTTTGTGTATTTGTTTTATATAGCAGGTTGAACCACAGAAAACTGCTGATATTAGGCTTTTAAAAAAAATCTACAAAATGGCAAACTCAAACAAATCAGCCTAATATAAAGCAACTTGATTCCATGCAACAACCAAAACAAAAGGCAAAATCCTGCTGGGCTTAAACAAAAACATGTCTAATTTATATTTTCCTAATGGCCTCTGTGGCAGGTGTCAGAGTTGAATAAAGAAAAAAGGGAGGAAGAAGGGGGGAGAAAGAAACTAAGATTGGAAGTGGTGTACCTTTGTTCCAGCTGCCTCATGGCTGCAGTAATTTTACTGGTTTTTTCCTCTAGTCGGGCAATTATTTCATTTTTTTCTTTTAAGCCATCTTCAGAACCCTATTTATAAAAATATGAAACTATACTGGTTTTCATTTCTTAAAAAAATTTACTTATTTTCATTTCTTAAAAAAATTTACTTATTATAGTTACAGAGAGAGGAAGAGACAGACAGAAGAGAGAGACATCTTCCATCCATTGGTTCACTCCCCAGAAGGCCACAATGGCCAGTACTGAGCCAGATAGAAGCCAGGAGCCGGGAGCTTTGCCCGGGTCTCCCACGTAGGTGGCAGGGGCCCAAACACTTTGGCCATCTGCTGCTTTTCTCATTAGCCATTAGCAGGGAGCTGGAAGGAAAGTGGAACAGCCAGGACACAAACCAGCAGCATTACCTGCTATGCCACAATGCCGCCCCAACAGAGACAGACTGTCACAGTTAGAAAGAGCACTCTCAGGGCCAGCGCTGTGACGCAGTAGGTTAACACTCTGCCTGCGATGCCGGCATCCCATACGGGTGCCGGTTCTCGTCCCGGCTGCTCCACTTCCAATCCAGCTCTCTGCTATGGCCTGGGAAAGCAGTAGAAGATGGCCCAAGTCCTTGGGTCCCTGCACCCACACGGGAGACCCAGAAGAAGCTCCTGGCTTCAGATTGGTGCAGCTCTGACCACTGTGGCCATTGGGGAGTGAACCAATGGATGGAGACCTTTCTATGTCTCTCCCTCTCACTGTCTGTAATTCTACCTCTCAAATAAATAAAATAAAAAAAAAAGGGGGGGGGGGCGCTCCTATTCATTATTCACTTCCCAAATGCTCCCAATGGCTGAGACTAGACTGGGGCCAGAACTAGAAGCCAGGTCTCCCATGTGGGTGGCAATAACCCAATTACTTGAGCCATCATTGCTGCCTCCCAGGAACTGTACTAGCAGGAAACTGAACACAGGAGCCAGAGCTGGGTATCAAACTCCAATATATGACATGGGCACCTTAACCAATGTCCTAACTGCTAGGCTAAAGACCTGCACCATTTTTACTTTTGAACCTGGATATTTTAAGTTTTTTTAGACTATTCTGTCATAGGAATTGTGACTTTGAAATGAGTATTAATGTACACATTAAGTAATTCTATTATAAAAACAGTGCTACCAGTCTTCATTTAAAATGTAATAAAGAGGGGCTGGCGCCATGGTGCAGTAGGTTAATCCTCCACCTGCAGTGCCAGCATCCCATATGAGTGCCTGTTCTAATCCCAGCTGCTCTTCTTCCAATACAGCTCTCTGCTATGGCCTGGGAAAGCAGAAGATGGTCCAAGTGCATGGGCCCCTGCACATATATGGGAGACCGGGAAGAAGCACCTGGCTCCTGGCTACACCGGCCGTAGCGGCCATTTGGGGAATGAACCAATGAAAGGAAGACCTTTCTCTCTGTCTTTGCCTCTCACTGTCTGTAACTCTACCTCTCAAATAAATAAATAAAATATTTTTTTCAAAATGTAATAAAGAAAAAAATCTCTGTTTTTGAAGATAATAGAATTCTTGTAAAATATGTCATTCTTCAAATTAATTAAATTTAAGGGGATTTTGACAACAAATCTATTTAACAGCAATGTCATTTATTAGAAATTCACAATTACGATAGTGAAGCATCTCAGTCAAAATTAAACCTTTCTCAGTAATACACTGTCTAAACATGCAAAACACTTTTGGATGCTTGTTTATACTGTTAACATTTCAATATTAACAATATTAAATATATTGTTATTCAATATTAACAAATTCAGGGGCAGAGCTGTGGCACAGCAGTTTCAAGTCCCAGCTGCTCCACTTCCGATCCAACTCCCTGACTGCACCTGGGAAAGCAGCAGAAGATGACCCAGGTGCTTGGGCCCCTTTAACCACATGGCTCCTGGCTCCTGGCTCCGGATCACCCCCGCTCCACTCGGGGAGTGAACTAGCAGATGGAAGACCTCCTTCTCTCTGCCTCTCCCTCCCTCTCTTCAGTAACTCTGCCTTTCAAATAAATAAATATTTTAAAAACCTCCAGACAGGTGATATGTTTGTCCTTTATCATGTTTTTATAACACTTATTTGCTTTTTCGGTTTTCATTAATTTTACTATTTTTAACTTAACATATTAAGTTAAAAATGTACATATTTATAGGATATGATGTGATATTTTAACTTAAGATATTAAGTTAAAAATGCACATATTTATAGGATATGATGTGATATTTCCATATATTTATATACTGCATTAAATTTCTTAGCACTTCCATCAAGAAAAATACACACTGGCTCTTATAATCAATATGACATAGTTAAAAAGGGCTGATCTCTTAAAAACCAAACCCTTCCTACAAATATTCATTTTCGGTGTACACAAAAAGAATTACAAGAGATTAAGAAAATTCCTTACCTGCAACTTTTGATACATCTCTATGTTAATTGCTTTAACTTCCTCTAGTTGTTGTCGAAGGCCTATCAAAGTATCTTGTTTCTCGTGGATATCTTTCTCCAACAACTTCATGGCAAGTTCAATCTCATGTTTCATGCTTACTTGTACAGCTAGCTCATTCTCCACATCCTGCAATTTCAATGACTCCTCAATTCACATGCCCCTTCTCAGGGTATCAGAATCAGATACATGACAGCAATTGAGATCAACTTGGATTTCCCTTCACATCCAACCCAACTCCCTGCCAATGCGCCTAGGAAAGTAGCAGAAGATGGCCCAAGTGTTTGGGCCCTGCCACCCGTATGGGAGACTCAGATGGAGTTCCGGAGTCCTGCCTTTGGCCTGGCACGGTCCCAGTGGTTGAAGCCATTTGGGAAGTGAACTAGCAAATGGAAGATCTCTGTCTCTCCCTCTCTCACTCTGTCATTCTGCCAATTCAAATACATAAATCTTAAAAAAAAAAATCACTACAGTGGGAGCTTAAAGAATTTGAGAGGGTTAAGGGAGTGAGTTTGCTAGCTCAAGGAGACCTGAAGTTGTGCCTGGCTGAGAGTAAATTATCCCCAGGATTTTGCGATGTGACTCGTGTGACCTACCTGTCTTAGCTGAGACTCATCTCGAAGCTGTCTCCTGGCCTCACTGTACATCTCATCCAGCCCCTGCCGAGAATGCTTGTACGTCTGCACCTCAGTTTCCACATCCACTTTTGTGACCTAGAGAGAAAACATAAAGTTGTCTATTCCATATTAACTTCCATGAACACAGGACAAAAATTACCTCGTTTATGCGAAAATAGGATCATTTCTGACACAAGGCTGAAAGTAGTCCACACATACCTCTAGGTGCTGCTGTGTTTTCATTAAAATCAATTTATTTTCACTTCGTAACTGATGATTTTCTTCTTGCAGTTTAATGATATTATTTTTCGCGATAGCCAACTAAAAATTATGCAAAGGGGGCAAGAAAAAAAAGATTTTAAAAGATTTTTTATTTATATGTGCTTCACAGGTAATGTTCATGGCTATAAACAACAGAAAATAAAAATCTTCAATAGTAATTTTCAAACATTGATAGGAAAAGTGCACCCCTATTATCCCAAAATACCATTTAAAAATTACATTTTTAATTACTTTTGTACTACTATTTTGTAGTTGAAATATATTACACTTATTTGTTATGCCTATAATTATACCTACATTATACTTATTGTCTGATGTACAGTATGTCCTGAATACAAAGTATCTGAGTAAGCACATAAAGAACCATGCAATTAGTAATAAGACCATAAAGACTTGCTTAAAGAGACAAACACATGTAAGGAGAGAAAGTTGTATAATCACTGAAAAATCTAACACAGACACTCATGGTTACTGAATAGCATACACTGTAAAATCTGGGTTCATAACAATAATCTGAATGATTACAACTAACATCAGACAGCTCTCACCACTTAAGGTAAACATGAATAACTCTTGAGTAACTAAGTGGCTTGGCTCTGAGACCAGAATGAAAAAAAAGAATCCCAAGAAAGCAAAGCAGGAACCGTTCCCTAATGTTGGCTTGCAATTAGCTAATTTCTGAACACTTTATCCAGGATACAACTTATACTTCACATTGTATCTAACATCAAAAAGAGTTACAAACAGTAAATAGCTCCAAAATGGTCCCAATCCAGAGTCCCACCATCAAAATGAAAATGCATTTTAAAATGTGCTCCCTGGTTTGGAAAAAGGGGGCCAATTCTAAAAGAAAAAAGAATTTTGTCATGGAAAATAGGGCTGATAGCATTAATAAGAGACATCTTCCTGTAACGTAAATAGTTCTAAAAATAGGAAGCAATAACTTTGTGTAACAGATTTTCTTTAAAAGAAGATGAAAAATGTCTCTAAAAAGCAATTCTCCAAATAGTATTTAAAGAGAGCTAAGTGTCTGGTTGTTCTTCAAGTGAGCTCTGGGACCATCAGCCAGTCACTTCCCACAGTGCAGAGAAGCAGAGCACACAGGAAGTTTTACCCACGGGAGGTGGACAAAGGGTGGACATGATCATGCAGTGAGGCCTGTGAAGAGAAGTCACCCGAGCAGTGGAACAAGAGGGGCAGTATCACTCCAACGAGAATTTCTAACCATCGTCGGTGATTCCACCATCCAAATACCAGGTCATCCAGGCTCTAAGATAATCACAGGTCATCTATAGAAGTGTTGCATTTTGTCTCTGGAGCTCATTTCTAGAAGTTGAGTATCTCAAAGATTCACAAAACTGGGAGTTTGCCTAAAGAATATGTGGTTTCTGTATAACATCATCATCAACTGCATCTGTAAGTCTCCCATCACAACTCAAGTGTGTGTGCCCACACATGCTCAATCACACTTAAAACGGAAAAAGGTCACGGACAACAGGTGCAGGGAAGCAGCTCTGCTACTGGCTGACCATACCTCTTCAATCAGCTTGGTATTTGACTTTTCTAATGAATCCACTCTGGAATGAAGGCTGCTGACTGTGCTGCTGAAATTAGTAAAGAAAAAAATTCATTCAAAATCACCCCACGTCACAAAGGCAAGAAGAAGTATGTTGTTTTGCATTCATTATATTGACTTACATGTTACCAACTACCGGGCCTAAAGTTTCTGAGTGTGGGAAATTTCATCAACTTGGATAACTTGATTTGGCTAGGAAAGCAGCAAAGACCAAAGCAAACGAATCAATGTTTCCATTAAAATTTCTTTTGCTGCTACTCATGCATTTTTATCATCTTCTTAGAGTCCTTCTTGTATTTAAATGATACTAGTTGAAAGTAAAAATTCCACACAAAGATGACTAAATACTGTTAAAATTATACTTCAAATTATTTTTAAAAGGTTGAACTTTAAATATTCACTTGATAATCATGGGCTTTATCAACCACTTACACAGTGATCTACATTTCAAGCTTGACTCTGTTTTCCCTTTCTATTTCCATAACGTAGAGACCTCCAAAGTCATAGTTTGAGAACTATGAGACACTCAGCATCAGGTACCCTATCTGTTAACACCCTTTCTCTCAAGGATACAATCAAAGGTTAGGTTACACCCCGTGAACACACTTGTTTTTTGCACTTTTAAGTGGAACAAGAATGGGCATTATCATACATTTTATTAAATCCTATGTCTGGGGCAGGCGTTGTGACACAGCAGGTTAAGCTACCACTTCGGACACCCACATCCCATATCAGAGTGCAGGTTCTCTGCTGACAGTATGACCGCCATGAGTGTCACGTGACTACCAAGAACATAAAACGTGCCTAGTGAGACTTAGAATGTGCTGTCAAAGACACACAGATTTTGAAGCAAGTATCACAAAAAATGTAAAATATATAAAAATGAGTAATTTCTTTTACTGGTTATATAAGGGTTTTTTGGATTATATGTTAAAATAATACTTAGGGTATACTGGGTTAAATAAAATGTACTTTTTTTTTTTTTGACAGGCAGAGTTAGACAGTGAGAGAGAGAGAGAGAGAGAGAGAGAGAGAGAAAGGTCTTCCTTTTCCGTTGGTTCACCCTCCAAGTGGCCACTATGGCCAGTGCGTTGAGGCTGGCACGCTGCACCAATCCAAAGCCAAGAGCCAGGTGCTTTCTCCTGGTCTCCCATGTGGGTACAGGGCCCAAGAACCACTGCATTCCTGGGCCACAGCAGAGAGCTGGACTGGAAGAGGAGCAACTGGGACTAGAACCCGGGGTGCCAGCACCGCAGGCAGAGGATTAGCCTAGTGAGCCGCAGCACCGGCCAAAATGTATTTTTAACTAATTTTTATTTTTAAATTATCAGAAATTTGAAATTATCTGCCTTACATTATATTTTTACTAGAACTGCAGTACAGTATTTTGTTTATATTATTTATTTTATTTAGGACTGACAGAGATCAAGTGTTCCCATCAGCTGGTTCACCCTCCAAATGTGTGTAACAGCCAAGGCTGGGCCAGATCAAAGCCGAGAGCCCAGAATGGAACCTGGGTCTCCCACACGAATGGCAGGGACCCGAGTACTTGAGACGTCACCTGCTGCTTCTCAGGGTGCTGATGCTGGAATGCAGGGCAGAGTGGGGCCTCAAACCCAGGCGCTCTGATACGGGATGTGGCATGAACAGTGCCTTAACTGCGCCAAATGCCTGCCCCTGCTCTACAGGATTTGACACAGAAATCTCCGAAAGTCTTCTAAGCTAGAGCAGTCACTGATGGCCTCATTACCAAGGTGAAAACTTCCACCACAGAAGACAAAGCCAAATCACACATGAAGCCCTTTGCAGTAAGAAAACGAATTTTTTAAGAGATTTGCTTATTTAGTCGAAAGGCAGAGTTACAGAGAAAGAGGGAGAGATACAGAGCGATCTTCCATCTGCTGGTTCATTCCCCAGATGGCTGCAACAGCCAGGGCTGAGTCAGTTCCAAGCCAAGAGCTTCTTCCAGGTCTCCCACATGGTGCAGGGGCCCAAGCACCTGGGTCCTCTTTCACTTCTTTCCCAGGCGCATTAGCAGGGAGCTGGATTGGAAGTGGAGCAGCCACGACTCAAACCAGCGCCCATATGGGATGCTGGCAATGCAGGCGGCAGCTTAACCTGCTGCACCACCGCGCCAGCCTAGGTAAATGAATTTTTGAACCATCAAATTAATATAGACTTCCACCTTATCTAGGTTTTTTTTTTCCCTCAAGAAAATAAGCTTAAAATTCTATTTATACTCTACAAAGATTCCATTTAAAATCAAACTCTCATTTTCTGCTGAACATGAATTAGCTGCAATAATTCTCTCTGTTCTTAATTTCCAGTCTCTAGGCCCTCAACCCTTCCCAAAGACGCCTGGAAGAAAGGATTGGGTTAAGCTGAACTTAAGGGAAAATAACAAAAACAGAAACACAGTAAGAATCCAGAATACTTACTTCAGTTGCCTATTTAATTCTTCAACGTAATTCTTTTGATCTAATATGGCAGCAATTTGAACATTCCTATAGGGAGGAAAAAGCAGCTTTGTACTAATTAGAAAGTTATTTATTAGATGTAAAAAAATTATCAAAAATTGTTGTGAAACATCATTGTCCTGTCTTTCAAACAAAATTTAAGAATCTTTGTAGTCACAGAGCAGCAAGCTGTGTATCAATTCTAATCTTTGTTGAAGAAATCACTGGCTAATACTAGACTCAGCATAACTGGTGCATTTTATCATTGTTTTAAAGTTTTATTTATGTTGAAAGTCAGCATTACAAAGAGGGGGAGAAATAGAGAGGTCTTCCATCTGCTGGTTTACTCCCCAAATGGCCGCAATGGCCAGAGCTGGGCCAGGCTGAAGCCAGGAGCCAGGAGCGCCACTGGGGTGTTCCAGTGCATGGCAGGGGACCAAACACTATGCTTCCGCTGCTCTTCCCAGGCCATTAGCAAGGAGCTGGGTCAGAAGTAGAGCAGCCAGGACATGAACCGGTGCCAATATGACTCTTTACCCACTCTGCCACAATGCAAGTCCCAAATTAGTATACTTTAAATTTAAACAGGTAGATCTCAAAATAAATCAGCATGGGGGCCAGCGCTGTGGCATAGCGGTTTAAAGCCCTGGCCTGCAGTGCCGGCATCCCATATACATGCTGGTTTGAGTCTTGGCCACTCCACTTCTGATCCAGCTCCCTGCTAATGGGCCTAAGAAAGCAGTAGAAGATGGCCCAAGTGCTTGAGCCCCTGCACCCCCATGGGAGACCTGGAAAAAGCTCCTGGTTCATGGCTTTGGATTGGCCCAGCTCCAGCCACTGCAGCCATTTGGGGACTGAACCAGTGGATGGAAGACCTCTCTCTCTCTACCTCTCTGTTAACTCTTTCAAATAAATAAAATAAATCTTAAATAAATAAATCAGCACATGTAAGCTTGTAAATAATACACTTTCATCCCTTATATCACAAAACATAGCTACTAAATTATACTATTAAAATGAGTCTCATAACTACAGATAGGACCAAAAGTCCTACTTTATCCTAAAGCCTCCTTCTTCTAAGTGATTTTCCTAAATTTGCTTTGAAAAATTGGTAATAAAAAGTAAAAATTAAAAGCAGGAAACACAGGAGAGAGGAAAAAAAGCAAACAAAAACTAATTGCAGGTAAATCAATCTCATACTGACTTTCAGAGAGCTATGACAAAATACATGTGGAATAACATGAAAAAAATCATACCTTTCTTTATTTCCAATATCTTCTTCATTCTTTAAGTACATGGAAAAGTCAATCACTCCAACCTGAAGTAAACAAAGTTATTTTTATTTAAAAGGAAGAAATAATACATTACTGGAAGTACCTTACACATGTAAACGAATTGCATTTCTTTAGTATTCACCAGCATTGTTGTGGCTCCAGGTGGCCCCTGGATCAAGGAGGAACCTGGGCATCGCAGGGCAACCACTCTACTTACCTGTGAGTCTAAATCCTCTCCCTTCACACACAGGTTCGCATCGATCACGTTCAGGCCAACCAGCAGCCCCACAATCACTGCTCCTTCCTCTTCCATCATCAGTGCGTGATACTCATAGAACTCGCTGCAAAATTCAAACAATAAAAAACATTACAAGTGTATTTCAAAAATCAATTACAGAATATTAGCGCCTTACCTTCCTAACTGTGTACTTAATAGACATGGAGAGTCAGGCATCTTTAAATATACCTTTCTACATGTGAATAACATTTTAGAATTTTGAAATTTAAACGTCAGGGCCGGCACCGTGGCATAGCGGGTAAAGCTGCTGCTTGCAGTGCCAGCATCCCATATGGGCACCAGTTCGAGTCCCAGAGGCCCCATTTCTGATCCAATTCTCTGCTATGGCCTGAGAAAGCAGCAGAAGATGGCCCAAGCCCTTGGGCTCCTGCACCCACGTGGGAGACCCGGAAGAAGCTCCTGGTTCCTGGCTTCAGATCGCCTCAGCTCTGGCTGTTGCAGCCAACTGGGGAGTGAACCAGCAGATGGAAGACCTCTCTCTCTCCCTCTCCCTCTCCCTCTCTCTGCCTCTCTGCCTCTCTCTGTGTAACTCTGATCTTCAAATAAATAAAAAAGAAATTTAAACATCAATATTGAAAAACTTCTTAAAAAAAGGACTGAAGGAGATAAAAGTAGAAAATGAATTTTGAGAAAAGGAAAAGAGAAGCCAAAAGAGATCAAAAGAAAAAGGCAACACTGAAGCCTCCAACTCCTGACTCTCAGGACAGGGGACTGGCACTGACCTGATCATGACACTTTTTCAGAGTTGAATTTTCATCTCTAAGATTCATTAAGTCTATGGGGATAAAGACTAAGGTGGGAAATGAACACGAAACATTTCAAAACTTGTGCTCAAGTCAACACATTTGGTAGGTACATCATAAATGTTCTTAACAGATAAACCAATTAAAGACACTGAAGAATATCTAATTCTAAAAAAAAAAAAAATGTCCAAACAAGAAACCCATGAAAGAAACAGGACCATCTAAACACTAAGAATTGCCAATATTAACTGTGACTTCAACTCATAGTCAGCATGCTACTAAGCATACCAAGTAGCACAGTCATTGCCATTTAACAAATGAGAAAACTGAGGTGTAAAACCAGAGCCATAAGAAAGACCAAGGCCGGCGCTGTGGCTCACTGGGTTAATCCTCCACCTTGCGGCGCCGGCACAGCGGGTTCTAGTCCTGGTCGGAGCGCCGGATTCTGTCCCGGTTGCCCCTCTTCCAATCCAGCTCTCTGCTGTGGCCAGGGAGTGCAGTGGAGGATGGCCCAAGTGCTTGGGCCCTGCACCCCATGGGAGACCAGGAAAAGCACCTGGCTCCTGGCTTCAGATCAGCGCGGTGCGCCGGCCGTGGCAGCCATTGGAGGGTGAACCAACGGCAAAGGAAGACCTTTCTCTCCCTCTCTCTCTCTCTCACTGTCCACTCTGCCTGCCAAAAAATGAAAAAAAAAAAAAAAAAAAAGAAAGAAAAGAAAAGAAAGAAAGAAAGAAAGACCAAAACCAGGGCCAAGTTCCTGACAACACCAGAAAGGCACAGGAAGTGCCAGGACGGACGTAGGGCCGCCACAGACCTCCTCCCTGCGGGTCTGCCCTCAACACTGGGCTTCCGGTCTCACCTGGGCCTGCACTACTACTGAAGACACGGCTTGGACATTCACGATCTAAAAAGAAACTTGAGCAATTAAATTCCATAAAATACTGTTATCCATAAAATTAATTATAATTCAGAAAACCAAAACTAACTTATAAATATACATAAATTTCCCCTTATTGGCAAATAGTAAATTTATGATATTCATATTTTAGGCCAGTTCCTGACCCGTGTTCTCCCCTACCACGTGTTCTTCTCTTTTACTTACCTCCTTTTTTTTATTTTATGCCATCTTATTGTATTTTATGTACCTTCTTGTACTACATCTTATATCCTTTTTGGAAAACAAGATACAATTGAAATGAAAAATGAAAGTGAACATGACTTAGTGATACTAACCTAAAGAGATCCCTCTGAATAATTAAGCAGCGCAGGTAATCGGCCATCTTTTTTTGCATGAGGGCTAACCGAAGCCATGCTCTTGCACGACCCAGGGGGGTCCTGAAAAGAAAACAGCGGTCAGAAAAACAGCCCTGGCCGGAGAGCCGCTACTCGTTCCACTGCTGCTGAGGCACATCCCACAAGGAAGAAGGGCACTCTGTCACAGCTTTGTTTTCATTTCTACAGTTTTAAACCCAATTTTTGAGCATGCAAACCCATTCTATAAATCTACACTTGTAGAACACCTAAGTACAAATTTTTTTTTAAGGATTTCTTCAGGGGGCTGGCACTGTGGGACGCAGCAGGTTAATGCCCTGGCCTGAAGTACCGGCATCCCATATGGGTACCAGTTTGAGCCCTGGCTGCTCCTCTTCCGATCCAGCTCTCTGCTATGGCCTGGGAAAGCAGTAGAAGATGGCCCAAGTCCTTGGGCCCCTGCACCCACGTGGGAGACCCGGAAGAAACTCCTGGCTCCTGACTTTGGATCGGCGTAGCTCCAGCCGTTGCAGTCAATTGGAGGGTGAACCTTCAGATGGAAGATCTCTCTCTCTCTCTGCCTCTCCTTCTCCCTGTGTAACTCTGACTCTCAAATAAATAAATAAATAAATCTTTAAAAAAAAAAAAGATTTCTTCAGGGCCAGCATTGTGGCATAACAGGTAAAGCCACCTCCTGCGATGCGAGCACCCAACATGGGCGGCAGTCCAAGTCCCAGCTGCTAGACTTCCAATCCAGGTCCTTGCCAATGTGCCTGGGAAAGCAGCAGAGGATGGCCTAAGTTCTCAGGCTCCTGCACCCAGGTGGGAGACTGAATGAAGCTCCTGGCTCCGGGTTCAGCCTGGCCTAGCCCCAGCCACTGCAGCCATCCAGGGAGTGAATCAGCAGATGGAAGATCTCTTTCCCTCTAACCTTTTCAAATAAAGAAAGAAGTCTTTAAAAAATTTTTTTGTCTTCATCTTTTTATTTGAAAAGCAGAGTGATGGGGGTGGAGGGGAAGAGGGAGAGACAGAGAGATATCTTTCGTCCATTGATTCACTCCCCAAATGGCTTCAACAGCCAGGGCTGGGCCAGGAAACTCAGGGTCAGGAACTCTACCCGGCCCCTGATGTGATTTTTTTTAAATTATTTAGGGGCTGACATTGTGGTATAGCTGGTTAAGCTGTTGCTTGTGAAGGGGTAGCCCATATCAGAGTGCCAGTTGCTAATGTGCCAGGGAAAGCAGTGACGATGACCCATATACTTGGGACCCTGCACCCACAAGGGAGACCGAAGTGGAGCTCCAGGCTCCTGGCTTAAACCTGGCCCAGCCCCGGCCACTGCAGCCATCTGGGGAGTGAACCAGCAGATGGAATCTCTCTCTCTCTCTTTGCCTTTCAAGTGAACAAATCTTTAAAAAATAAAAGACAGGGCCAGAGCCATGCGTGGTGGGTTAAGCTGCCAGCTCAACAGCAGCATCCCGCATGAGCACCAGTCCAAGCCCTGGCTGCTCCGCTTCTGATCCAGCTCCCTGCTAATGCACCTGGGAAAGCAGAAGATGGCACGACTATTTGGGTCCCTGAACCCATGTGGCAGACCCCAACAGGGTTCCAGGCTCCTGCCTTCAGCCTGGCCCGGCCCTGTCCATTGTGGCCATTTGGGGAGTGAACTAGTGGATGGAAGATCTCTTTCTTTCTCTGTTTCTCCCTCTCTCTCTGCAATTCTGCCTTTCAAATAAATAAATAAATCTTTAAAAAAAAAACTTCACCTAATATGATATTGTACACAGTATCACATATGAATACCACTTTGTATTTAATTATAAAAATTGGGTTTGAATCCTTGCTCTGACATTTCTCTCTCTTCTCTCTCTCTCTTTTTTTTTTTTTTTTTTAAGATTTATTTGAAAGGCAGAGTTACAGAGAGGCAGAGGCACAAGCAGATAAAGAGATCTTCCACCCACTGGTTCACTCCCCAAATGTCCACAACAGCCGGAGCTGGGCTGATCCGAAGCCAGGATCCAGGAGCTTCCTTCGGGTCTCCCACGTGGGTGCAGGGGCCCAAGGACTTGGGCCATTTTCCATTACTTTCCCAGGCCATGGCAGAGAGTTGGATTGGAAGCAGAGCAGCAGGAACACAAACTGATCCTCATAGGGGATGCCAGCACTGCAGGCGCGGTTTTACCCACTAGGCCACAATGCCGGCCCCACTCTGACATTTCTTAACTATGACTTCTCTGGCATTGATTTTTCACATCTGTACACATCTCTACCCTTTAAGAGTGACTTAAGCACTAAATAAGATATTTTATATAAAATGTTATCTTTAAAAAAGACATATCGGGGCCAGTGCAGTGGCATAGTAGGTTAATCCTCTGCCTGCAGCACCGGCATCGCATATGGGCACTGGTTCTAGTCCAGGCTGCCCCTTTTCCCATCCAGCTCTCTGCTATGGCCTGGGAAAGCAGTAGAGAATGGCCCAAGTCCTTGGGCCCCTGCACCCGCGTGGGAGACCAGGAAGAGGCAACTGGCTCCTAGCTTTGTATTGGTGCAGCTCCAGCCCTTGTAGCCATCTGGGGAGTGAACCAACAGAGGGAAGACCTCTCTCTCTGTCTCTCCCTCTCACTGTCTGTAACTCTACCTCTTAAATAAATAAAATATTAAAAAAAAAAAAAAAGACTTATCTGAAACGTAGTTAGAGAGAAAGAAGGAATAAAGAAAGAGAGGTCTTCTATCTGCTGGTTCACTCCCCAGATGGCCATAACAGCCAGGGCTGGGCCAGGCTGAAGCCAGGAGCAAGGAGCTTCTTTTAGGTCCCCCATGTGAGCGCAGAGGACCAGGTACTTGGCCCATCTGCTGCTGCTTTTCCCAGGTCATTAGCAGAGAGCTGGACCTGATATAGAACAGCCAGGACACAAACCTGCACCCATATGGGATGCTGCCAACGCAGGAGGTGGCTTTACCTGCTATGCCACAGTGCTGGCCCCCAAAAAGGTTGTCTTGTTATAAACAGTGGCTATTTATCACTCAATAAAGTCCAACTATTATACTCCCCATAACATATAAAACTCTAAATTGTAAAGCTATCTAGGAGGAAAACTTATAATCTGACAGAGGTGCTAAGCATAAAAAGCACCTCACTCACAAGAATTAAGATAAACTAATGGGAGCACTTAATTTTAATTACACCATCAAGAACCTAAAAACTTAGCCTTAACACTTTATACCTGCAAAAAATGTTCAATGTTCATGAGTTTCTAACTAGAAAACTCAAGTTTTTAGTACCTTACACATATACTTGTTTGATGAAACAGGTAGGTCTCACTAATGCTTTCAATTTTCAGAGACACAAAAGTAATATGCGGAAGTCTAATATGTGGAGGTTTGTAAATGGCTCAGCTGAGGACTGCCGTCTCCTGAGCCTCTGCCCTAAATCGGGCCTACCTAATTCAATCTGCAACAAGACACCTACCTGCTATGTGCACACTGGGTTAGCACTTAGAAAACAGAGGTGCTTAATGTTACACCTATCTTAAAGAGACATGCAATTTCCTGCAATACAAAGCAGAACTGAAGTAAGTGATAAAACAAAGTGGGAAATATTGTAATAAGAGCACAATGGAAGAAGCAGTTAATTCTTATTGAAGGGGACAAGAGAAGCTTCATAAAGGAAATGGAATTGGAGCCGAACTAAGGAATGTCCAAAATTCATGGACAGAGGAGAGAAGGGTACATGAGGCGGAGAGCAGGTAAGGCCGTAGAGTGGGAGGTGTTCTGGCAGAACCGCGGGCACCCTGTGCAGCCAGGGGTGCACTAGAACACACTTGCTTACTTAAGACCAGGTAAGTCCCGGACACTGGCTCCTATTTCCTCTGCTTCTGGATGCAGCTTCTCCACCAGCTCCAAAGGGCCCCAGATGGTTTTGTTGTAACTCAAAAATGATTTTCTTACTGAAAAAAAGAAAATAAATACAATGCACCTACACAATTTCAACATATAAAAGTATAGTAACTTAAGTTTTCTTTTTTAAACAAACAGTATTTATTCATTATTTGAAAGGCAGAGATACAGAGAGACAGGAGAGGCAGAGAGAGAGAGATCTTCTATCCACTGGTTCACTCCCCAAATGGCTGCAATGGCCAGAGCTGAGCTGATCAAAGCCATGAACTAGGAGCTTCTTCTAAGTCTCCCACTTGGGTGCAGGGGCCCAAGCACTTGGGCCATCTTCTATTGCTTTCCTAGGTGCATTAGCAGGGAGCTGGATCAGAAGTGGAGCAGTTAGGACTCAAACCGGCTCCCATATAGGATACCAGCACCACAGGTCGGGGCTTTAACCTGCTGCAACACAGCACCAGCCCCATTGTTCCTTTTTTTAAAAGATGTATTTATGGCGCTGACTCTGTGTTATAATGAGCTAAGACTCCAGCTGTGGTGCCAGCATCCCATATGGGTGCCAGTTTGTGACCTGGCTGCTCCTCTTCTGATCCAGCTCTCTACTATGACCTGGGAGAGCAGTGGAAAATGGCTCAAGTACTTGGGCCCCTGTATCTGCATGGGAGACCCAGAAGAAGGTCCTGGCTCCTGGCTTCAGATCGGCCCAGCTCTCATCATTGCACCCATTTCGGGAGTGAACCAGCAATGGAAGACCTCTCTCTCTGTCTCTCCCTCTCTCTGCCTATAACTCTACCTCTCAAATAAATAAATCTATCTTCCAAAAAAAGATGTATTTATATACTCAAAAGGCAGAGCAACACAGAGAGTGGGGAGGGGGAGAGGGAGAGAGATATTCCATCCATTGGTTCACTCCCCAAAATGTCACTACAGCCAGGTCTGGATAGTCCAAAGCCAGGAGCCAGGAATTCCATTCTGGTCTCACACATGAGTGGCATGGGTCCAGGGGCCGGCCCTGTGGCACAGCAGGTTAATGTCCTGGCCTGAAGCGCCAGCATCCCATGTGGGCTCCAGTTTGAGACCCGGCTACTCGTCACTTCCGATCTAGCTGTCTGCTGTGGCCTAGGAAAGCAGTAGAAGATGGCCCATGTCCTTGGGCCCCTGCACCCAAGTAGGAAACCCGGAAGAAGCTCCTGGTTCCTGGCTTCGGATCGGTGCAGCTCCAGCCATTGTGGCCAATTGGGGAGTAAACCATCAGATGAAGACCTCTCTCTCTCTCTGTCTGTCTGTCTCTCTCTCTCTCTGCCTCTCCTTCTCTCTCTGTGTAACTCTGACTTTCAAATAAATAAATCTTTAAAAAAAAAAAGGAGTGGCATGGGTCCGAATACTTGGGCCATCTTCTGGTGTCTTCCCAGGTGTATCGGGAAGCAAGACCAGAAGCACAGCAGCTGGGACTCCAACCACACTCTGATATGGAATGCCAGCATCACAGTGGTGGCTTACTCACTGTGCCACACTACCAGCCCCACAAAGCAGCTTTATAATGATACATCAAGATAAGCCTATGACTGCCATAACACAGTTCACTGTGTTTTACGAAGTGGAGGATAATAAGCATCAGGCATTGCGATACAGTGGGTTAAGCAACTACTTGGTTAAGCATCCCATATCAGAATGCCTGGGTTGGAGCTCCAGCATTTTTTAATTCTTTAAAAAAAAAAAGATTTATTTATTTATTTAAAGGCAGAGTTATGGGGGGGGGGGGGGAGAGAGAGAGAGAGAAAGAGAAAGATAACTCTTTCATCTGCTGGTTCAATTCACAAATGGTTGAGACTTGGCCAGGCCAAAGCGAGGAGCCTAGAACTCCATCCAGGTCTCCCATATGGGTGGGCAGGAGCCCAAGACCTTCTGCTGCTTTCCCAGGTGCATTAGCAGGGAGCTGGATCAGAAGCGGAACAGAAAGGACTTGAACTGTTGCTTACACGGGACACTAGCACTGCAGGTGACGGCTAACCTGCTGCGCTACAACGCCAGCCCCCGGGCTCTGATTCTGGTCCACCTTCCTGCTGATGTGCACCCCGGGAGGCAGGGGGTGACAGCTCAAGCACCTGGGCCCCTATTAACCATTTGGAAGACCCAGATGGATTTCAGGGCTCCAGGCTCTCTCTCTTTCTCTCTCACTGTGCCTTTCAAGTAGCTGAAAATAAACTTACTAAAATGTGATCTAAACTTTTATACAAATGGGAAGATCACAAACCACACCACTAAGTTTTATAGAATAATATTTATAGCATGATATTTATAGTAAAAGAAAAAAACAGAAAAGGATTAAAAGAATGACTTCCTTTAGGGAGATCAAAGGAAACGGACAGAAACTTGCTTTATACAGTTCTAAGTTTTTGATACAAAAAGCACTTATCTCATTATTATTTATATAACTTGAAGAAATAATTTGAGGCCAGCATCATGGCGTAATGGGTTAAGCCATAGCCTGCGACACTGGTATTCCATATGGGCTCTGGTTTGAGTCCCAGCTGCTCCACTTCTAATCCAGATGTCCCAAGTACCTAGCTCCCACGCAGGAGACCTAGCTGAAGCTCCTGGCTCCTGGCTTTAGCCTGGCCCAGACCTGGCTGTTGCAGCTATTTGGAGAGTGAACCAGTGGATACAAGATATTTCTTTTCTTTCTCTCTCTCTCTCTCTCTTCCTCTGTAACTCTGCCTTTCAAATAAATAAATAACTTTATGTCTCTAATTAAAGAAATAAAAATGAGTATATTTATATCACATAAGATAGCTCAAATTTTGTTGTCAAGGTTTCTTTCTTTCTTTCTTTCTTTTTTTTTTTTTTTTTTTTTTTTTTTTGACAGGCAGAGTGGACAGTGAGAGAGAGAGACAGAGAGAAAGGTCTTCCTTTTGCTGTTGGCTTACCCTCCAATGGCCGCCGCGGCCGGCGTGCTGCAGCTGGCGCACCACGCTGATCCGATGGCAGGAGCCAGGTACTTATCCTGGTCTCCCATGGGGTGCAGGGCCCAAGCACTTGGGCCTTCCTCCACTGCATTCCCGGGCCACAGCAGAGAGCTGGCCTGGAAGAAGGGCAACCAGGACAGAATCCGGCGCCCCGACCGAGACTAGAACCCGGTGTGCCAACGCCACTAGGCGGAGGATTAGCCTTTTGAGCCCCAGCGCCGGCCAAGGTTTCCTTCTTAAAGTATATTTTATTGGGGCCAGTGCCATGGCACAGGTTAATCCTCCATCTGTGGAGCCGGCATCCATATAGATGCCAGTTCTAGTCCCAGCTGCTCCACTTCCGATCCAGCTCTCTGCTGTGGCCTGGGAAAGCAATGGAAGATGGCCCAAGTTGTTGGGCCCCTGCACCCGCATGGGAGACCCAGAAGAAGCTCCTGGCTCCTAATCAGTGCAGTTGTGGCCATCTGGGGAGTGAACCAGCGGATGGAAGACCCCTCTCTGCCTCTCCTCTCTCTGTTTAACTGTGACTTTCAAGGAAAATAAATAAATCTTAAAAAAAAAAAAAAAAGATACTAACAGGTGAGCATTTTCTAAAGAGCATCTATTCGAAAACAAAGTAGTTAAGATGTTTTCTCCCTAAATAATCCACTCAAGTGTTTTAAAATTCCATATAACAGTGATTATGGCCTGGAAAAAAAAATACTACATTTTCAAGGATATTTAAGATGGAAGGGGGGGAGGGTTCTAAGGCAATTTTTTTTTTAAATAATCTTGTGGTACCTTTAAGACCATGTTTCAGACAATGCTCCATAACGACAAAGAACTGCTGCAAGGGAGGGTAGTCAGAATCCAGGGTGCGGCCAAAGCTCAGAGCCGATTCAATGAGCCCTTTGATACTCAGTTTAGCCATGTTTAGCAAGTTTGCTCGCTCGACAGCTGTGGGGTCTTTTGTAGCTGAAAGCACAAGAAGTCCAACATCATTGCAAGGCATTACAGTGAGAAACAGACAAACTCTTCTCTTCCCCCAGTGACACCAACAGTGATTTGCTTATTCTTGCAGGGAAAACCTGACTGTTTCCCAACTAAGGTAACTTCACGATTCCCTCACACATACCATAGGAAACCACCACGCCCATTGCTGCCAGGGTGTGTAAGTCATGCTCAAGGCTCTGCAAATTTGCCATTCTGTATTTTAATTTTGCGGTATCTCTTTGCAAGGAAAGTTTTAAAAACAGTATTCTGCAGAGGTACGTTTGCAGTCATAGACAACATGTTTAAGGGGCTCACGTAAATGCTGGATGGTAGGCACTGTGTAAAGATGAATTTCAAGGCAAAAATGTTCAGAATAAACTAGCAATAAAAAGTAGTTGAAATTCTGGCCAGCACCGCGGCTCACTAGGCTAATCCTCCGCCTTGCGGCGCCAGCACACCGGGTTCTAGTCCCGGTCGGGGCACCGGATTCTGTCCCGGTTGCCCCTCTTCCAGGCCAGCTCTCTGCTGTGGCCAGGGAGTGCAATGGAGGATGGCCCAAGTGCTTGGGCCCTGCACCTGCATAGGAGACCAGGAGAAGCACCTGGCTCCTGTCATCAGATCAGCGCGGTGCACCGGCTGCAGCGCGCCGGCTGTGGCAGCCATTGGAGGGTGAACCAACGGCAAAGGAAGACCTTTCTCTCTGTCTCTCTCACTGTCCACTCTGCCTGTCAAAAATAAAAAATAAATAAAAAGTAGTTGAAATTCTAACATTTCAGTAATACTCGTAACAAATGAAACAGGTAAAATACACTGACAAAAAAGAAAATACAGCAGTCACTCAATTTCTCATTTTCACTTTGTCCTGTTTTTTCATTCTCCCAGGAATTCTGCATTGCATGATTCCATTCTAAAGCCCTCCGCCCTTCCACATAGCCGACGCTGTCCACTGTTTCAGACTGGTACCGAGTTAACGGATGCACTTGCAAAAAGCCTTATTTTTAATTGCTATTTTCAAATTCACAAAAATAGTTTTCTTCCCACAAGTTTTATTCTCAGTTTACTTAAGACACTCAGATGCGTCCCCATTCTGGCACCATCGCCGTGACTGGCAGGAGTATTTTCAGTAAACACAGATGACAAAACTGAGGAGCTAAGGGCACACATGGTGGTGCGGTGGGTTAAGCCACAGCTTGGGATGGCTGCTCCTTGGCTTCTGCTCCAGCTTCCGGCTAATGCCTCCTGGGAGGCAGCAGAGGACGGCCCCAGTGCTTGGGCCCCTGCCATCCACGTGGGAGACTCTGCTGGAGTTCTGGCCTCCGAGCTGTTGCAGGCATTTGGGAAGTGCACCAGCAGATGTTAAGATCTCTCTCTATTTCTCTCTCCAAGAAGATGAAAATAATAAACATTCTTTAAAAACGGAGATGCAAAAAAAATGAAGCACCTAGTAAAATATCATTTCATCATCTCCGAGAAATGTATAAATCCAAGTACGCAAAATGCCCATTTTTCTCCCACTGGACACAAACCCAGAGTTCCCAGGGACCTAGCATTCCAGTTCTGAGCCGGGCGTGAAGCCTGACGCCGATTCTTCACCAACATAAAAGGCTGTGACCAAGCTGGCGGCCGACACCGTCCCCACCCGCTCGCCCCTTTTCTGCAAATCTGCATCGCGCTATGTATGACTCCCTCTTTATTTTCCGGAGCGACATCGCCTGACGCCCCCTGAGTTACGGCCATTCTCATTTTTCTAACAGTGCCCACCCCACCAGCAAGGTGCGACAGGACCACCACAGAAAGGCACCCGCAGTTCCCACGCCCAGGGCCGCCTACACGGCCGCCACGCCCCGGCGGGCCGCAGGTGCACCGCCACGCTGCAAAGCACCGGGGACGCCCGGGCCCACAGCCCCCTCTCTGCCCCTCTTCCTCCCCTACCCCCAGGCTACCCGAAGGTCCGGGGGCGCCCCCAGGACCCCGCGTGGGCTCACCCAGCGTCTTGCCCGGCATGGCTCGCCCTCGCCCTCCCTCGGCGTCGGGCACCCAGGCGGAAGCCTGAGACGCGTCTTCCCTCCGCCACCCCCAAACCTGGAAAGTCATCGCCCTGTCGGCCACTGTCCCTCGACCCGGAGACACCCAGGCCGGCCCTGTCCTCGCTCCCGGGGAGCCGTCGGACCTCGAGTCCTCAGTCACTGGGCCTCAGACTGGGGGCGGGGACGCGAAGGGAAACGAGGGGGGCGCGTTGCCATGGCGACCCCGGGAGCCCCCGAGTCCTGGGCTGCCCCCGCCCACCCTAGACTCGGGCCCCAGCTCGGAGTCGGCGGCCCTCCGCGGCCCCCTTCCCGGCCCTCCTCGCCCGGCCGCGACCGGCAGCCCCGGGACTTAGGGCCAGAGGCTCGCTGTCGGCCCGCTCCCCTTACCCATGGCGGCGTCGCGGTCTCGGGCAGGGGCTCCCAGGGCCCGGCCAGCAGCTCCCTCCAGGCGCCGGGCGGCCACCACCGCATCTGCAAGCAGGCCCGCTGCGGCCCACAGCGCCCCCGGCGGCGGGAGGACATCCGGGCGGCTCCGGAGGGCCGGGGCGCCCGCTCCAGGCAGGAGAGAAAACCCGCCCCTGCCCCTCGCGTCCATAGGGACCCGTGCGGGAGGAGCCGGAGGGCTGGATTCCCGCCCGAGACCACCAGCCTCGCCCGGGGCCTCCGCCAGTCGCGGGGGCTGGCCTTGCGAGAGGGTTGGAGCCCCGGGAAACTGCCTGCACCCCCGCGGGCCGGCGGGGATGACATCGACCGCACCTGCCCGGCCTTGCTTTCCCCCTCACAAACGCACAGAGGCTAACAGCGGGCAGAAATCTGCTGAAACTGTGTAGAAAGCCCCAGAGCACGACGTTTAAATCGGCCTGTGAAGTGCCTTGGGAAACGCGGCGAGCAGCAGCCTCCTTAGTCAAGGGCAACAGATGAGATAAAGCCGGTGTCTTCCTGTCCCAGGGAGGTGGAGATTTAAGGCTTCAAGGTTAGAGCACACACCAGGTCTAAGTTATATCAGCTTGGGAAAATAGAGCTGTTACCTAGTTACATCAGCGCCTGCTGAGACTGGCTGAGCTAGATAATAAACCCATATATTCTTGTAATGGGGCGACGTTTTTCTCTGCATCGCTTTGGCCAGTATAAAATTTTTTAAAACCTCTTTGGGTTTTAGCTTTTCTTCATTATGATATAATCACATCTGGATAAAAATGTGTGAAACAGGGGCTGGCATAGCAGGTTAAGCCACTGCCTGGTATGCGGGCATACCATCTAGCCTCCTGGGAAATCCAGGGGAAGACCCAGATAAAGCTCCTGGCTTTGGCCTGGCTCAGCCCTGATCTCTCTGTCTCTCCCTCTCTCTCTCTGTAACTTTGCCTTTCAAATAAACAAATCTTTTTTAAAAATATGAAACATATATATACAGTTTAAAGTGGATAGCTGAGCTGGTTAGCATCACTAAATCAGGCACTGAACAGTGGCCCCCTCCCAGAGAAATGCCCCAAGCTCCAGTCACAATCCCCTCAGAGGTAAATGCTACCCTTCAAAAAAAAAAAATATATATATATATATATTTGAAAGTCAGAAAGAGAGACAAAGATCTTCTATCTGCTGGTTCAATCCCCAAATGCCTGCAACACCCAGGGCTTGGGCCAGGCTGAAGCCAGGAGCCTGGAACTACACCCCCACCCCACCCCATCTCCAAGATGGATGACAGGGGCCCAAGCACTGGAGTCACTACTGCTGCCTGCCATGATGCGTTAGCACGAAGCTGGATTGGAAGCAGAGGTGCTGGAACTCAAACCTGCCTCTGACATGAGATGCTTCACCTGTGTGCCACAACCACTGCCCCATCTTTTTATTTGATTTTATTTGAAAGGCAAAGAAAGATCTTCCTTCCACTGGTTCACTCCCCAAATGCAACAGCAGGGGCTGGGCCAGGCCAAAGCAAGGAGCACAGAACTCAATGCAAGTCTCCCACAATGGGAGAGAGAAAACCCTCCCCTGCCTAAGTCCTTGAGCCTCCAAGAGTATGCATTAGCAAAACTGGAATCAGAAACAGAGTTGGAACTTGCACTAGGATGGCCCAAACATGGTTTTCTTTTTTCAATTTATTAGAAGGAAAGAGAGGAAGAGAGATCTTCCATCCGCTGGTTCACTCCCCCAAATGCCTTCAACTGTTGCGTCTGGGTCAGGCAGAAGTTAAGAGACTGGAACTCATTCTGGGTCTCCCACATGGGTGGCAGAGACCCAAGTACTTGCGTCATAACAAGACATGATTTTCTTACAATGATAACTGTAAAGTTTACAGACATTTGTATAGCATTTGGAAAATGTATATAACCCTGAGTGGAGAACTGGGAAGGCTATTAACTTATAAAACACCTGGGTCTGGAAATGACTTGCCCAAAGTCATGTGCTAATACAGACTATTTCTGCTAGGTGTGCCACAGGGTCTAATCCAATTGGCAGGGTATCTGTGAAAATTACTGGTAAAATTTAAGTCTGCTATTGTTACTACTACTCCTAAAAAAGCAGTAAGTGCTATAAAGCTACCTA
The DNA here is from genome assembly GCF_964237555.1 of Oryctolagus cuniculus. NCBI lineage: Eukaryota > Metazoa > Chordata > Mammalia > Lagomorpha > Leporidae > Oryctolagus > Oryctolagus cuniculus. Next base: position 60,290,218 of record NC_091446.1, read on the forward strand.
TAAGTAGTATTATTGTATAAAGATGAAGATAATTCTTTTGGCAGAGGAAAAAATGAGAATGAGCTTTATGTCTTATTAGAGGTTTTTTTGTTTTAAGATTTATGTGTTTATTTGAAAGACAGAGTGACAGATATCTTCCATCTGCTGGTTCACTCCCCAAATGGCCACAACAGCCAGGGCTGAGCCAGGCCAAAACAAGGAGCTAGGAGCTTCATCTGTGTCTCCCATGGGGGTGTCAGGAGCCCAAGTATTTGGGCCATCTGCTGCTGCTTTCCAAGGTGCATTAGCATGGAGCTGGATGGGAAGTAGAGCAGCCGGAACACAAACCAGCACCCATAGGGATGCCAGTATCACAGGTGATGGAACAAGGACATAAGCCTTAGATTCTCACTCATTGCCCAAGAGATAAATATTGGAATTTATTCCTTGCCTTTGAATCTCAATTGGGTCTCCCACCCTATTGCCTTTACATTGCATTCTTTCCCAGGTTCCCAAGGCCCCTGGGCCACCTGAAAGACCAGTTCCAGGAATTTACCTCGCCTGCTGCCCCCTACCCCCACCCCCATCCATATCGCTCCTAAAATATAAAAAGGCCCGGCCCCTGGGATTGGGGACTTCTGCCACATGTTCCATCAATGTGTATGCCAGCAGTTGGTCACCCACCTCTATGATTTTATTTATTTATTTTTGACAGAGTGGACAGTGAGAGAGAGAGACAGAGAAAGGTCTTCCTTTACCGTTGGTTCACTCCCTAATGGCTGCTGCAGCCGGCGCACCGCGCTGATCCGATGGCAGGAGCCAGGTGCTTCTCCTGGTCTCCCATGTGGGTGCAGGGCCCAAGCACTTGGGCCATCCTCCACTGCACTCCCTGGCCACAGCAGAGAGCTGGCCTGGAAGAGGAGCAACCGGGACAGAATCCGGCGCTCCGACCAGGACTAGAACCCGGGTGCCAGTGCCGCAGGTGGAAGATTAGCCTAGTGAGCCGCAGCACTGGCCTATGAATTTATTTTCTCTGAATAAATTGGCTGTAGATTTGTATAATACCTCCTCCTTTCTGCGACTCTTTTCCCAACATTTTTGGTGCCCTATGTGAGGAGGCATTAATCTGTGCCTCTTTTCCTAACAACAGGTGGCAGCTTATCCCACTGTAGCACAATACTGGCTCCACCAGTAAAGTCGCATAAATGATAATGGAAGGGGCCTGTGTTGTGGGGCAGTGTGTCAAGCTGCTCTGATGTCAGCATCCTATATCAGAGTGCCAGTTTCAAGTCCTGGCTGCTCTGCTTCCAGTCCAGCTCCCTTCTGACGTGTCTGGGAAAGCAAGAGAAGATGGCCCAAACACTTGGGCACCTGCTACTGACATGAGAGATCCAGATGGGGGTCCCTAGCTCCTGCCTTAGGCCTGGCCTAGCCCTGGCTGTTACAGCTATTTGAGGAATGAACCAATAGGTGTAAAATCTCTCTCTCTTACACTGCTTTTCAAATAAATAAATAAATCTGTTTTTTAAATGCTAATAGAAGAATATACAAACTCAGAAAGTACAGCAAATAGGAAAAGACATCACAAGGGAATGGCAAAAAGTGTAGTATGGGGAGCATAACTAGCACCTGGGTTCAGTCCCTTGCTTGGCTCCTGACTCCTTTTCTGCCAACGCGGACCCTGGAAAGCAGCAGAGAGCTCGAGTAGCTGCGTTCCTGCCATCCGCGTGGGTGACCTGGATTACCTCCCAGCTCCGGGCCTGGGCCCAACTGGTAGGAGCTCTTCCTGTTTAGCTGCCTTTCTCTCAAAAAAAAAAAAAAAAAAAAAAAAAAAAAAAAAAAATTAGAGAATAACACCTATTACAAGCCATGGGCTCGAATCTATTAGTGGGATATGAAAGAAATTTTCATAGGTTGCAATCAGTTTTATTTTTAATGGAATGGAGGAGGAAGTATCAGGGCATATCACATATAGGGTTAACAGTAGTGTTTCAGATGCACACATACATATATCTACGCTCACTCATGATGTAAAATATATTTCTGTGGCAGCCATTGGCCCAGCAGTTAAGATGCTTGTTGGCCGGTGCCACGGCTCACTAGGCTAATCCTCCGCCTAGCGGCGCCGGCACACCGGGTTCTAGTCCCGGTCGGGGCGCCGGATTCTGTCCCGGTTGCCCCTCTTCCAGGCCAGCTCTCTGCTGTGGCCAGGGAGTGCAGTGGAGGATGGCCCAGGTGCTTGGGCCCTGCACCCCATGGGAGACCAGGAAAAGCACCTGGCTCCTGGCTCCTGCCATCGGATCAGTGCGGTGCGCCGGCCGCAGCACGCCGGCCGCGGCAGCCATTGGAGGGTGAACCAACGGCAAAAGGAAGACCTTTCTCTCTGTCTCTCTCTCTCACTGTCCACTCTGCCTGTCAAAAAAAAAAAATAAAAATAAATAAAAAAAAGATGCTTGTTAATATACCCATGTCCCACACTGGCGTACCTGGGTTCAATACCTGGATCCACCTCCTGATTGCAGCTTCTTGCTGTTACAGACCTTGAGGGCAGTGGTGCTGGCTCAAGCAATTGCAACCCAAGCTGTGTGAAAGAACTGGACTGGGTTCCTGACTCCTAGCTTCCACTTGGCAGAGCCCCAGCCATTGCAGTATTTGGGGCACAAACTAGCAGTTCTTTTAAGAAATGTGTTTCCTAGGGTGGGTGGTTGTTGTAGAGTGGGTAAAGCTGTTGCTTGGGACCCCACACTCCATATTGGAGGCTTGGCATCAAGTCCCAGGTCATCTGTTTCTGACCCAGCTCCCTGCTAATGCCCCTGGGAGGCAGCAGATAATGGCTCAGGTACTTGAGTTCCTGCCACCCATATGGGAGACCCAGATAGAGTTCCTGGTTCCTAGTTTTGGTCTGGTCCAGGCTTGGCTGTTGTGGCCATTTGGGGAGTAAATCAACAGACAGAAAGGGGCCAGCACTGTGGCATAGTGGGTTAACGCCCTGGCCTGAAGCGACGGCATCCCATATGGGGAGTGAACCAGCAGATGGAAGACTCTCTGCCTCTCCTCTCTCTGTGTAACTCTTTCAAATAAATAAATAAAATCTTTTTTAAAAAATATTTATTTGAGAGGTAGAGTTACAGACAGTAACAGGTTCAATCCCCAGATGGTCACAATGGCTGGAGCTGCGCTGATCCGAAGCCAGGAGCCAGGAGCTTCTTCCTGGTCTCCCACATGGGTGCAGGGGCCCAAGCACTTGGGCCACCTTCTACTGCTTTTCCAGGCCATAGCAGAGAGCTGGATTGAAAGAGGGACAGCCGGGACTAGAACCAGCGCCCATATGGGATGCCAGCACCGCAGGCAGAGGATTAACCTACTGCGCCACGGTGCCAGCCCAAAAAAATAAATCTTAAAAAAAAAAAAGAAAGAGCCGGCGCCGTGGCTCAATAGGCTAATCCTCCACCTTGCGGCGCCGGCACACCGGGTTCTAGTCCGGTTGGGGCGCCGGATTCTGTCCCGGTTGCCCCTCTTCCAGGCCAGCCCTCTGCTGTGGCCAGGGAGTGCAGTGGAGGATGGCCCAGGTGCTTGGGCCCTGCACCCCATGGGAGACCAGGAAAAGCACCTGGATCCTGGCTCCTGCCATCGGATCAGCGCGGTGCGCCGGCTGCAGCGGTGGCCATTGGAGGGTGAACCAACGGCAAAGGAAGACCTTTCTCTCTCTGTCTCTCTCTCTCACTGTCCACTCTGCCTATCAAAAATAAAAAAAAAATAAATAAATAAAAAAAAGAAAGACGGAAGATCTTTGTCTTTTTTTTTTTAAATAAATCAATCTTTAAAAAATGTTAATTGTATTTCTTATTATGGATGATGGCTATTATAGGTTTTTTTTTTTTTTTTTTTTTTTTTTTTTATTGACAGGCAGAGTGGACAGTGAGAGAGACAGAGAGAAAGGTCTTCCTTTTTTCCGTTGGTTCACCCCTCAATGGCCACTGCGGCCAGCACGCTACGGCCGGCGCACCGCGCTGATCCGATGGCAGGAGCCAGGTACTTTTTGTTTTTTGGATAGGCAGAGTGGACAGTGAGAGAGAGAGACAGACAGAGAGAAAGGTCTTCCTTTACCATTGGTTCACCCTCCAATGGCCACTACGGCCCGCACACTGCGGCCGGTGCACCGTGCTGATCCGAAGCCAGGAGCCAGGTGCTTCTCCTGGTCTCCCATGGGGTGCAGGGCCCAAGTACTTGAGCCATCCTTCACTGCCCTCCCTGGCCACAGCAGAGAGCTGGCCTGGAAGAGGAGCGACCAGGACAGAATCCGGCGCCCCGACCAGGACTAGAACTTGGTGTGCCAGCGCCGCAGGCGGAGGATTAGCCTAGTGAGCTGTGGCGCTGGCCGGCTATTCCAGTTTTTTAAAAACTAGTCTAGATTATAATAAACCAAACTACTAATAGTTGCTACTGAAAGGTGAGATTACAAAGAAATTTCATTAACTAAAATCTATTGTTTCAAAGTCTCACAAAAATTGTGTACTGCTCGCTAATTAGAAGGAAAAATGTTGTAAGGAAAGAAAAATTATGTCAAAACTTTTAAGCTCAGAGAACTGTGCTAGATGTTATCACTTACAGAAATAGTGATCACAGGATTTAGGCATTAGATGAAAGTGGAAATTTCCATCTTGTGTGCAATGAACCAGAAAGCAGTTATGTAACTGGAATCTGGAAAACAGGGAGGATATAGGTTTGGTAAACAGCCAAGTAGATGAAGTTTGTAGCCAGTGACTCTCCAGGGAGAAAGAGGAGGACAACACTGGACACAGAGCTCTGGGGAGGACCTGTCTTTATAGAGAATGAGGGACAGGAAAAGAAAAAGAATCAGGTGGTAGCAAGAAGAGGTCAGGAGGCAGAAACCCTGACCCGAGGGAAGCTACTGGAATGGCTGTATTGGTTCCCCACCCTGGCTTCACACTTGTGCGAGAAAAGCCTCCTGTAGACGAATGGTGACTCTGATCTGGAACCACAAACAAGGAGAGTCCAAAAATGTTGGTGGCTGGTAGCCACTGCTGCTCTTAGTCGTTAGCATGCGTGACACAACTGTGCTGCACTTGTAGCTCCCAGAGGGCCTGGTCTGGGTTTAACCCTCAACTCACAGCATCTATTTATAGAAGACATATCCTAAATTCTTTCAAGTACTGAAAATGCTAGAAAGTTGTGGCCAAGACGACGGAAAACAGCAGGAAGGCTGAACTCCCCAAGCTCTTCCGTGGGGCTTTACCTTCCAGGCCAAACAGACCTGGTAGGACGAGGTCACTGACTAAACCAAAACAATGGTCCTACTCATCTCACTCCCAGGACCTGAAATTAGCTCAGATTCCTCCCTGCTTCACACTCTCATGATGCGTAAGCAACACCTGCGCTCCGTCACAGCAACCTTTCTAGTTTCTCCAGACCAGTCTGATCTATTCTGTTTCCATATTCAAGCCCATCCTGTTTCTCCTTCATAAATCTCTTTGTAGGGGCCAATGCTGTGGTGCAGTGGGCTAAGCATCTGCAAATGTGTGCAGGTTCAAGTCCCAGCTGCTCCATTTCTGACCCAGTTCCCTGATAATGCACCTGGCAAGGCAGCAGAAGATAGCTCAAGTCTTTGGGCCCACATGGAGTTTCAAGTACCTGGCTGCAGCCTAGCCCAGCCCTGGCCATTGCAACCATCTCGGGAATGAACCAGCGGGAGAAAGATCTCTCTCTCTCTCTCAAACTCTTCCTTTCAAATAAATAAATAAATCTTGAGAAAAAAATCTCCATAAAAATCAACACTCTTTGGTTTCAGCTACTTAAAAAATGATTAATACTTCACTTAGCACTGCTGGAAAAAATGCCAAACAACCCTGATTATAACCATTTTTCAGTAGTAATAATAAACACAGTAAAATCCTTCAGTAGAAAACAATTTATTAAATAACAACTTCAAGTATTAACTTAAGAAAAAGAGGTAGAAGCAACTATTTTAACATTAACACTCATTTAGAAAAAACAAAAACAAAAAAACAAACAAAAAACAAAAACCTCAACAGAAAGGGAAGGCTCCCCACCATGGACATGGATACACTGAGGTAAAAATCTCTTACCATGCACAAATTCACCACTTTGAGATAACTCTGCTTTAGAAATGTCTTTACACAATCAGGAAAAATCCAGAAAGGCTCCAGACTAAGGAGTAAATGAATGTGAATGAAGGGGAAACAGGGATATGCCTTTTCAATTTATCAATTCAGAAAAAAATTCTTCTCAAAAGATTAAGAATTATGTTCCTTCATGTCAAATCTACTCTAGAATACCAAAATACTGAATATAAAAAAAGAGGCCATTAAGGGGGCATAGGAAATGAACCAGACACAATCAATTCACAGTTGTAGTTTAAAACACCAGGTTTAAAGTGAAAACATATTTAGTTCCAGAAAACAAGGTCAGGAAAAAGACAAACAGCATAATGGCCTTTGGATCAGGGGCCTCAATTAATAGAGAAGAATCACTTCTATGTTCTCATCATAACAAAATTGTGCTTAAATGATGAAAAAAAAATCAACTTTATTCTTTCCATCTTTCAAATAAAACTCTTACAAGTAAATTCAACTAAATTAAATTAGTCTTAAAATTTTGGGCTTCAAAGTGTGGAGTTCAGATCCAATAGTTAATCCATCCAAAAGTTAATCCATTTCTTTGGGTCATGCAAAAATACAACTGACATACAACTGATAAATGTAGACTTTACACAGCTTGGGGCAAACCTGTACTTACAAAAACACCATTAAATTTGTGTGGCAGAAGAGTTTTAGGTTTAATAAAATTATTCCAAAAAATAAATAAATAAACTACTGGAACACTGAACACACAGCTCATTTTGTACTTCTTGGACACAAGTTATTTTCACAGTCTAACCAGCCATTATTTATATCAAACTCAAAGGACGAGTATGAGGAGGCACTAGCTAGCATGACAACGTCCAAGTAAGAAAGGAAAAACAGTGCTTTATCCTCTTTGAAAATCACCCAGGATGTAGCAAAGACTTTCATGTTCTCTTGATGGAAGATCAACAATATAAAAGAAATTAAGGAAGACATATTAAAACTTTTTTTTTTTTTTTTTTTTTGACAGGCAGAGTGGACAGTGAGAGAGAGAGACAGAGAGAAAGGTCTTCCTTTGCCGTTGGTTCACCCTCCAATGGCCGCCGCGGCCGGCGCGCTGCGGCCGGCGCACCGCGCTGATCCGATGGCAGGAGCCAGGAGCCAGGTCTCCCATGGGGTGCAGGCCCAAGCACCTGGGCCATCCTCCACTGCACTCCCTGGCCACAGCAGAGAGCTGGCCTGGAAGAGGGGCAACCGGGACAGAATCCGGCGCCCCAACCGGGACTAGAACCCGGTGTGCCGGCGCCGCTAGGCGGAGGATTAGCCTAGTAAGCCGCGGCGCCGGTCCGACATATTAAAACTTCTATGACATTATTATTTAACATTTTATAATTTGGTTTGCGAGACTGCAAAAAGAAAGATGGAAAGATCTTTATAACATTCTATGCATAGGTAGGTATTTAAGATTTATATGTAAGCAGTAAGATTTATACATGTTAGCCTAATACCTTAATATATATATAAGCTTTACTATTTTTTTTTTAAATTTTTTGACAGGCAGAGTTAAGACAATGAGAGAGAGACAGAGAAAGGTCTTCCTTCCGTTGGTTCACCCCCCAGGTGGCTGCTACGGCTGGCGCACAGCACCGATCTGAAGCCAGGAGCCAGATGCTTCCTCCTGGTCTCCCATGTGGGTGCAGGGCCCAACCACTTGGGCCATCCTCCACTGCACTCCTGGGCCACAGCAGAGAGCTGACTGGAAGAGGAGCAACCGGGACAGAATCTGGCGCCCCGACCGGAACTAGAACCCGGGGTGCCGGTGCTGCAGGCGGAGGGTTAGCCTAGTGAGCTGCGGCGCCGGCCTATGAGCTTTACTTAAAAATATATATATATATTTATTTACTTGAGAGAGTTACAGAAACAGGAAGAGACAGAGAGGTCTTCCACCAACTAGTTCACTTCCCAGATGGCTACAACACCCAGAGCTAGCTGATCTGAAGCCAGGAGCTTCTTCTGGGTTTCCCATGAGGGTACAGGGGCCCAAGGACTTAGGCCATCTTCCACTGCTTTTCCAGGCCATCAGTAGGGAGCTAGATCAGAAGTACAGCAGCTGGGATTTGAACCAGCACCCATGCAGGATGCCAGTACCTTAAATGCTTAACCTACTACACCACAGTGCCAGCCCCAAGCTTTACTTTTAAAATTATCGGGTTGGCACTTTGGCGTAGTGGGTAAAGAAGCCGCCTGCAGTGCTGGCATCCTACATGGGTGCCAGTTTGAGTCCCGGCTGCTCCACTTCATATCCAGATCTCTGCTCTGGCCTGGGAAAGCAATGGAAGATTTTGGGCCTCTGCACCCACATGGAAGACCAGGAAGAAGCTCCTGGCTCCTGGCTTTGGACTGGCGTAGCTCCAGCCATTGAGGCAAACTGGGGAGTGAACCATCGGGTGAAAGATCTCTCTCTCTGCCTCTCCTCTCTGTTTAACTGACTTTCGAGTAAAATAAATAAATCTTTTAAAAAAATTATCTATTTAAAAATTAACCTGGGGGTTTGCACTGTGGCATAGTAGGTTAAGACTCTGCCTGTGGTACTGGCATCTTATAGAACATAGGTGCCAGTTCAAGTTCCGAATCCCAGCTGCTCCACTTCTGATCCAGCTCCCTGTTGATGGCCTGGGAAAGCAGTGGAATATGGCCCAAGGGCTTGGGTCCCTGCATCCACATGGGAGATCCAGATGATGCTCCTGGCTCATGGCTTTAGATTGGCCCAGCTCTACCCATTGCAGTCTTTTGGGGGAGTGAACCAGTGGATGGAAGACCTCTCTGTCTCTCGCTCTGTCTGTAACACTGTAACACTGTTTCTCAAATGAGTAAATAAATCTTAAAAAAAAAAAAAACCTACCACATGATAAGGAATGATTTTCCACTTTTTAATATAATGCTTTGTCTGAGATTTTAAAAAGACTATAGGGGCCAGCGCTGTGATGTAGTGGGTAAAGCTGCCACCTGCAGTGCCGGCATCCTATATGGGTGCCAGTTCAAGTCCTGGCTGGGCTGCTATACTTCCAATCCAGCTCTCTGCTATGGCCTGGGAAAGCAGTGGAAGATGGCCCAAGTCCTTGGGCCCCAGCACCCATATGGGAGACCGGGAAGAAGCTCCTGGCTCCTGCCTTCAGATTGGTGCAGCTCCGGTCGTTGCAGCCAATTAGGGAGTCAACCAGTGGATGGAAGACCTCTCTCTATGCCTCTCCTTCTCTTTCAAAAAATAAAATAAAAAGCTATAAATTTGGGGTGAGAGGAGCCAAAAGGGATAAGCAATCACCCCACCAGTGCTGGTCCTAGGGCCACAGATCAAGTACCTTCTTTGCCTTCCCCATTTCACAAACATCCTTCTCTGTTTCCTTCCTTCTTTCACTGCTGGCTTAACATCATCTGCAGTGAACTGTTTTCTCTTTCCTCTCTACAATCAGTTCTCTGAAGCAGGCCCATGGAAAACACAAGATACTGAGCTTTTATACACAAAAGTGCATTTTAAATGCTCACTCTGGCACAAGTGTGAGCACACGACAAAAAGGATATGAGTTTTTCTGAATTTAGATGACCAAGCAGCTTCTCCAAGGGAGCATAGCGGTTTAATGAGGGCGCAGAGCCCAGGAGAATCAGTTTATGTTTGGCTCTGGTTAGAGCAACGTTAAGACGGCGCCAGTCTTTCAGGAGTTCACCAAGCTGTAAGAGATACAATTTTCAATTATTTGAGTGTCATTATATTCCCATTTGTTCTGACAAAAAAACAGGGTTGTCTTGAATTATCTTCCTACTTTTAAACACAGATTACCTAAAAGATACATAAACACGTTGAAAATGCTAGGCTGTCCGCAAACTTTGCTCACAGTATCAACTTCACATATTTTATGTGATACCCTCGTCATAATTTTAAATTATTACATACAATAAAAATAAAAAATTGATGTTATCTCTACTCACTGTGGCAATGGTTGTTATAGTAACAAAAAGTTGTTACACTGACAGATTCAGGGAGTGGCTGAATATAATGTAACAGAGTTATACAACAGACAACCACACAACCCTAAGAACAAAATGGAACTGCTCTCTATGAATGTACTCAATTGGAAAGGTCTCTGAGCCAATTAAGTGGAAAAAGCAAAGCCCAGGATAGTGTGTATACTACCTAGGTTACCAAAAGCACCAAAACGTGAATACACTTGAAGTAAGAAAGGAGAAGATGAGAGATGCAGTAGGAAGGAGACTTTTTTACCATGCATATTGTAAAAACCATACAAAAATGAATTAAAGGCAAAAATGCAAAGAACAAATAAAATGAAACCAGAATTATTATTCAGACTTTAAATGGAAGCATGAAAAAATAGCCATCAGGGAAATGCAAACAGAAACCACATGAGAAATCACCCCACTCAAATTATATGGGCTATCATCAAAAAGACAACAAATGACAGGAGCTGGTGAGGATGTGAAGAGGAAACACTTGCACAGTGTTGGCAGGAACGTAAATTAGTACAGTCATTGTGGAAAACAGTATGGAGTTTCTTCAAAAAATTGGTATAACTGTTACTAGTAAGAGTTGCAGATTGGTGCCTCCTCACATGGAGCACCAAAATGCTAGGAAAAGAGGCGCAGAATAGAGAGGAGGCAGTGTAGGAATTTACAACCAGACCGAATTTATTCAGAGAAAATAAATTCATAGAGGTGGGTGACCAACTACACATTGATGGAACACGTGGCAGAAGGCCCTGACGCCCAGGGGCTGGGCCTTTTTAAGCAGGGCTAGGGATGGGGTGGGGTAGGGGACAGCAGGCAGATGGGAATTCCTGGAACTGGTCTTTCAGGTGGCTGTGTGGGGTGGGGTATAAAGGCAAAATAGGGTGTGAGACCCAACTGAGAGTCAAGGGCAAGGAATACATTCCAGTGTTTATCTTTTGGGCAATGAGCAAGAATGGCTGAGTTTAATCCTTATTCCATCAACTATCATGTGATTCAGGAATCCCACTCCTGGGTATATTTCCAAGGGAAATGAAATCAGTTTGTCCAAGAGACATTTGCACATCCATGTTTATTGCAGCACTATTCACAACAGGCAAAAAATGAAACAATCTAAGTGCCTGTCAACTGACAAATGGATAAAGACAATGTGGTCCAGGGCTGGCATTGTGGCACAGCAGGTTAAGCCTCCATCTGCGACACTGGCATCCCATATAGACACTGGTTCAAGTCTTAGCTGCTTTACTTCCAATCCCACTCCCTGCTAATGCACCTGGGAAAGCAGCATAAGATGGCCCAAGTACTTGGGGCCCTGCCACCCACATGGGAAACCTGGCTCCTGCCTTCAGACTGGCCCAGATTTAGCTGTTGCAGTCTTTGGGGAGTGAACCAGTGTATGGAAGATCTCTACCTGTCTCTGTGTCTCCCTCTGTGTCACTCTGCTTTTCAAATAAAGTAAAGTAAATTAATAAATAAATAAATAAGAAAGGTATAAATCAATAAATTGTATTCAGCCATGAAAGAGGATGAAAGCCAGTCATTTTTAACAATATGAATGGAGGCTGGCGCTGCGGCTCACTAGGCTAATCCTCCGCCTAGCGGCGCCGGCACACCGGGTTCTAGTCCCGGTCGGGGCACCGGATTCTGTCCTGGTTGCCCCTCTTCCAGGCCAGCTCTCTGCTGTGGCCAGGGAGTGCAGTGGAGGATGGCCCAGGTGCTTGGGCCCTGCACCCCATGGGAGACCAGGAAAAGCACCTGGCTCCTGGCTCCTGCCATCGGATCAGCGCGGTGCGCCGGCCGCAGCGCGCCGGCCACGGCGGCCATTGGAGGGTGAACCAACAGCAAAGGAAGACCTTTCTCTCTGTCTCTCTCTCTCACTGTCCACTCTGCCTGTCAAAAAAAAAAAAAAAAATATATATATATATATATATGAATGGAACTGTAGGTCATATGTTTCAGGATATATCTCAAGCACAGAAAGACAAGTACTGCATAATCTCACTCATATGTGGAGCCTAAAGAAGCTTCTCTCTTGGAAGTTGAGAGTGTTAACAGTCACCAGAGGCTGGGGCGAGCAGGAGAGGCAACAATGGGTAAGGGTTATTCATCAGGCACTAAGATAGGAGTAGAAAGTTGTAATATTATTCTGCACAACAGGGTGATTATATATAATGTTCACATACCGTGAATTATTCTTTTTTTTTTTTTTGACAGGCAGAGTGGACAGTGAGAGAGAGAGACAGAGAGAAAGGTCTTCCTTTGCCGTTGGTTCACCCTCCAATGGCCGCCGCGGCCCGTGCACTGCAGCTGGCGCACCGCGCTGATCCGATGGCAGGAGCCAGGTACTTCTCCTGGTCTCCCATGGGGTGCAGGGCCCAAGGACTTGGGCCATCCTCCACTGCACTCCCTGGCCACAGCAGAGAGCTGGCCTGGAAGAGGGACAACCGGGACAGAATCCGGTGCCCTGACCGGGGCTAGAACCCGGTGTGCCGGCGCCGCAAGGCAGAGGATTAGCCTAGGGAGCCACGGCGCCGGCCGCGTGAATTATTCTTAAAAAGAAAGAAGCTAACAGGATTTTGAATGTTCTCACCAAAAGAAATGATAAGTGTTTGAGAAGATAGGTGTATTTCCCCAATTGGACATTACGCAATGTATACATGTACTGGAACACCACATGATACCCCACAAACATGTACAATTTTTATGTATCAATTAAGAATTAATTTTTTTAAAAAAAGAGGAATGAAACCCTGTCACATGCTACAACATGGAGGAACTGGCTAAGTGAAACGAACCAGTCACACAAAGACAAATACTGTATAACTCTACTGAGTAGTCAAATCCACAGAGAGGAGAATGGTGCTTACAGGGGCTGCAAGAAGGAAACGGGAGCTGCTCCTGCGCCCAGAGTTTGATTTGCAAAATGAAAAGGTTCTAGCGATCTCTTGAACAGCAACATAAATAACACTGAACATTACTGGACTGTACACTTACAAATGGTTAAGATGGTAAGTTTTACATTTTTTTAAACAACAATTTTTAAAGAGAGAAATGCCCAGTTAACTCACAGCTCCATCCTGGTTACTTCTAACAAAAGACACAAGGATAATACTTTTGTCTCTTCCTTGATACTTGTCTACCGTGTTAACTTCCACCATCCCAACAGAAGAATGTGCCAATAAATCATTGATGATCTTTAACTGCTGCCTGTACGGTGCAATGATGCCAATATCAGAGGGATTACATCCAGCCTAAAGAGAAAAGAACACACTTTAAAGTAAAAAGTTCTGACTTTTAGGATACTTAAGCATTACTAAATTTATTTAATTAAATATTTTATCATACACTCAACTGACGGTTTTGACAGATGTTCCTATCTCAAGGAGTGCACACAATTACTGAATCTGCTGAAAATCTGTGTTCCTACTTCCTCTGACGAGTGATTCTGCAGACACTGCTCCCTTGATTTTTAGTGATTCTCGACAGAGTAAAGCTTTGTGTGCCACTAGAACAGTACTGCCACACACAACTCTGCACTAGGAAAAACGCTTCACTTTGTGCCATCCCTTACTGTAGAAGTTTCCAACAACACACCATAATGTGTTAGCACAAGACAGACACAATTGGAATTATCTGACATAGCAAAAAAGGTATCCTAAGTGGTTATTCCAAATGTCAGCCAAAAAGTTACATGTTTTAGATAATTTTCCTCAAACTGAGAAATAACTGGCTTCACTCAGTGTCCTTAGGCTAATAAACAAGGTTAACACCAGGTCTTAAGTTTCTTACAGTCTAATATTATATTATTCTGGGTTTTAATATTAACTAGCCTTGAAAATTCTTAATTACCTTAATAAATATTGACGTCAGGAAAACAATGAGTTTGGCTTCTATTATATTGCTCACACCACATTTTTCAACTTGTTCTGGTGCTGGAACCTAAGTAGAAGAACATGCAGTTTGCTTACAACACAATCTCTAAAGCTAAGAGTACTGTAGCGCCAGGCATTGGTGTGGTGGTTAAGGCGCTGCCTGGAATGCCTGCATCCAGTGTAAGAGTTCCCGCATATGAGTTCCAGCTCCACTGTTTCTGATCCAGCTTCTTGCTAATACACAACCTAGGAAGCAACAGATGATGGCTCAAGCACTTGGGTCCTTGCTACACAAGTGCGAGACCTGAATTGAGTTCCAGGCTCTCAACTTTAGCCTGGCCCAGTCATGGCTGTTGTAAGCATTTGGAGAGTTAACCAAGGGATGGAAGATCATTCACATTTAATAAAGTTAAATTAATTACTTAAATTTAAAAAGAGAATACTGTAAGTGCACAGGTAGCCAGAGAGACTGTACTACCAGGTTGGGAGACAAGTGAAAACATCTTGTTTATTACTTGACAGGATCAGCTCCCACTGCTAGTTCACTCGCTAAATGTCTGCAATAGTCAAGGCTGAGTCAAGGCAAAACCAGGAGCCTGGAACACAATCTAGGTTTCCTGCATGGATGACAGGGACCCAAGTCTTGAGCCATCACCTGCTGCCTCCCAAGGTGTGCATTACAGAAGCTACAGTCAAGAGCAGGAGCCAGAAATCAAACCCAGGTACTCTGATGTGGGACACAGAAGCATCTTTTAAGTTGAAGGTGGGGCCAGCATTATGGTGTAGCAGATTAAGCTTGTGATACCAGCATCCTATATGCTGGTCCAAGTTCCAGCTGCTCTGCTTTCAGTCTTTTTGCTTTTGTTTTGAGATTTATTTTATTTACTTGAAAGACAGAGTTAGAGGGGGAGGGGGAGGGAGGGAAGGGGGGGAGAGAGGGAGGGAGGGAGGGAGGGAGGGAGGGAGGGAGGGAGGGAGAGAGAGTAAGAATCTTCCATCCATTGGTTCATTCTCCATAAAGCCACAACAGCCAGGGGTAGGTCAAGTCAAAGCCAGGAGTCAAGAGCTTCACCTAGGTCTCCCACATGGCTGCAGGGACCCAAAGACTTGGGCCATCTTCCACTACTGTCCAGGGTGCATTAGCAGGGAGCTGAATCAGAAGTAGAGCAGTCAGGACTCAAACTGGCGCCCTTATGGGATGCTGGCATTCCGGGTGGTGGCTTAACCCATCACACTGCAATGCTGGACTCTCAATCTAGTTCCTTTCTGATGCACCTGGGAAGGCAGACGATGACGGCCCAGGTGCTTGGACCCTTGCCACCTTGTGGAAGACCCAGATGGAGTTCCTGGCTCCTAACCCAGACCTGCACATTGTGACCATTCAAAAAATGAACCAGTAGGACAGAAAATAATCTCTCTCTTTCCCTTGCTTTCTGTTACTCTGCCTTTCAAATATATATATATATATATATATATATATATATATATATAAAGTTGAAGGTGAAAGAATCAACAATAACAAAAAGTGATACTAGTTATTTTCATAAACCCACAAAGAGGTAACCCATCTTAAACATGCTCCATGTAATTGTGGCTAAAATTTCTAGGAAAGCTGACAACACACTGCTTTTACTCTGTCCCACATTTCACCAGAATCACAAGCAGAAAGATAAGTAATTGCCCAAGTCCCCACAATAAAGCACAGCATGAGGACTCAATCTTACATCTGACTCCAATATCTGTGTTCTTTCCATTTTCTTAGCACTATTTTAACAAACGATGGAGCAGATAAGCTTCTCTAGGTTCTACCACACCCAATAAAACTCTCCAAAGACTGCTTCCTTCCTACATCATCCCATGCAACCTTGATGGTTTCTTATGTGGAATTCCTGACATTATAAACTTAACCACTGCACCCCTATTTTAAAAATTGACAAAAAGGAATGAATTTGATATATTTTCTGTTGACTTGAAAACCCAGCCCAGTATCTATGTCAGTATCTTTCCTAGGCAATATAATTATACCTGTGAATTCACTTTCTGGGCTACTTTTTTTGTAAGTCAATTTAGGGGGCCGGCGCTGTGGCGTAGCAGGTTAAAGCCCTGGCCTAAAGCGTCAGCATCCCATATGGCTGCCAATTCTAGTCCCAGATACTCCTCTTCTGATCCAGCTCTCTGCTATGGCCAGGGAAGGCAGTAGAAAAAGGCCCAAGTCCTTGGGTCCCTGCACCCGTGTGGGAGACCCGAAAGAAGCTCTTGGCTCCTGCCTTAGGACTGGCACAGCTCGAGCCATTGCGGCCAATTGGGGAGTGAACCATTGGATGGAAGACCTCTCTCTCTGTCTCCACCTCTCTAACTCTTTCAAATAAATAAAATAAATCTTCAAAAAAAAAAAAAAAAGGTCAATTTGGGAGTGAGTGTTCTGCTCAATGATTATGTCTTTGACTGGGATGTCCACATCCCAGCAGGAGAGCCTGGTTCAAGTTCTGACTCCTCTGCTTCTGATCCAGCTTCCTGCAAAATGCATATCCTAGGACTCAGCAGATGTTGGCTCAAGTACTCGAATCCCTGTCACCCACATGAAAGACTGGGGTGGTATTCCAGGTTCCTGGCTTTGGCCTGATCCAGCCCAAGCTGCTGCAGGCATCTGGAGGACTGAACCAGCAAACAGAAGAAATCTCTTTCTCTCTCTTTAAAAAATTTTAATATATGGTTCTCCTTGAACATATATGATTCACACTTATTACAAACACTTTGCAAATTAAAAATTGGGATTTTTTTCAAGATTTATTTTATTTGTTTGAAAGACAGAGTAGAGAAGTAGAGACAGAAAGACAGAGAGACAGAGACAGAGACAGAGAGGTCTTCCATCTGCTGATTCACTCCCCAAATGGCTGCAACAAGCCAGAGCTGGACTGATCTGAAGCCAGGAGCCAGGAGCTTCTTCCAGCTCTCCCAAATGGGTACAGGGGCCCAAGGACTTGAGCCATCCTCTACTGCTTTCCCAGGTGCATTAGCAGAGAACGGGATTGGAAGTGGACTGGAAGTGGAGCAGCTGGAACTGAAACCAGCATGCATATGGGATGCCGACACCACAGGCTGGAGCTTTAATCTGCTGTGTCACAGAGCTGGCCCCTAAAAAATGTTTTTTGTAAAAAAAAAAAAAAAAAAAAAAAAAATTCTAGGATTTATCATTGTACATTTGAAACAAAGGAATAAAATTTTAAAAATTTCAGAGTCAATGTAGGGGCAGGCATTACAGTGCTCTGGCTTAAGCCATCTCTTGGGATACCTGCATCCCATATCAGCTATTCCACTTCCAGTCCAACTTCCTGCTGATGCATCCTAGGAAGTAGCAGACAATGGTTCAAGTGCTTGGGCCCCTGTCACCACATGGGAGACCCAGACTGAGTTCGAAGATCCTGGCTTCATCCTAGCCCAGCCCTGGCTGCTGTGGGTTCCAGATGAAAGATCTCTTTCTCTCTCTCTGCTATTCAAGTAGATGACAATACACTTCTAAAATGTCGATTTGGCATCTATCAATCCCCAAAATACACCTCCTCCCAAAGATATTGAGCCTCTACAAAGAAAAGTCTCTATGCTAAAGTATGAGGAGTACCACTAGTTCTACCTTTTACCTTAGAAAGCCCTGATGGAACACATACTAAAGCAAACTGAGAAACTGAAATAACAGGACAAAAGGAAGAAAAACTATTTTTTTTACCTTGTCTGTATTCAGAAAACAAATAGGAATGTTTGGTTCAAATACTCCAAGCAGCCAAGGAGTATCAGAATAATCAGCATAAAATTCCAGTTCCAGCTTCACATCTTTGAAGTTAGGCAGGTTTATCACGGCACTGGCCACCTTGTCTGAGCCACACTCCAGCTTCCCCTCATAGGTTAGCTTATTACTCAAGGACATAATTTTACTAAGAAAATGGACAAAAAATAATTTTAGATTCAACAGATGACAATAAATAGGAGACTTACTCACAGCTAACACATACAAATACCTGTTCATTCTGTATTGCACAGTTAATTGCACAACAGCATTCTTATTCTGCTCCAGCCTCTTGAATAAGCTTTCACTCATGCCAAGATCTCTGTCAACGAATAAAATTCGGGCTTATCAACATAGTGGAAAGGATCAGTATTTCAAGAATACTTCAAAAGAATTCAGGGGCCCATGCTCTGGCACACCAGGATAAGTTGCCACTTGGGATGTCTGCATCCCATATCTAGCACTGGTTCAAGTCCTGACCGCTCTGCTTCAATCCAGCTCAAGTGCTTGGGCTCCAGCCCACCCACATGTGGAACTAGAACTCTGGACTCCTCCTTGCTTCAATCTGGTCTAGTCTTGGCTGTTTAGAGCATCTGGGAAATGAACTAGTGGATGGAAGAGTGCACTCTCTGTCACTTTGCCAGTCAGATAGATGAAAATAAGTAAATAATTTTGTTAAAGGTTTATTTATTTATTTGACAATCGGAGTTAAATAGAGAGAGGAAGACACACAGAGAGAAGAGACAGAGAAATCTTCCATCCACTGATTCACTCCCCAAATGGCCACAATAGGCAGGGATGGGCCAGGTCAAAGCCAGGAACCAGGAGCCCCTGGGTCTCCCATGTGGATAGAAGGGGCTCAAGACCTGGGCCATCTTCCGCTGCTTTCCCGGGCCATTAGCAGGGAACTGGATCAAAGTGGCACCCATATGGGATGCCAGCATTGCAGGTAGCGGCTTTACCTGCTATGCCACAATGCCAACCCCAACATTTTTTTAAAAAGCAAAGAATTCAGTTCAAACTTATAACAGAAATCTCTACCCACCTAGCTTCACGGTTCAGCACGAGGGGAGGAAGCTGCTGATGATCTCCCACCAACACAAATCTCCGTGAAAAGAAAAGTGGTCCCAGGCAAATCGGCTGGCTAATTTGAGAGGCTTCATCCACGATACAAAAATCAAAAATTTTACGAGAAAATATTGGATGGTTTATTCCCATACATGTTGTTGCAACTATGAGCTTTAAGCAAAAAGAAAATAGATCAGGTTTTTAATATGCAGAAGAAATGCAGTGTATTTTTCCCATTTTTGAAATTAAAAGGTGAAAAAAAGCTTTCTGTTCCACAGGAACAGGAATTTTCCAATATTATCTAATCTTAAATATATATAGGATGTAAAATTAATTGTTAAATTTCTTTCTATGAATTAAAAAAAAAAAATCAAGCAAAATTTGCAGGCCCTGAACAATGCTCACATTTGTATATTTCCAAATGGAAATCTGAAATATTCAAGAGGCAACAGGTTAACAGGGTTTTTTTTGTTTTTGTTTTTAATGTCAACTAGGACTTTGTTTCTGGAAAGATGGACTTCATTTCCTTCCCACATGTAGAAATAAAAACCCTGGATGTTACACATACACATGACTTTGGAAGAAAGAAAGAAGGCAGACCAGCGAGGGAGTTCGTGCCCAGAGAACAACACAGTAATTAATTTCCTATGCTTTCTTTTTGCCCAAATTTGGAACTGAGAAGTCGGCAATCCAGGAACACCAATAGGTACAGACCAAAACACCAACAAAAGCCGGGTCTCTACCTCAAAGAACAGAAAAGCCTAGAAAACAGAAAACTCTCATAAAACAGTCACTCATTCTAGCCCAGCACCATAAAACAAAACATGTGGGCTCCACCCCCACTGATGCCAACAAACCTCAGTGGGCGCTAAGACTGCTACCCTCTCCAGGCTATCACAAGGCGCCCTGGTAGCCCACCAGGGTGGTGTCAATGACAACAGAATAAGGAGTCAGGTCTTTCATCCCCATGGCTGGTAACAAGTTCTCAACCCACAATGCCTGTGGAAACCATGTGAGAAACCCAGGCTCCCAGCCTCTCCCCAAAAGAGAAGCACCCTCTTGTGTAGGTCAGTGGAAGCTGGATGGGGGAACTGGCTCCAACTCCATATGGCAATAGTAAGGCAGCACACCAGCTTTCCCTCCAGTGGTGTCAGAGGGAGCAGCTGAAACAGAACCTTTAAATACCATAGTACAGAACACATTAAGGTAACAGACATGCCAGAATTATGTGACCAAGATTTTAAAGCAGCCATGATAAATATGTTTCATAGAACAATTATGGCAGTGAGCCATTTGGCCTAGTGGTTAAGACGCTGCTCAGAACATGGCAAGTAGTTATCAGAGTGCCTGGGTTTGACTCTCAGCTCTGTTCGATTCCAGCTTCCTCCTAACACAGACCCTGGGAAGAAGCAGGTCATAGCTCAAGCAACTGGATCCCTGCCATCTACACGGGAGACCCAGACTGATTTCTGTGCTCCTGATTTCCACCTGGCCCAGCGCCAACTCTTGAAGGCATTTAAAGAATGAACCTATGGGCCGGCGCTGGGGCTCAATAGGCTAATCCTCCGCCTTGCGGCGCCAGCACACTGGGTTCTAGTCCCGGTCGGGGCGCTGGATTCTGTCCCGGTTGCCCCTCTTCCAGCCCAGCTCTCTGCTGTGGCCAGGGAGTGCAGTGGAGGATGGCCCAAGTACTTGGGTCCTGCACCCCATGGGAGACCAGGAGAAGCACCTGGCTCCTGCCTTTGGATCAGCGCGGTGCGCCGGCCGTGGTGGCCATTGGAGGGTGAACCAACGGCAAAGGAAGACCTTTCTCTCTGTCTCTCTCACTGTCCACTGTGCCTGTCAAAAAAAAAAAAAGAGGAAGGCCCAAGTGCTTGAGCCCCTGCATACATGTGGGAGACCCAAAAGAAGTTCCTGCCTCCTGGCTTCGCATCAGCCCAGGTCCGGCCGTTACGGCCATTTGGGGAGTGAACCAACGGACGGAAGTCCTCTCTCTGTCTCTGCTTCTCTGTAACTCTGCCTTTCAAATAAATAAATAAATCTTAAAAATAAAAGAAAAAAGAACAAAACATCACTAGTACCCCAACAGCACAGTATTTTTATATAATTTTCATACCTTTTTGAAGATTCCCTGTATGCATGGATCTCAAAAATTTTTTGTACCAGGGACAGGCATTTAGTCTATTGATTAGGATACCTGAATCCAAAATTCAATTCCCAGATCTATTTGCTGACTCTACCTTCCCTCCAACAGGGACTCTGGGGGACAGAAGCTTAAGGCTCAAATAACTGGGATCCCATCACCCTAGTGGATTGCAATCCTGGCTCCTGCCTTTGACTCTGAGCCCAGCTCTGATTACTGCAGACATTTGGGGAGTGAATTAGCATATGGGAGCGTGCTCTCAGTATCTGCCTCCTCATTAATTAAACAAACAAATACAAACATGGAGCAACAGTTAAGTTGTCACTTGGGACACCTGCATCCCATACCAGTGTCCAGTTCAAGTCCTGGATACTCCTCTATCCAGCTTCCTACCACCTCACCCTCTGGGGAGGTAGCAGTTGATGGCTCAAGTACTTGGGCCTGACACCCATGTGGTAGGCTCGGATTGGGTTCAGGGATCCTGGCTTCAGCCTGGCCCAACTCTGGCTAGTCTGGGTATCTGGAGAGTGAACCACAAGATAAAAGATTCTTTCTGTCTTTCAAATAAAAATTTAAAAAAAAAAAAGAAAAAACAGACATTAAAGCAAAAAACAAAAACAGGTTCTACATCAAAACCAAAAAATATATATTATAACACGCTAGGTACTACTATTGCTTCTGATTCAAACTCACTAAAAAATATTATCGGTAGTTTTCTAAGAAACGAGAAGGGAGAAATCCCGAATAAACCAAAAATCTGATTTCAGTTCAGAAGAAAAACAGCAAAAAATAAACCAGTCCTGGAGAATGTATTAAATTAGTCACATGCAAATCTGGTCAATGTGATTGAACTTCCCAGGGTATAATTTTTCTGCTCATCTGGCTATAGAAATTACTGTCAGTAGTATACAACAATTGTACTTACTTGGTTATTATAGAGTTCTTCTAGAAGAGCCAAAGATTTGATGGACTTTGATCTGCAAACTTCCAGCTCTGTGAATTTCCGGATATCTGGATGAACCTTCTGAGTCTGACCCAGACGCAAAAATCCTATTTTAAACTTGGCTAACTTTAAGAGAATATTGTCAACAGCAGAATGTGTATAGCTGGTCAACAAAACGCTGAAACCACAGGCATAGAGGATTCTTACCTAAAAATGGATGAGAAAGAAAATTAGCATTATTTTAGATTCCAGATAAATTTTATGATGCTTATATGTTTCAAAAAACTTAACAGGAAGCACACGTAAGAGCTGAGCCATGTAACTTTTTTTTTTAGAGATTTATTTATTTGAAAGGCAGAATGAGATAGAGACAAAAAGAGAGACAGGGAGAAAGAGAGAGATTTTCCATCCCTTTCTTCACTCCTAAAATGCCCACCATTGTCAGAGTTAGGCTAGGTTGAAGCCAGGAGCCCAAAACTCCATCCAGGTCTCCTACGTGGTGGCAGGGGCCCAAGCACTTGAACCATCATCTGCTGCCTCCCAGGTTCATTAGCAGGAAGCTGAATCAGAATCGCAGAGCACTCAGATATGGGATGCAGGGTATTCCAAAGAGTGAAATCTACTGTGCTCTACAACACCTACCCTACCAAGTAACTTGAAAAGTGAGAGAGATTTATTTATTTATTTGAAAGGCAAAGTTACAAAGATAGAGGGAAAGATACCTTCCATCTACTCGTTCACTCCACAAATGCCTGCACAGCTGGGGCTGGGCCAGGCCAGGAGCCTGAACTCCAACTGCATCTCCCACATGGGTTAGGAGGAGCCCAAGCACTTGGACCATCTTCTGTTGCTTTCCCAGGGAAGCTGGGAGCTGCATCAGATATGGAGCAGCCAAGACTCCAGTGTTTACATGGGATGCCAGCATCACAGGCAGTAGTTTAATCCACTTGAGCCAGTGTTGGCGCCACCAAGTAACTTTTTAAAAGCACTATAGGGGCCGGAGCTGTGGTGTAGTGGGTGAGGCTGCCATCTGCCTCATGGGCGCCAGTTAGTCCTGGCTGCTCCAATTCCAATCCAGCTCTCTGCTATGGCCTGGGAAAGCACGAGAGAATGGCCCAAGTCCTTGGGCCCCTGTACCCGTTGAGAGACCCAGAAGAAGCTCGTGGCTCCTAGCTTCAGATCAGCAAAGCTCCAGCCACTGCAAAACTGGGGAGTGAACCAGTGGATGGAAGACCTTTCTCTCTGCCTCTCCTTCTCTCTGTGTGTAACTCTGACTTTCAAATAAATAAATAAATCTTTTTTTTAAAAAAAAGCACTATAAATGGTAGGTATTTGGCCTAGTGATTAAGATGCCAATTGGGACATGTCCAGGTTCAAGTCCTAGCTCTGCTCCCCATTCCACCTCCTCCTAGAATACATAGGGGAGGTAACAGGTGATAGGGTCCCTATCACCCATGAGGGAGATAGGGACTGAGTTCCTGGCCCCACTCTTCAGCCTGGTCCAGCCCTGTTACGACAGTTTGGGAGGTGTAGGAAGGAGATCTGTCTGTCTCGGTCTCTCAAATGAATAAAAACAAATAAAATTTTTAAATTTTTAAAAGATCATAAAACCAAATATTTTAACAAAAATTATACAGTATTACTATGTATCAATGATATGTGAATAATACCTTATAGATGACAATGAATTGAATACCTATCAGCTTTTAGTGGTATCTGGCAGACAGTATCAGTCAATAAATATTTGCTGGGACAGGCATTTGGCACAATGGTTAACATGTCTTTTGGGATGCCCACATCACATACGGAGATGCTGGGTTTGAGTCCTAGCTCTGCTGTCGATTCCAGCTGATGCACACACTGGAAGGCAGCGGGTGATGACTCAAGAACTTGGGTCCCTGACACCCACAGGGAGTCCTGGATTTAGTTCTAGGCTCGTGGCTCAGTCCAAGCTTTTGCAGGCATCTAGGGAATGAACTAGCAGATGGCATATCTTTCTCTCTCCAAACAAAATGAAAACAAATAAATGAAAATTTAAAAATAATTATTTGTTGCCATCTTCCTGATTATTCTCAGACAGCTTGGAAATTTAGTGCCATGAAGGAAAAAAAGCTGCTCAATCACCTCTGTATAATTTATTTAAAAAATTTTTTTCTTTTTGCTTATTTGAGAGGTAGAAAAGATCTCGCATTCACTGGCTCACTACCCAAATGCCCACAATGGCCAGGACTGAAGCTGGGAACCTGAACTCAATCCAAGTTACCCATGTGAGAGGTAGGAATCCAGTTACTTGAACCATTACCACTACCTCCTCATGGTCTGCATTAGCAGGAAACCAGAACCAGGAGTCACAACCAGGTATCAAACTCATACACTCCAACAGAGGACACAGGTATCCTAACTAGTTTCTTATCTGGTAAGTCAAATGCCTGCCACTAATTTATCATTCTTAAAAATGCTTATTTATTTGAAAGGCAGAACAATGAAGAGAAGAGTGGGAGAGAGAGAGAATCTTCCATCTGCTGGTTCATTCCCCAAATGGCTGTAAGAGCTGGAGCTGGGCTAGTCCGAGGCAGGAGCCTGGAACCCCATCTATGTCTCCCACATGAGTGACAGGGACTCAGGTACATGAGACATCAGCACCTGATGCCTGCCAAGATGATTATTAGTGGGAAGCACGAAATAGCAGAGACTCGAATCAGCACTTGGATGTGGAATACAAGCATCCCAAGCAGAGGTTTAATAATCATCTTCGGGCCGGCACCGCGGCTCACTAGGCTAATCCTCCGCCTTGCGGCACCGGCACACCGGGCACACCGGGTTCTAGTCCCGGTCAGGGCACCGGATTCTGTCCTGGTTGCCCCTCTTCCAGGCCAACTCTCTGCTGTGGCCCGGGAGTGCAGTGGAGGATGGCCCAAGTGCTTGGGCCCTGCACCCCATGGGAGAGCAGGAGAAGTACCTGGCTCCTGCCATCGGATCAGCGCGGTGCGCTGGCCGCAGCAGCCATTGGAGGGTGAACCAATGGCAAAGGAAGACCTTTCTCTCTGTCTCTCTCACTGTCCACTCTGCCTGTCAAAAAAAAAAAAAAAAAAAAAAAAAAATCATCTTCAATTTATTAGTTTTAAAGAGAAAGGAGAAGCCAGTTGGTGGCATAGAAGGATAAGCCATCACCTGCAAAGCTGGCAACCCATATCTGAACATCAGTTCACGTCTCAGCTGCTGTGCTTCCAATCCAGCTCCCTGCTAATGTGTCTGGGCAAGCAGCAGAACATGGCTCAAAGTACATATGGACACCTGTCACCTCTATGGGAGACCCAGAAGACCCAGATGGAGTTCTGGAATCTTGGCTCTGCCTGGCCCAGCCTTTAGCCGCTGTGGCCATTTGGTGAGTGAACCAAAAAATGAATCTCTCTCACCACCAACACAAAAGCCCTTACAATAGTGAAAATGCAAGAAATCAGTAACATGACCACAACTCTTTGTCATTGAGCTTATTTCTTGTGTCTTTCTAAAGTTAATTTGAAATGAAGATTTTCTAATTAAAATTCTGCCCTTCTGATATCAAATATCACATACTGTGAGCTGAGAAGAAGCTGATAAAAACATTTAGCTTCTAAGCCAAAGGATGGTAGCCTTACGAGAGTACATATCGTAGTTGTTTTCCCGGTCCCAGGCATTCCCACGATGAGCGTGTAGTCCTTGGAGAGAAGAACCTTCTTCATTGCTTGCCTCTGAGGCTTATTCAAACCTACAATTAAATTAGAAAAAGAACAGGAAAAAGTATTGAATTTTAAAACACAAATTAACTATTTTATAACAATAGCAGTTTCTATCCGAGTTTGTTCTCCAACACATCTTTCCAGAGTAAAAACCATGTCATGGTCACTTTAAATAATATATACGAGGAGGCTTCAAAAAGCAGGTAGGAAAATGGAACTAAAGACAATGTGGGGGCTAGTGCTGTGGCATAGTGGGTTAACCCACTGCCTATGACGCTGGCATCCCACATGGGACTGGTTCAATTTCTATAGCTGCTCCACTTCCAATCCAGCTCCTACCAATTCACCTGGAAAAGCAGTGGAGGATGACCCAAGTGCTTGGGCCCCTGTATCCACGTGGGAGACCTGCAAGAAGCTCTTGGCTCCTGGCTTCAATCTGACCCAGCTCCAGCCATTGTGTCCATTTGTGGGGCTCAAACAGCAGATGGAAGATCTCTCTCTTTCTCTTAACTATGCCTTTCAAATAAAGTAAATAAATCTTTTAAAAAAATGTGAATTTTTCATGAACCTTTGGAAGACTTCTCATATAACCTTTGGAAGACTTCCTGAGTCTCTATCTAAACATAACTGTACTCCTCATCAATGATTCTATTAGATCGTAGCTCAGTTTAAATTCAACCAGAATCAAGAGAACATAAACAAAGCAAAAGTGCTGACTGTAGCCCACCTTTTAGAATGTGGGCAACTGTATCCTTTGCGTCATGTGGGAGGACTGAACTGAGGTAGGATACAAACTGGGGCTCACGGAAGTCTATGATCAGCTCTCGAAGTTTTTGGCTGTAAAGATGAAAAGGCAAAGCATGCTTTTAGTAATACTCCCTAGAAGGGGAGAGGTGGAATATCAGACTCATTCATTGTTACAAACCTGACATAAGTATTTTCCATCAGTTTAGAAAGATTTCCCAAAGGGGTGTCTATGTCACAATTTTTTTCTTCCTGGTCTAATCTGAATATTGTTGATTCTGGGAGTACAGACAAATTCCTGAAACAGCAAAACATACATATATATATGTGAATATTTTAAATTTCACATAGTCTGTGCAAGAAACACACTGCTACCCACTAACAGAGTTAAATGGGCCAGAACAGCTATTAAAATCCATGTTGTAATATAAAAGGGGGGCCTCAGAAAGTTAGTGGAAAAACTGAATTAGAGGGTAATGTGAATTTGCCCCCTCCTCTCAGACAATCATGCCTTTGCATGTTTGCTTGGTCTGGCATATTCTTCTCACACTGCTTCACCAGGATAATTTATTAATCCACAGGATGAAGACCCAGAATTAGCTCTTTCAAAAAGTCTTCCTGAAGCCTCCTAAAATTGGGTTAAGTGCTTCCTGTATCTCCCATCAATTCAAACACTTACTATATTAGATTGAGAATATGTGTATGTGTCCACACATGAGATTAAATTCCTCAAGAATCTGCAAAGCACCTAACACATGGTAAGCACTATGAACTTCAGAGAATCCTAAGGACAAAAGCAATGGTGCGGCTAATGCTCCCGTACTAGTCTGAACCCCTGACTAGGGCTATGGCTCAACTAGGATTACTGGTTGGTAGGGAACAAGTCTGGACATCTCCACTGTGGTTACCCATACCTCACCAAGTCCCAAAAAGGCCTACTTCAAGAAGGCCTGAGTTGGGGTCAGTGCTGTGGCATAGAGAGTAGAGAGTAAGGTTGCCACCTGCAGTACTGCCATCCCATATCCCATCCTCGCTGCTCCACTATTTTTGTTGTTGTTGTTAAGATTTATTTATTTATTTGAAAGGTAGAGTTACAGAGAGGCAGAAGCAGAGGCGGAGAGAGGGAGAGAGGGAGATGGGGAGAGAGGGAGAGAGAGAGGGAGAGGTCTTCCATCCACTGGTTCACTCCCTAGATGGCCGCAACAGCCAGAGCTGAGCCAATCCAAAGTCAGGAACCAGGAGCTTCTTCCAGGTCTCCCATGTGGGCACAGGGGCTCAAACACCTGGATCATCTTCCACTGCTCTCCCAGGCCATAGCAGAGAGCTGGATCAGAAGTGGAGCAGCCAGGACTCAAACCGGCAGCCATATGGGATGCTGGTGCTGCAGGTGGCAGCTTCACCCACTACGCCAAGGTGCTGGACCCTGCTCCACTGGCTTCGGATAAACCCAGCTCTGGCTGTTGCAGCCATTTGGGGAGTGAATCAGCAGATGGGGGAACCTCTCTCTCTCTGCCTCTACCGCTTGGTAACTGCCTTTCAAATCAATAAATAAATCTTAAAAAAAAAAAAAGAAAAAAAAAAAAAAGAGATGGCCTGAATTAACTACAAGAAAGCCTTGGCCAGAATGAAGAAGGAATACAGATAATAACCAAGACAGATTTCTAAATTCTATTCACTTAAACTGAAATAAAATGCATAGCAGTGATTAATAGAAAAAAAAGTACTTTTTTTAAAAAGGAATGGGGAGGGTCAGAATGCTAGGGAGAAATAAGTCTTCTAGGCCGGCGCTGCGGCTCAGTAGGCTAATCCTCCGCCTAGCGGCGCCGGCACACCGGGTTCTAGTCCTGGTCGGGGCGCTGGATTCTGTCCCGGTTGCCCCTCTTCCAGGCCAGCTCTCTGCTGTGGCCCGGGAGTGCAGTGGAGGATGGCTCAAGTGCTTGGGTCCTGCACCCCATGGGAGAGCAGGAGAAACACCTGGCTCCTGCCATCGGATCAGCACGGTGCGCCGGCCGCAGCGCGCCGGCTGTGGCCGCCATTGGAGGGTGAACCAACGGCAAAGGAAGACCTTTCTCTCTGTTTCTCTCAATGTCCAATCTGCCTGTCGGAAGGAGGGAAGGAAGGAAGGAAGGAAAGAAGGAAGGAAGGAAGGAAGGAAGGGAGGGAAGGGAGGGAAGGGAGGGAAGGGAGGGAAGGGAGGGAAGGAGGGAAGGAGGGAAGGAGGGAAGGAGGGAAGGAGGGAAGGAGGGAAGGAGGGAAGGAGGGAAGGGAAGGGAAGGGAAGGGAAGGGAAGGGAAGGGAAGGGAAGGGAAGGGAAGGGAGGGAGGAAGGAGTCTTTCACTGACCACAGGGAGTATCTATTCTGTTATGGGCAGTTGTTAGATAAGATTTGGGACAGTGTTGTGGCACAGTAGGTAAAGCCTGTGACACTGGCATCTCAATGGGTGCCAGTGTGTGTCCCAATTGCTCCACTTCCAATCCATCTTCCTGCTAATGATCTAGGAAAAGCAGCAGAAGATCGCCCAAGTACTTGGGTCCCTGTCACTCGTGGGAGATCAGGAAGAAGCTTCTGGCCCAGGCCTTGCTGTTGCAGCCATTTGGGGAGTGAACCAGCAGATGAAAGATTTCTTACTCGCTCTGGAACTGTGCCTTTCAAATAAATAGATTTTTTAAAAAAGAATCAGATAAGATTTTGTCCACATTAGCACTACGGAATATAATGTACTAAACAAAAGTTTAGCAATTTGCTGGGTCCTCAAATTGCGAAACAAGACATTAGCACAAGACCCAGCGATTCCACTCCCAGCTCAACACAGAGGAGATTGGAAATGTCCACATAAAAATTTACATGTAAAGGTTCACAACATTACTCCTAACAGGAAAAAAGTGGAAACAACTTAAATGTCCATCAGCTGGCACATGGATGAGCACAGTGAGGTCTTATCTACAGAATGGAGCATTACCAGCCACAGAGATGAGGTCACATGCCAATCTTATCAATATTTCGCTTATTTGAAGACGTCAGGCCAAAAAAAAAAAAAAAAAAGAAAGAAAGAAAGAAAGAAAGAAAGAAAGAAAGAAAGAAAAGAAAAGAAAAGAAAAGAAAAGCAAAGCAAAGCAAAGCCACAGAGTACAGGATTCTACTTCTATCACATATCCAAAGTGGATAAATCCATAGAGACAGAAAGCAGATTAGTGGTTGCCAGGGGCTACAAGGATGAGAGAATAGAAGTGACTGCTTAGTGGGTATGAGGTTCCCTTTTAGGGAGATGAAAATGGCACTCAGTAATATGCTTTAAAATGGATAAATGTCAGTTTTATGTGAGTTTATGTGAATTTTATCTCAATGTTTCCAAACAAAGAATAAAATACCAATAAATGCTGTAACACAAAGATGTACCTCAAAAACAATACAAAGTGAAAGAAGCGGATCACCAAAGAACACAAATTGTATGACTTCATTTACATGAACTGTTTAAAACAGGTAAATCTATAAATGCAGAAAGTGGATTAATGGTTGCCAAGGCAACAGAGGAGTTGAAAGAAAATGAGAAGTGACCACTGTAGGGTACAGGTTTCTTTCTGGGGTGAAAAAATTAGTCTAAAATGGATTGTGGTGATGGTTGGACAATACTGTGCATACTTAGAAAACCAACTATATGAGTTGTATGCTGCCAATTAGATTGATACAGCTATGACCAAAAAAAAGTAGTTTCATTACCTGTCTAACAAACAGGTTACTGTCGTCAGGTTAATCTCCTTCACATACCCCCTGGACAAAGCAAACAGTGTTCTCTCTTCTCCACTTAAAATAATTCTGTCACCTGCCATTAGATTTGTGATAGGCATGGCACCATTTTTCCGCTGGAAGTTATGTAAATATTGTCCATCACACACTCTTGTTACACTTTCTCGTCTAATCAGGTTGCCAATGCAGTTGCCACTCTCCTCCCTATGAAGGATAAAGAAAGACATCTTATGGTAAGTACAGTATTTGCATTTTCCCACAATTTACATGTTTTAACTGACCCCTGAACATGAACGCTAATGATGAGTCTGTCTGTTTTCAATTTTCCACAATTTACAGCAAAGTCTTAGCATTAGCAATGCCTAGTAAACATTCACGCTATTGGGGCCGGCGCCGTGTCTCACTTGGTTGATCCTCCACCTGCGGCACCAGCATCCCATGTGGGCACCAGGTTCTAGTCCCGATTGCTCCTCTTCCAGTCCAGCTCTGTGCTGTGCTGCTAGTTGGGATGCTCTCATCTCATAACAGAGTCCCTGAGATTGAGTCTCAGCTTTGTTTCCTTTCTTTTAATTTATTTTTTATTTAGTTTTATTTTTGACAGGCAGAGTGGACAGAGACAGAAAGTTCTTCCTCTTCCGTTGGTTCACCCCTCAATGGCTGCTGCAGCCGGCGCACTGATCCGAAGGCAGGAGCCAGGTGCTTCTCCTGGTCTCCCATGGGGTGCAGGGGCCAAGCACTTGGGCCATCCTCCACTGCACTCCCTGGCCACAGCAGAGAGCTGGCCTGGAAGAGGGGCAACCGGGACAGAATCTGGCACCCCAACCGGGACTAGAACCCGGTGTGCTGGCGCCGCAGGCGGAAGATTAGCCTAGTGAGCCGCGGCGCCGGCCTCAGCTTTGTTTCCAATCCAGCTTCCTGCTAGTGCAGACCCCGGGAGGAAAAAAAGTAACAGCTCAAATACTTCGAAAAATGTCATTCATGCAGGAGCCCTGGACTGATTTCCAGGGTCCCAACTTCAGGCTGGCCCAGCCTTAGCTGTAGCAGCCAATAAGGAAATGAACCAGCAGACGGGAGATCTTTCTCTGTCTGCTTTTCAAATTAATTAATTTTAAAAGCCGGTTAATTTGTTCTCTACAATAAGTAAAAATTCATCTTAAAATATTATCAAGTTTACATGGCTATCACTGATTAAAAAAAGTTACGAATAATATTTAAAGTAAGATTTCTTGAGGCTTTTTTTTTTTTTTTTTTTTTTAATTTGAGAGACAGAGTTACAGAAAGAGGTAGAGCCAGAGAGAGGTCTTCCATCTACTGGTTCACTCCCCAAATGACCACAATGGTCAGAGCTGAGCTGATGCAAAGCCAGGAGCAGCGAGCTTCTTCCAGGTCTCCCATGCAGATGCAGGCGCCCAAGCACTTTGGCCATCTTCTACTGCTTTGCCAGGCCATAGCAGAGAGCTGGATCCGAAGTAGAGCAGCCAGGACTCAAACTGGTGCCCATATGGGATGCTAGTGCTGAAGACGGCAGCTTTAACCTGCTGTGCCACAGCGCCAGCCTCAAGGCATATTTCTTTTTAAAGATTTACTTATTTGTTTGAATGGCAGAGTTACAGAGAGGCAGAGGCAGAAAGAGAGGTATTCCATTTGCTGTCACTCCCCAGACCATCACAACGGCCGGGGCTATGCCAATCTGAAGCAAGGAGCCAGGAGCTTCTGCCAGGTCTCCCAAACAGGTACAGGGGCCCAAGACTTGGGCCATCCTCTATTGCTTTCCCAGGCCATAGCAGAGAGCTGGATGGGAATTGAATCGGCACTCATATAGGGTGTCAGCACTATAGGAAGTGGCTATACCTACTACACCATAGCACTGGCCCCCTTGAGGCATATTTTATCTATTGAAAATACATTACAGAGCCAGCACTGTGGCGAAGCGAGTTAAAGCCCCAGCCTGCAGGTCTGGCATCCCATATGGGTGCCAGTTCAAGTCCCGGCTGCTGCACTTACCATCCAGCTCTCTGCAATGGCCTGGGAAAATAGTAGAAGATGGCCTAAGTCCTTGGGCCCTTGTACCCACATGGGAGAACAGCAGAAGTTCTTGGCTCCTAGTTTTGAATCCGCACAACTCTGGCTGTTGTGGTCGTTTGGGGACTGAACCAGCAAATGGAAGACCTTTCTTTCTCTCTGGCTCTACCTCTCTCTCTGTAACTCTTTCAAATAAATAAAATAAATCTTTAAAAAAAAAGAAAGAAAAAAGAAAATGAATTACTGGGGCCGGCACTGTGCCGTAGTGGGCTAAGCCTCCATCTGTGGCACTGGCATCCCATATGGACGCCAGTTTGTGCCCCAGCTGTTCTCTCTTTTGATGCAGCTCTCTGCAATGGCCTGGGAAAACAACAGAGGATGGCCCAAGCACTTGGGCCCCTGCACTCACTGTGGGAGATCCAGAAGAAGTTGCTGGCTTTGAATCAGCCCAGCTCCTGCCATTTAGGCCATTTGGGGAGTGAATCAGCTGATGGAAGACCTTTCTCTCATCTCTCTCGCTCTCTTTGTCTGTAACTCTACCTCTCAAATAAATTAATAAATCTTAAAAAAAAAATACTTATAACACTGACTGCAACATCACAGCCTATGTAGAGATGCTGCTGCATATAGAAACAATTCACCAATAACCATCTGGAGTTGTCATGAATGGATGAAATCACTTACCTTTACCATGCTATAAAATTTATATTTGTCAGGGCCGGAGCTGTGGCATAGGGGGTAAAGCTGCCACCTGCAGTGTTGGCATCCGTATGGGCGCCAGTTCGAGTCCCAGCTCCTCCACTTCCTATCCAGCTCTCTGCTATGGCCAGGGAAAACAGTATAAGATGTGCCAAGTCCTTGGGCCCCTGGGACCTGCTCCTAGCTTTGGATTGGTGCAGCTCCAACCCTTGTGGCCAACTAGGGAGTGAACCAGTGGATGGAAGACCTCTCTCTCTACCCTTCCTTCTCCGTGTAACTCTGACTTTCAAATAAATAAATAAATATTAAAAAAAAAAAAAAAACACTTGTATTTGTCATGAATTTCAAATGCCATCAAGCCAGTTAACTCAAACTACTGAAATTTCATTGCACATATTAAACAGATCACTTACATTTCTGAGGCAGGCATTAGCCAGATATTCTGGTGATTCTTTCTATTCTCTTTTGATTGCGACTCCAGGGTTAACATTAGACACCAAAGTCTGAAATACTCTAAGTGTGTAGGCTTCAGATGTTGGGTTTCTTCTTTTATTCTGGGCACCATGACAATTGGGATGGAACTGTCATCCATCTGTTGTTCAACTGCTCTAAACAGGAAGATCCCAGTTAGAGAAGCACTTAAAAAACTTCAATGGCTGGCTATGAAATGAGGTGTTTCTAAAACAAGTACATACACATGATAATTAACACAACTCAAATTCACAGCCACTAATTTCTCTTAAAAGGCATGTCAATGTTGAATAAGCCATATGGCTTTTTACCAAACAAAAATACGTAAGAAATCCCATACTGCATTATTTTGCCTCCAGTGACTATCCCCCAAATGACAACCTCATTCTGGTGTAGTCCTCATTCCAACACACAGCAAGGTAGGCCTTTTACTACCACAAGCTCTGTGACATAAGCAAGTTAACATAAGCACAGAAAGAATTATTATCTCAACTTACAATTTTGGTTAATACTAACTTAAAACATTTACATATTGAAACAAATATAAGACAAATGCTAGAAATAAAGAGTTCAAAGAAATGTGCTTGGACTATAGGCCCTGAACTCCCTTGGGTGTCAGTCCCCTGCCATAAGGAAAGTTTGTATAATACTTGTAATAGTATAAAAGCACTTGATGTGAATTTTCAAACTGAATTAGAACTTCAGCTCTGATCCTGCCTTGTTTCCTAGTCTATATTTACATTTAGTCACTTCTTTGTGTCCTTCAAAACTTTCACTGACCTATGACCACATGACAGCTAATAAACTTGCCATTTGTAGAAAAACAGCCATATTGGCCAGCACCACGGCTCACTAGGCTAATCCTCTGCCTGTGGCGCCGGCACCCAGGGTTCTACTCCTGGCTGGGGCGCCAGATTCTGTCCCGGTTGCTCCTCTTCCAGTCCAGCTCTCTGCTGTGGCCCGGGAAGGCAGTGGAGGATGGCCCAAGTCCTTGAGCCCTGCACCTGCATGGGAGACCAGGAGGAAGCACCTGGCTCCTGGCTTCGGATTGGCGCAGCACGCCAGCAGTAGCAGCCATTTGTGGGGTGAACCAACGGAAGGAAGACCTTTCTCTCTGTCTTTCTCTCTCATTGTCTAACTCTGCCTGTCAAAAAAAAAAAAAAAAAAAAAAAGAAAAAAAAGAAAAAAAAGAAAAACAGCCGTATATCAACAGGACAGTCTCCTGTTGAATCATATCAAACCATCCATCTGGATGACCCAACTTCCCTATATCTAACTACAAAAGGCCCAAGATTAAAACAGCAACAAAGACATGGAAGACTTCTTGAACTATCATTTAAGGAAACTTGTATGGTATTTAAAATGCCTACACGTATTTCTTAACCAGATTACATATGTCCTAAAATTCTTTTATTCCACAAAAATTATATGCATCAAGAATAAAATATATATTTCTGGAGAAAGTTTTAAACCATTCTATTATTTTCCAAGGAAATAAGCTTGTTAGAAAATATAAACTAACTTAGTTCTTGTGTTTTTTCTATTCTCTTAATCTTAGAAATACAACACACAAAGGGAAACACAAAAGAAAAATAGGGCTTGGGGTCTGGTACATTGTTTAAGATACCACTTAAGGGGTAGGTTAAGCCACCACCTGTAACACCAGCATCCCAGCTCCACTTCTGATCCAGCTCCCTGCTAATGCACCTGGAAAAGTAATTGAAGATGGCCCAAGATGGAATTCCAGACTTCTGGCTTTGGCCTGGCCCAGCCCCAGCCACAGTTTGGGGAGTAAATCAGAAAATGAAAAATCTCTTTCTCTGCCTCTTAGTTACTCTGCATTTCAAAGAAATAAATAAAATCTAAAAAAACAGAGAGAGAGAGAAAGAGAGAAAAAGAGAGAGAGAAAGAAAGAGAGAGAGAGAAAGAGAGAGAGAGAGAGAGAGAAAGAGAAAGAAAGGAAGGAAGGAAGGAAGGAAGGAAGGAAGGAAGGAAGGAAGGAAGGAAGGAAGGAAGGAAGGAGAGAGACAAAGAAAAAGAGAGAGGAAACACTACTTAGAATGCCCACATCCCATATCCAAGTACCAGGACCCAAGGCCCAGTTCCACTTGTGATTTCACCTTCCTGCTTATTGCCTGGGAGGCAGCAGATCAAGTACATAGGCCCCTGCACTCACAGGAGATCCAGATGAAGTCACTGTCGACAATTGGTGCTGTGACACAGCAGTAAAAGCAGCCACCTGCAGTGCAAGCATCCTATATGGGCATGGGTTCAAGTCCTGACTGCTCTACTTTCAATCCAGCTCTACTTCTGATCCAGCTCTCAGCTATGGCCTGGGAAGGCAGTGGAAGATGACCCAATTCCTTGGGCTCCTGCTCCTGTGTGGGAGATCTGGAGGAAATTTCTAGGCTCCCTGCTTCAGATCGGCCCAGTTCTAGCCACTGCAGCCATTTGGGGAGTGAACCAGTGGATGGAAGAACTCTGTTTCTTTCTCTCTCTCTGCCTCTCTGTAACTCTACTTTTCAAATAAATTAATAAATCTTTAAAAAATAGAAGAAGTTCCCGCCTTCTGCCTTGGGACTGGCCCAGCCCTGGATATTGTGGGCATTTGGGGAATAAACCAGCAGAAGAGAAATAAATCTAGGGACCAGCGATCCAGCGTGGTGGGTAAAGCCACTGCCTGCTGTGCCGGCGTCCCATATGTGTGCCGGTTCGAATCTTAGCTGCTCCACTTCCAGTCCAGCTCTCTGCTATGGCATGGGAAAGCTGAGAAGTTGGCCCAAGTCCTTGGGCCCCTGCACCCACGTGGGAGACCGGGAAAAAGTTCCTGGCTCCTGGCTTCAAATCAGTGCAGCCTCAGCCATTGCGGCCATCTGGGGAGTGAACCAGCAGATGGAAGACTCCCCCCCCGCCCCGCCTCTGCCTCTAACTCTGCCTTTCAAGCAAATAATAAATAAATCTTTAAAAAAAAGTGAGAAATAAATCTGTTTCTCTCTGTGTGTATAATCATAAAAGCCAAGGCCCACAATCAATGTTGAATCATAGTGCATCAATCCACATTCAACTGTACTTTCGGAAATAATGCTCTTGCATTTACCTGCTGTAAAGAGCACAGGTACCCACTTGTGAACAATATTTGCAGATTTTCTCCTCCTCAATTATTTGTGGCAAAGAAGCAAGTTGTGTCTTATCATTTCCAGTAGCAGATTTGCTAATACGGTGAAACAAAGAGAAGGCCATCTGGTTTCTTAGCTTTAATAATTCTATGGAAAAAAAAGGTAAGTGTTTTTTTAAGAATCTAATAAAGTATACCATATATCTTCTTATACTATAAAAGTAAAACCTCCAGATTTAAACAGAATTAAAAAATTAGGGAACATATTTTCCCCACCATAGTAGAATAACCACTGTAATGTATTAGCTCTAACTTGTGTTCACTTGAACAGCTTCTTTAAATAACTACATATGTCAAAGTACTGGAAGTACTGTGATGTTGATATTTTATTGGCTAGATGCTGAGAATAAACAGAGCTATCTAGATTATCTCTAACACAAGAATTTCAAAAGAAAGTTTCAAGTCATAAAATTTTTAAAGATGAGTTAACATCAACTTCCTTTTAAAAACTACCACAACTGGGGGCCAGCACTGTGGTGCAGCAGGTTAAAGCCCTGACCTGAAACACTAGCATTCCATATGTGCACCATTCTAGTCCTGGCCGCTCCTCTTCTGATCCAGCTCTGTGCTATGGCTTGGGAAAGCAGTAGGAGATGGCTCAAGTCCTTGGGCCCCTGCATCCAAGTAAGAGACCCGGAAGAAGCTCCTGGCTCCTGGCTCCTGGCTCCAGATCGGTGCAACTCCGGCTGTTGCGGCCAACTGGGGAGTGAACCAGTGGATGGAAGACCTCTCTCTGTCTCTACCTCTCTCTGTGACTCTACCTTTCAAATAAATAAAATAAATCTTTAAAAAAAAAAAAAAAAAAACTACCACAACTACAAATTACAACCTGTAGTAGGCCTAGCAAGTACAGCAAGCAAACTGTCAGGTATAAACATGAAGATAGCTCTATAATTTCATGGAAAATGGAAGTAAAGGAGACATTTATTTTGATGCAAAAAATTTTTGAAATCATGCATAATTCTTAAAAAATACATATTTTTCCATTAACATTCTGAAGACCCCTTATATGCCTGGATTTCAAAAATTCTCACATCAAAAGAAACTTCTCCTTGATTTTATTTCCCTGCAAAGATACTGCGAAAGTTAAAGTGGGAGGAAGTGAACTAGAGATGTAAAATGGAAAAAAAAAAAAAAACAGCTCAACCTCTTTTGTCTAGGTGGTTGGCAGGCACAGGGTACATCTGACCGGTCCTTAGGTACAGAAGCAAGCCAGCCTCGGGGTCAGCTCTTCTCTCTTGGCTGAGCAGTGTATACAGAACAACCTGCACAGACATTGAACACACTGTTAAGCCAAACCACAGGTCTCTTTACTTCCTTACATTGTCTTGCAATCAACACATAATTTTATAATAAAAAGGAAAATGAACCTATTTTCATTTTGAAAATAACATGAACTGAACTGGTGAAGGTAACACAACAAAACTGATGTCAAACATTCAACTTCTACAAAACAACCACAGTTCATGCTGCCTGGTTTTACTTAAGATAATAATGAAATATAGTGAATCTCTCTTACATAGCAAATATTTAGATTTCCAATAAATTAAGGAGAGAAATTAATCAAATTATGTTTGACATTTAAGTCAATGGTCTTTAGACACTATTTTTACTATTTAAAACACTAAAAAGTTTAGCATTTACATGATAGCTACTGAGACAAATAAATCTACAGAGAGTATGCTATTTTTCCAAAGTATGACGCATCATTAAACTACTTTAAGTTTACTAATGCTCTTCAGAAAAACTCAGATGTTAGAAAATAGCCCCTCTGGGAAAAGTGTTGGGGCATAGCAGGTTAAGAGGCCTCCTGCAGTGTCAACATCCCATATGGATGCAGGTTCAAAGCCTGGATGCTCCAATTCCAATCCAGCTCCTTCCTAATGTGCCTGGAAAAGCAACAGAAGATGGCCCAACCCCTTGGGCCCTCGCATCCAGGTAGGAGACCGAGAAGAAGCTCCAGGCTCCTGGTTTTGGCATGGCTCAGTCCTGGCTGTTGTGGCCATTTGGGGAATGAACCAGCAGTCTTTCCTTCTCTCTCTGTAACCCTGCCTTTCAAATGAATAAATGAATCTTTTTTTTTTTTTTTTTAAGATTTTTATTTATTCATTTGACAGGTAGAGTTACAGACAGTGAGAGAGAGAGAAACAGAGAGAAAGGTCTTCCGTCTGCTGGTTCACTCCCCAAATGGCCGCAATGGCCGGAGCTATGCCGATCCAAAGCCAGGAGCCAGGTGCCTCCGCCCCGCCCCCAGTCTCCCATACGGGTGCAGGGGCCCAAACACTTGGGCCATCCTCCACTGCCCTTCCGGGCCACAGCAGAGAGCTAGACTGGAAGAGGAGCAACCAGGACTAGAACCCGGCGCCCACATGGGATGCCAGCACTGCAGGTAGAGGATTAACCTAGTGCGCCACAGCACCAGCCCCATAAATCTTTTAAAAATACTTGAAAAAACAGGCCATCAAGGAGAGAGGCGCCTTTCTCTGAAGGGAGGAAGGAACCTCCACTGTGATACGGCCTTGACTAAACAAGTTCAGAGTCGGTGAACTCCAGGGGCTTCCATAGCCTACACAGCCCATAGCAAGAGTCTCGGGTGATTGCTAACCTCATAAATAAGAGTGCCAATTGTTAAATCAACAACGGGAGTCACTGGGTACATGCTCCCCACATAGGATGTCTGTCCTTAATATGTTTTACTATGAAACTTAAAAACAACACTACTAGTCGAACAATACCCTATACCTTGTGCGGTTGTGTGAGTACAGCCTGTTGAAATCCTTGCTTAATATATACTAAGTTGATCTTCAGTATATGAAGGTAATTGAAAATGAAACTCGATGAAGGGCGGGATGGGAGAGGGAGTGGGAGAGGGGAAGACCACGGGAGGGAGGGAGGTTGGGGGGGGAGCCACAACAATACAAAAGTTGCACTTTGTAAATTCACATTTATTAAATAAAAAAAATAACTATATAACAAAAAAAAAGAAAAAAAAGAACTTAATACTTTACCCTTTTAGTATTTTTTATGTTCTACTTAAAACTATTGGTTGAACTCTGTAATTAATACACAATTACTCTTAGGTGTTTAATTAATGCTATAACTAGTACTCAAATAGTATTTTACACTTTGTGTTTCTGTGTGGGTGCAAACTGTTGAAATCTTTAATATATGCTAAATTGATCTTCTGTGTATAAAGATAATTGAAAATTAATCTTGATGTGAAGGGAACGGAAGAGGGAGTGGGAGAGGGGAGCATTGTGGGTGGGAGGGAAGTTATGGGGGGGAAGCTATTGTAATCCATAAGCTGTACTTTGGAAATTTATGTTCATTAAATAAAATAAAATATAAAATTTAAAAAAATACGTTAAAAAAAAAAAGAAAAAAAAGTCCTTTAGAGATGAGCATCTATCACAGCAGTTAAATTATCACGTGGGCTGCTAACATTCCATGTTGGAGTCCCAGTTTCAGTTTGGATTCGTTTCCTAATCATGTGCACTCTGGGAGGCAGCAAGAGGATGGCTGAAGCACTTGGGTCCCTGCCAACCACATGGAAAAGCTATCCTGAGTTCTGAGCTGCCAGCTTTGGCCAGCCCTGGCTGAGTGGGCATTTGGAGAGTGAATCAGCGGATAAAAGATCACTCAGTGTGTGTTTGTGTCTGCATATGTATTTGTCTGTCTTTCAAATTAAGAAAGAAAGAAAAAAAATCCCTTTAGTTTAACAGAAAGCTTTAACAGCAAGAGCAAATCATTTAGGTGGACTCATATACAAAATAAGGACAAGTTCACTTGTTTTCCAGATCTCCAAGATTCGAAGATTAAACGATTTAAGAAGGCCCAGTGTTTAAAATCACAAAATCAGCATACATAAAGATGTCAGACTATAATTATACTCCGGCTTTGTAAAGTGCAGTTAAAATATGATTAACACATAGGAGGCAGACAGCATTATCTGCAGCATAAATTTACTTATTTACTCACTTATTTATTTGAAGCAGAGAGAAAGAGAGTTTCCATCCAGTGGTTCATTCCTCAAGTGTCCAGAAAGGCTGGGGCTCGGCTGGGGCCGAAGTCAGAAGCTTGGAACTCAATACAGGTATCCTGTGTAGGTGGCAGGGACCCAATTACTTAAGCCAACACCTGCTGCTTTCCAGGGTCTGTTTTGCTGAGAAGCTGGAAATCAGGAGCCAGAGCCAAGAATTGAACCCAGGCACAAAAATGTGGGACCTGCATCTTAACAAGTTTTTTAACTATTATGCCAGATGCCAATTCGAGGAGCTTCATCCTGGTCTCCCATGTGGATGCAGGGGCCCAAGCACCCAGTCCATCCTCTGCTGCTTTCCTAGGTGCACTAGTAGGTAGCAGCATGGGAAGTGGAGCAGCTGGGACTTGACCAGTACCCATGTGGGATGCCAGCATTACAGGTAGCAGCTTAACCCATTATACGAGGCTGGCCCCCAAACCCAACATTTCTGTTTGAACCTTGCACCAGAAAATTTTTCATTTTCCCCAATATAAGAATTACTATTTTTTTTTCCTTTAAAGTTCCTTTTGTAGCTTCTCTTCTGGGGAAGACAAAGTTCCAACTGAACAAGGGGCCAGCACTGTGGCATAGAAGGTAAGCAGTCACCTGCAGTGCTGGCATCCCATATGGGCACTGGTTCTAATCCTGGCTGCTCCACTTCCTATCCAGCTCTCTGCTATGGCCTGGGAAAGCAGTAGAAGATGGCCCAAGTCCTTGGGCCCCTGCACCCACATGGGAGACTCGGAAGAAGCTCCTGGCTTCAGATTGGCACAGCTCCAGCTGTTGCAGCCAACTGGAGTGAACCAGCGGATAGAAGACTTTTCTCTCTCTCTCTCTCTCTCTCTCTCTGCCTCTGCTCTCTCTGCGTAACTCTGACTTTTGAATAAATAAATCTTTAAAAAAAGATATCCCTACTGAACAAAATTTAATGCAGTAATATTCATTGCCTTGATGGTATAGCAAATATTAGAACAGTAAACTAAATGAAAAAGGATTCACAAATCCAAATCACCTTATACCTTGAAATGCTTTTATATTTCCCTCCAAGTAGTATTCTAAAGTGACACCAAACTTGTGCTTAAAATAAAGTCAAGTAAAATTTTCAATCTCATAAACATCCTTTCTTCTATCTTGATACAACGTTCCTTCTTGAAGAGGGCTTTAATCTAGCCAAATAATTACTTTGTAATTTCAGCCATTTGTGTATTACTAAAGTGAAAAGTTCAGTGTCTCTATAACCCAGCAATAGTTAAGAAAAGAAGGCTATTGGGCCGGCGCTGCGGCTCACTAGGCTAATCCTCCACCTTGCGACACCGGCACACCGGGTTCTAGTTCCGGTCAGGGCGCTGGATTCTGTCCCGGTTGCCCCTCTTCCAGGCCAGCTCTCTGCTGTGGCCAGGGAGTGCAGTGGAGGATGGCCCAAGTCCTTGGGCCCTGCACCCCATGGGAGACCAGGATAAGTACCTGGCTCCTGTCATCAAATCAGCGCAGTGCGCCGGCCACAGCGCGCTGGCCGCGGCGGCTACTGGAGGGTGAACCAAGGGCAAAAGGAAGACCTTTCTCTCTGTCTCTCTCTCTCTCTCACTGTCCACCCTGTCAAAAAAAAAAAAAAAAAAAAAAAAAAGAAAAGAAAAGAAGGCTATCTTATTTTTTTTCTCAAACTTCAAAGCTTTCATGAGAATCTTTAATGTTTGGTATACAATTAAGAATGGCAAGAAAGATTTAGCAAATCTTTTTTTACTACTGATTATCCAATTCAATACTTTAAATCTGAACCTTATTTTACATAAAATCTGCTCAAATAACAGGCAAAATTTCAAAGGCAAGAATACATTTGTGTTTTATCACAAATGCTATGCTGTTACATCATATAACTTCCTTAGTATATCATAAAAATAAAATACTACTACTTTGAGTTTTCTCTTCACAGATTTCAGTTCCTGTGAAAACAGATCACATATTGCCACTGTAGATATGGGTGGAGTGGACAGAAATAAGTAGAAAACAAAAAGCAACTCTGTGTTAATTAATTACTTTGATCTGTTAAGTCACTATCATATAAATTTCAAAATTATTTTGTAATTTTTACTTATTTTATTTTCAGTTTATTTGAAAGGCAAAAAGACAGAGAGAAGAGAGATCTTCATCTACTGGTTTACTTCAAAAAAGTCTTCAATAGCCAAGGCAGGGCCAAGCCAAAGCCAAGGGCCTAAAACTCAATTCAGGTCTCCCATGTGGGAGGCATGTAACTAACTATTAAAGCTATCATCTACTGACTCCATTAGCAGGAAGCTGGGTCAGAATGGAGTAGCTGGGACTCAAACCAGGACTTCGAAATGGGATGCAGGCATCCCGAGCAGCATCCTAACCACTGTGCCAAATACCTGCCCCTAAATTTCAAATAAGTTTGAAAGAGAAGACTGTTATGTTTATCCAAGATGAATATTTATTTAATAGATGATTTTTTAAACTTCAACTTATTATAATGATAAGAGGCAGTTCTACTGTTTTATCTCAGATAAAAAATCAATATAATGTCAGAAATAAAAGAACGAACTTACACCAATGAATCCGTAAGTACCCTAAGTAAATGTTACATATAAAAAACGTCTTCAGAATGAGCGTTTGGCCTCGCAGTTGAAGATGTCAGTTAGGGTTCTGCATCCCACCCTGCAGGGCCAGGTTCATTACCCAGCTCTGGCATCATGCTATTGCAGACTCTGGAGTGACAGTGACGGCTCAAGGGCCTGGTTCCCTGCCACCTATCTGGGAGATCTGG
Organism: Oryctolagus cuniculus; assembly: GCF_964237555.1. Classification (NCBI taxonomy): domain Eukaryota; kingdom Metazoa; phylum Chordata; class Mammalia; order Lagomorpha; family Leporidae; genus Oryctolagus; species Oryctolagus cuniculus. Next base: position 60,333,500 of record NC_091446.1, read on the forward strand.
ACTGAGTCCCCGGCTCCCAGGTTTGACCCAGCCCAGCCCTACCCCTGCTGTTGCTCTGGGGAGTGAACCAGCAGACAGGAGTTGGCTAGCTCACTTGCTCTCACTCTCTCAAATTAAAAACAAAACAAAACACCTCCATTGTAACTATTTTCTTAAAATGTATACCTGACTACGGTGTTCAACAGAATTTGATTCTTTGCCAGTCTTGAGTTCCAAGGGCATTATCTTGTATTTCGTCTTATGACCTCGATGTATTTTCACACCAACTGTAACATCTATTTTGCCCTTTAGTCCGAACCTAGGGGACCAAATGCTTTCTTCAATATCCAATGAATTGATTACTTCAATGTGACATGTCGAATTATTATTACTGCCATCGCTTGGCCTAAAAAAGAAAACACAAAATACTCAATTAGAATATTTGGCTCATTACACATTTGCTGGTCTTGACTGACTACCTCACACAAAAAATGTGGGGATTGGAAAGTTTTCCTGCAATGATTCTCAAAGTATAGTCCCTGGACCAGTAACATCAGCATCACCTGGCAACCTGATATAAATGTAAATTCAAAGGTTCCCTCTCCAGACTGATTCAAGCAGAATCTGCAAGGATGAAGCCCAGCAATCTACTTCACAAACCCCCTAAGCAATTCTGATGTGCACTCAAGTTTAAGTGTCATGGTTCTATAGGCTCTCATGTAATTTAATCTTTGCTAATATTTATCATCTATGCTTGTCAGTTCATTCCCACTACAATCTTCTCAAGACCTTTCCTGAAGCCAAGATTACTATGTGGACAGCTGGAGGCACAATTATCAATTTGAGTATTCTGACAATTATTACACAAATTAATATGCAATGGCTTGAATGTGTTGCACCTATACAGCAAGGGATGTGTTCCTTCATGTAATACCTTATTAGACTGTGTAAGCACGTGTGCTCAGCCCACCATCTATGAAGCACTGGGCTTCTTCACCTAACTTTTCACCCACAATCCACACAGAGCAATCTTCAAAGGACCTCGTGACCACACCTACACATCCCCATTATGTTCTTTACTTAATCATTAAGTGAATCCATCTTGGCCTCTATCAACATCTAAAATTAAGCACTCAATATTGCTTTTTAATTATAAAGGAGGTTCAGACGTTAATATCTTAACTAGCCAAGTGCAAAGAAAGGAGAAAAAAAGGGAATATAATAAGTGTTGAGAGAATTGGAACAAATGGAAACAACAATGAAAATTATTATACAAAGGCAGGTCTTTCGGTGCAGCAGCTCAAGCAGTTGCTTGGGATACCCACATCCCATATCATAGTGCCAGTTCAAGTCCTGCTACTCAGCTTCTGAGCCACTGTCCTGCTAATGTGAATGGAAGGCAGCAGATGATGGCCCAAATACTTGAGTTCCTATCACCCATGTAGGAAACTCAGATGCACTTCCTGGCTCCTGAATGCAGCCAGGCCAAGCCTGGCCTTTGAAGCCACTTGGGAGTCAACCAGCAGACAGAAGAGATATCCTTCTTGTGCACGCACATGCTCTCTTGCCCTCTCTCAGTCTGCTTTTCAAACAAATAAATCTTTAACAACAACAAAATTAATCCTTATGCATGATCAAGATTTACTCATTTTTCAGAGCAGCTATAGCTATTCTGCTGAAAGGATCAGAAAAAAGTCAGACAACAGCTATCTCATATTTATTAATCTCAGCTATATTTTAAACTTTTAGACTGTGTAAGCATAAGCAAAGCCATATCTAATGAAAATCTTATATGAAAAGAATTGCGATTATCAAAAACTCAGAAAAAAAGAACGGTGGCAAGGACGTGAAGAGACTGGAGCCTTTGTGCACTCTTGCTGGGACTGTCAAATGGTCCAATGGCTCCAAAGCTAGAATGGAGGTTTCTCTAAAAACTCAAAATAGAACTATGATTTGACCTAGCAAACTCAATTCTAGGCACATATCCAGAAGTTTTGAAAGTAGATTCTTAAGTAAGATTTGCAAATTTATTCATAGCAGCACTCTTTACAAGAGCCAAGAGTTAGAAGTAACACAAATGCCCATCCATGGATGAATGGATAAACAAAACAGATACACTTGCTCATTCAACAGATTATTATTTCTTCTTAAAAAGGAAATCCAAGCCAGTGCTGTGGCACAGTGGGTAAAATCACCACCTGCAGTGCCAGCATCCCATGTGAGAGTTGGTTTGAGTCTCTGCTGCTCCAATTCCGATCCAGCTCTCTGCTATGGTCTGGGAAAGCAGTGGAAGATGGCCCAAGTCCTCAGGCCCCTGTACCCACATGGGAGAACCGGAAGAAGCTCCTGGCTTTGGATCGGCCCAGCTCCGGCCGTTGTGGCCATCTGGGAAGTAAACCAGCTGATGGAAGACCTCTCTCTACCTCTGCTTCTCTGTGACTTTGCCTTTCAAATAAATAAATAAATCTTTAAAAAAAAAAAAAAAAAGGAAATCCTGTCACTGTAGCACAGATGAACTCTGAAAATACTATGCTATTTGGGGAGTAAACTGGTGGATGGGAGCTCTCTTGCTCTGTCCCCGCCTCTCAGTAAGTAAAACATGCAAATTACTTTTTTATATATAATTTTTAAAGATTTACTTATTTATTTGAATGGCAGAATTACAGAGAGGCAGAGGCAGAGAGAGAGAGAGGTCTTCCATCTGCTGGTTCACTCCCCAATGGCCGCAGCAGCCAGAGCTGCACCCATCTGAAGCCAGAAGCCAGGAGCTTCTTCCGGGTCTCCCTACTCAGGTGCAGGGGCCCAAACATCTGGGCCATCTTCTACTGTTTCCCCAGGCCATAGCAGAGAGCTGGATCAGTAGTGGAGCAGCTGGGACTCAAACTGGCACCCATATGGGATGCTGGAACTACAGACGGCGGCTTCACATGCTATGCCACAGCACCAGCCCTGTGAATTACTTTTTTTTTTTCTTTTTTTTTTGACAGGCAGAGTGGACAGTCAGAGAGAGAGACAGAGAGAAAGGTCTTCCTTTCACTGTTGGTTCACCCTCCAATGGCCGCCGCGGCCGGCGCGCTTCAGCCAGCGCACCGCGCTGATCCGAAGGCAGGAGCCAGGTACTTCTCCTGGTCTCCCATGGGGTGCAGGGCCCAAGCACTTGGGCCATCCTCCACTGCACTCCCTGGCCACAGCAGAGAGCTGGCCCGGAAGAGGGGTAACCGGGACAGAATCCGGCGCCCTGACCGGGACTAGAACCCGGTGTGCTGGCGCCGCAAGGCGGAGGATTAGCCTATTGAGCCACGGCGCCGGCTACTTTTAAGAATGTACTTGATTTAATATAAAATGACCAAGAATTATTATCTCAACATGTAATCAACGTAAACATTATTAATAAAACACTCTGCAACTTTTGATTAAAACAAAGAAACTCTTCTACTAGGGTGAGTTTGTGAAGAAACAACCAGTTTGTATATGTAGACAGACACAGAGCTCCCGATCACTGTTTCACACTCCAAATGCACTAATTTTCAAGGGCAGGGCTGATTCCAAGCCCAGGGAGGTCAGTGACACAAGCCAGGTCTACCTTGTGAGATCAGGGACCCAATTATTTGAATTATTGCTGCCTCTCAGGAAGTCAGGAAACAGAGCTGGTTCTTAAACACTGGAATAATATGCACCCAAAATCAATCAACTGTTGAAAATAAAAAATGGTATGATTTTTTTATGGCAGAGAAAAAATTTAAATGTTGTAAAATAAAAAAAGAAAATACTATGCTAAGTGAAATAAACCAGCCACAAGAAGACAACTACTGTATGATCCCACTTATATGGGGTATCTAAAGTGGTCAAATTCTTAAAAATATAAAGTAGAGGGGCCAGCGCTGTGGCATAAGGGGTAAGGTACCACTTGAGACACCTACATCTCATAAGAGAGCACTGGTTCAAATCTCAGATACTCTGTGCTTCTGATACAGCTTCTTTCTTGCTAATGTGCCTGGGAGGCAGCAGATAATGGTTCAAGTACTTGAGTTCCTGTCACCCCTGAGGGAGACCAGATAGAGTTCCTGGTCCCTAGCCTCAGCCTGGCCCAGCCCATGCTATTGTGGGCATTTGGAGAGTGAACCAATGGACAGAAACTCGACCACCGCCCCCTTCCCCAAAGTTTGCCTTTCAAATAAGTAAAACTTTAAACAAATTTTAAAAAACCTGAAAAATAAGCAAAATGACAAATGGCATTAAATGGCCAACATAGTATTTAAATATACAACACAAGCCATACAATACTAACAGAGTAGGCCCCCCAAAATATTTATAAACTAATTATTTTTAAAAATGTCTACATAGAAAAATTAGATGGCTTTATTATAATGAAAATAAAATTTCTATTCCATTGATTGTCAAGACCATAATTTAAAAATAAACAAGAAAAGGCCAATCATCATAGCTCAATCTTTAAAAAGCTTTGATTCAACATACAAGATGGGATCCTATGAACAATAAATAAAGAAAATACATTTCTTACAGAGAGAGCTGCATCTGAGGGAAGTCAGTGTTCTGATGCATGAAGTCTCCAGCCCACTTAGAAAATGAAGGAAGATACTCCTCTACTTCTTGTTTTATTTCATCTTGACTGAGATTTAAGCGGTACCTGCCAAAAGTAGATATTAAACATGAGAATGTACACATGAGAGAAGGACAAGGTCCAAGCAAGAAACTCAAGTGTCCACTGGATAACAAATGGATAAGCAAAATGTAGCGCAGATACAGAATGGGAGTACTACAGTTTTTAAAAGGAAGGCAATTGGAACAGGAATTTGACTTAGTGATGAAGATGGCACCTGGGGGGCTGACACTGCATCTCAGTAGGTAAAGCCTTCCTTTACAGAGCCAGCATCCCAAATGGGTGCTGGTTCAGTCCCGGCTGCTCTCCTTCTGATCCAGCTCTCTGCTGATGGCCTGGGAAAGCAGCTGAAGACGGCCCAAGTGCTTAGACCCCTGCACCTACCTGGAGACCTGGAAGAAGCTCCTGGTTCCTGGCTCCTGGTTTTGGATCTGCCCAGTTCTGGCCCTTGCGGCCATTTGAGAAGTGAACCAGTGGATGGAAGCTCTCTCTCTCTATAACTGCTTCTCAAATAAATAAATCTTCTTTAAAAAAAGATGCCAGTTGGAGGCCCAGCATGTGGCACAGCAGATTAAGCCAATGCCTTCAAGGCTGGCGTCCTACATCAGAGCGCCAGTTTGAGTCCAGGCTGCTCCATTTCTAACCCAGCTCTCTGCTAATGCACTTGGGAAAGCAACAGAAGACAGCCCAAGTACTTGGGCCCCTGAACCCACGTGAGAGTCCCAGATGGAGTTCCAGGCTCCAATCACCGGCCTGGTACTGCCCTGGCTATTGTGGTATTTGGACAGTGAACCAGCAGACAGACCTCTATATATATACATCTGCCTTTCAAATAAAAAAAAAAATCTTTGAATCTTTAAAATAACTAAAGAAAAAAGATGCTCCTTAGGACACCTGCATCCCATATCAGAGTGCCTGGGTTTGAGTTCTGGCTCGGTTCCCGATTCCAGATTCCTGCAATATGCACCCTGGGTGGCAAAAGGTGACAGCTCAAGTAGTTGGGTCCCTACCACCCACGTGGGAGATACGGATTGGTCTGGCCCAGCCCCAGTTGGTGTGGGCATTTGGAGAGTAAGTCAGTGGACAGGACTTTTCTCTGCCTGCCTGTGACCTATCCCCCACCCTCACACCTTTCAAGTAAATAAAAGAAAATTTAAATGTCTGGAGAACTGCTGTATACGAGTAGACTCACACTCCCAGGATGGCCCCTACTTTAAGCTTCCCAACCTTTATAACTACTCTAGGAGATGAGAAGCCCGTCAGTGTGTGCGTCAGACCATACTTGGCTGTGAGTGCTAACTCTGCAGTAACCCCATGTGTTGACTGTCCATCAGATCTGTTTCCTCATCTGTATGGCAGAGAAAAATAACCACCTCTCAGAGTCAGTTTTCAATGAACGCAAGGTACTGAGCTTATGGTAAGAATGTTTTAGGGTATGAAGAGGAAGGTAATGAGGAATACTTATAACACGCTGACTTACAGGCCAGGCAGGACTCTAGGGGGTTCCCGCGAACACACACCTTCATACCTCACCATAATTCTATGAGACAGGCATTGGCATTGTCATCGCCACTTTATAGCCAAGGGAACTGAGCCCACAGGTCAGATTACTTCTAACTTCAAAAGGACATATAGCTTTAGCTGTGGAACCTAACTTCTTATTCCATGCTCCCTTCTACACCATGTTGGAACAGTTACTGCCATTCCTGTCTCCCTGAAGACCTGAGCTCACTTCCTTCAGTACTGCCAAACTCTCCAATGAGTATTTCAAAAATAATTTGTCATTTTTCTAACATACTCACAACAGCTCCATCCTAAACACATTCATAAACATGGCAATGTTAGGATACTACGAATGTACTGTATGGTAACTTTGCAATACTTTCAACACCACATTTAATAAGCTCTCACTTTCCGAGATTTCTGCTGCCTCTGGCTTTCCGGAACAGGAGAGAACAGAGCTGTGCAGGCCTCCGAGTGAGCCAGGTCAGCAGGGAGGACGACACTGGCAACCGCAGCGCTCTCAAACTGTTTGTCTCAAGCACAACAGCAAGCTCGTGGTAGCTACTGCTAATAGCCAAAACCCACAGCAACACACTGCGGCTGCCCAATGGGAAGCTATCCTCGCAAAAGGCTCTCTGAAGTCCTAACACAGGACGGCTAAGGGATCGCGGTGGGAAACAGGGACTCGCATGCGACTGGCAGAAATGGGAACTGCGACGATGACTGCAGCAATCTGGCGCTAGATGGATCAAGACTTTAAAGGCATAGGGCTGATCCTACTCTGAAAAAAAGAATTCTAGAGAGGACATCAGTGGACAACTGACAACACTGAAATGTGCAAAGTTTATCAGAGAAAAGTATTCTAGCAATGTTATATGCAGTTCACTAAGAGAAAATTCTGCCTCTTGGCAACCACACACTTGGAGGTAAGACCATCATGTATACAATTTACTCTCAGGTGGATTAGAAAAAAAATCTAGAGAGAGGAAGGGAAGGAGAAGGAAGGAGAGGGAGAAAACACCAATAACAGAGCAAAGGAGGAGATATGCTAACTGGTGAGTCTGGGTGAAGGGTATATGAATGCTCTTAGTACCACTCTTTTTTTTTATTTTAAAGATTTATTTATTTGAAAGACAGAGTTACAGGTAGAGGTAGAGACAGTGAGAGAGGTCTTCCATCCCTGGTTCACCCCCAAGATGGCTGCAACAGCTGGAGCTGAGCCAATCCAAAGCCAAGAGCCAGGAGCTGCTTCTCGGTCTCTCACGTGGGTGCAGGGGCCCAAGCACTTGGGCCATCCTCCACTGCCCTCCCGGGCCACAGCAGACAGCTGGACTGGAAGAGGAGCAGCCAGACTAGAACCGGCGCCCATATGGGATGCCGGGCACCTCAGGCCAAGGCTTTAACCCGCTATGCCACAGCACCGGCCCCTTGTACCACTCTTATAACTCTTCTCTAAATTTGAAATTATCTCCAAATTTATAAAATATTTTTTCTTTCATTTTTTTAAAATTCTCATTTGATGAGATAAAGCAAGAGCTCCCTTCTGATTTCGTTCCAAAATGCCCACAACAAGCCAGGGCTGGACTGGAGCCAAAGCACAGAACCAGGAACTCTAATCTAGTCCTCCCATGCAAGTGGCAGGGACCCAACATCATTGCCTCTTAGGGTCTGGACTGTCAGGACAAAGAGCCAGTAATTGAAGTCAGGTACTCCAATGAGCGAAATGGACACCTTAACCACTAGGCCAAACACCTGCCTCCAAAGTTTAATCTTTTTAAAGAGTTATTTATGTATTTGAAAGACAGTTACAGAGAAGAAAACAGAGATCTTCCATCTGCTGGTTCACTCTCCAAATGGCTCCAGCAGCAGGGGCTGTGGCAAGCTGAAGCCATGAGCCAGAACTCCATCTGGGTCTCCCATATGAGTAGCAGGGGCCTAAATACTTGGGCCATTCTCCATTGCCTCCCCAGGTACATTAGCAGGGAGAAGGATTGGAAACAGAGCACCCAGGATGTGAACAAGTACGCACATGGAATACCAGCGTAACGGGCAGCAGCCTAACCCACCATACCACAACAGATTTATTTTTCACTGTATATACCCTCTTGTATTATTATAACACGGTATACATGAATTTATAACATATTTATATTAAATGTTTATTTGAAAGGTAGAATAATACAGAGAGACAGAGAGCAATCTTCCATCTGCTATTTCACTCCCCAAATCCCCACAACAGCCAGAACTGGGCCAGGCAGAAGCCGTAAGTTCAGAACTCCACCCTGGCCTCTCACGTGAGAACTAGGAATCTAAGCACTTAAGCCATGCATACTGCCTGCCAGTATGCATAAGCAGGAAAAAGGATTGGAAGCTAAGAAGCCAAAACATGAATCAGCACTCTAATATGGGCTATAAGCATTCCAAGAAGATTCTTAACCCAATACACCATAATGCCTCCCCCATAACCCATTTAGAGATTCTAAAGAACAATTTTAAAAATCAAGCACAATTGGATAATCTTTTTCCTAAATTACTTTTTCCAAGAACCAGGAGCTTTAAAAAATATATAAATATATATACACACACACACATATATATATATTTATTTCCATCTGCTGGTCCACTCCCTTTATGTCCATCAACAGCTGGAGCTAGGCCAGACTGAAGCCAGGAGGCTGGAACTCTATCCAGGTCTCCCAATGTAGGTACAAAAGCCCAAGCACTTGGCCCACCTTCTGCTTCTTTCTCAGATGCATTACCAGGGAGCTGAATTGGAAGAGGTGGAGCAGCTGGAACTCGAACCCATGCCCATATGGATGCCAGTGTTGCAGTGGCAGCTTAACTTGCTGCACCGGCTGGTGCTGCGGCTCACCAGGCTAATCCTCCGCCTGCAGCACCGGCACCCCGGGGTTATAGTCCCGGTCCAGGCGCCGGATTCTGTCCCAGTTGCTCCTCTTCCAGTCCAGCTCTCTGCTGTGGCCCGGGAGGGCAGTGGAGGATGGCCCAGGTCCTTGGGCCCCGCACCCGCATGGAAAACCAGGAGGAAGCACCTGGCTCCTGGCTTCGGATCAGCGCAGTGCGGTGGCCGTAACACTCCAGCCGTGGCGGCCACTTGGGGGGTGAATCAACGGAAAAAGGAAGGCCTTTCTCTCTCTTTCTCTCTAACTCTGCCTGTCAAAAAACAAAAAAACAAAAACCTTGCTGCGCCACAATGCCAGCCCCCAGGAGCTTTTCTTCACTGTCATGATCTGCTTAGATTCTTTCAGAGTTTTGGTTTTTCACATACCAAGCCTCTTAGTTTTCCAAAACAGTCCATACTGGTTACTTAAAAACTCTGGCATTCAAAGTCTCCATTACTACTTTTAGCACAGCCTCAACAAATGTCACATAACAGCCTGGTTTTTGCTGAGATTATTGAGGAATTTAAGGCAGGATTTTCAAGGCTGGTCTGTCCAGAAGAAAGAGTAGCACAGGAACAGATCTTTCCCTGTACCAAGGGGGAAAGGTTGATGGATTGGGGGAGTTTTCATTTTTATTTAGTTATTTTAAGAAGTGGACAGAGACAGAGACAGAAAGATCTTTAACCCACTCATTTATTCTCCAAATGCCCACAAGAGCTGGGGCTGAGCCAGGCTGAAGTCAGGAGCCTAACACTCTACCAGGGTCCCATGTAGTTGACAGGGGCCCAAACACTTGAGTTATCACTGCTGCCTCTGACAGTGTGCACCACCAGGAAGCTGGAATTGGAGACGGAGTTGGGATGTGAAACCATGCACTCTGATATGGGATGTGGGTATCTCAAGCAACATCCTAACACCCACCACAGGATTTGTTCATTTTAAAGAAGCATTCTCTTGCTTAAGATGTGACCTTGGATGGGGAGAATTACGATAGAATATTTCATAATTACATAATTCATAATTACAAAACACATATTTTCCTTTAATGACTTAACTGGAATAGAAAGCAAAGCCAGGGGGACGGTGCTGTGCGGTAGCGGGAAAAGCCCTGCATTGCCAGCATCCCATATGGGTGCTGGTTTGAGACCCAGCTGCTCCTCTTCCAATCCAGCTCTCTGCTATGGCCTGGGAAAGCAGTAGAAGATGGCCCAAGTCCTTGGGCCCCTGTACCCATGTGAAAGACCTGGAAGAAGGGCAGGCGCGCGGCTCAATAGGCTAATCCTCCGCCTTGCAGCGCCGGCACACCGGGTTCTAGTCCTGGTCGGGGCGCCAGATTCTGTCCCGGTTGCCCCTCTTCCAGGCCAGCTCTCTGCTGTGGCCAGGGAGTGCAGTGGAGGATGGCCCAAGTGCTTGGGCCCTGCACCCCATGGGAGACCAGAAGTACCTGGCTCCTGCCATCGGATCAGCGCGGTGCGCCGGCCGCGGCAGCCATTGGAGGGTGAACCAACGGCAAAGGAAGACCTTTCCCTCTGTCTCTCTCTCTCACTGTCCACTCTGCCTGTCAAAATAAAAAAATAAAAATAAAAAAAAAATAAAAAAAAAGACCTGGAAGAAGCTCCTGGCTTCAGATCAGTACAGTTCCAGCAATTGCGGCCATTTGAGCAGTGAACCAGCAGATGGAAGACCTCTCTCTCTGTCTCTGCCTCTCCTTCTATCTGTGTAACTCTAACTTACAAAATAAATATTTAAATATATTAATTAATATTGAATACATATATAATTTAAATATATTTATTTATTTATTTATTTTTTGACAGGCAGAGTGGACAGTGAGAGAGAGAGACAGAGAGAAAGGTCTTCCTTTTTGCCGTTGGTTCACCCTCCAATGGCTGCCACGGCCGGCGCGCTTCGGCCAGCGCACTGTGCTGATCCGATGGCAGGAGCCAGGTGCTTCTCCTGGTCTCCCATGGGGTGCAGGGCCCAAGTACTTGGGTCATCCTCCACTGCACTCCCTGGCCACAGCAGAGAGCTGGACTGGAAGAGGGGCAACCGGGACAGAATCCGGCGCCCCGACCGGGACTAGAACCTGGTGTGCCGGCGCCGCAAGGCGGAGGATTAGCCTAGTGAGCCGCGGCGCCGGCCTTTAAATATATATATATTTAAAGTGTTAACTACGGTGGCATTTGATACAGTGGTTAAGATACCACTTGGGACACTTGCATTTCATATTACAGTGCCTGGGTTCAAGTCCAAGATCTACTTCCAGTTCCAGCTTCCTGATAATGTGATCCAGGAAACCCAGACTGAATTCTTAGCTCCTGGATTCTTCCTAGCCTAGCTCATGCTATAGCAGACATTTGGCATGACCAGCACAAGGAATACCTTTCTCTTTGTCTCTCTCTGCCTTTCAAATAAAAATGAAACTAACACACACATACATATAAACACACAGAGAGTTAGCCATAGAATTATATTCTGGAAAATGTAGCTTCATGTCAACTAGCTTGGGAGTCAAAGTCACCATTAATAAAAACATTTATGTGGAAAAAAGACAGACTGCATAGGAGCCAAAAAAGAAAGAAAAGGGGGTAGGTATTTGGCAGAGCAGCTGTCACTTGGGACATCTGCGTCCAGTATCATAGTGTCTGGGCGTGAGTCCCAGCTCTGCTCTCCACTGCAGCTTCCTGCTAATGCACATCCCTTCCGCCCACATGGGAAACACACATTAAATTCTGTGCTCCTGGTTCAGCCTGGCACAGCACTGGCTGTTATAGGCATTTGGGGCGTGAACCAACTGATGAAAGATCTCTCTCTGCAGCTTTCAGATTAAATAAATAAATAAGTGTATGAAGAAAAAAAACTAAAAAGAGGGGCCAGCGACTGGTGCAGTAGGTTAATCCTCCACCTGCAGCACTGGCATCCCATATGGGCTCCAGTTCCTAGTCCCAGCTGCTCCTCTTCCAATCCAGCTCTCTGCCATGGCCTAGAAAAAGAGTAAAAGATGTAAAAGATGGCCCAAGTGCTTGGGCCCCCTCATGGGAGACTGAGAAGACTGGCTTCAGATTGGTACAGCTCCAGCTGTTGCTGTCATTTGGGGAGTGATCAAAGGAAGACCTTTCACTCTGTCTGTCTCAAATAAATAAATAAAATCTTAAAAAAAAAAAAAAAAAAAAAAAAAAAAAACCTAAAAAGAAAGAAGCAGGCATTTAGCCTAGCAATTAGGGCACCTTCATACGCATCAGAGTGCCTGGGTTTGATTCCTGGCTCCAGGAGACTGTAATTCAATCTGAGTGGGAAGGTGGTAGGACCCAAAGCCTGCCATTATCTGCTGTCACCAATGCTGTGCATGAGCAGGAAGCTAGATAGGAAGCAGAGTAGCCAAAACATGAACTAGGCACTCTGATGTGGGATACAGCCATCCCCAGTGGCAACTTAACTCACTATGCCCAAATGCCTACCCTGTTCTTCATAATCTTTAGTTACTCATCAAACTAGCAAAGCTGTATTTTCAAACTCATTCCATCTGACTCCTACACCCACACAATTTTTAGTATGTCACAGTTTCTAGAACTAGTGCAAAAAGATTTTTTGCGCATCTCTGAGAGCAGCTAAGGAATCTGTTGTATACATTCAGATAATTTCAGCATTTTAGCTAAAGACTTGGTGTTCTACAATTTCAGAAACTCTTCACAATGCTGCAATGGGGTACTGCAACTCTACAATCCACAATCTAGACTACGTCAATATATACAGTGTAGTCTAATTCTAAAAACCATACAGAGGCTAGTGCATGACACAGCAGGTTAAGCTCCTCGCCTCCAGTGCTGGCATCCCATATGGGTGCCAGTTCATATCCCAGAGGCTCCACTTCCAATCCAGTTTCCTGCTAACGTGCCTGGGAAAGCACCAGAGGATGGCCCAAGTCCTTGGGCCCCGACACCCAGGTGGGAGGCCAGTAAGAATCTCCTGGTTTTTGGTTTCGGATTGGCCCAGCTCCAGTGGATAGAACACTTCTCTCTCTAACTCTGCTTATCAAAGTAAATAAAATTTCAAAAACAAAACAAAACCATATAGCTACCAAGAAAGAAGTGACAAAATAAAACTGTACCTGCAGTTTTTCTCATAACTACTTACATTTCCTTCAAATGTCTTATTTCTTGAACAGTTTGAGAAGCAAGCTCTTGGAGCTTTTCTGGGGCAAAGCTATCACTTATTGCTTTTTGAAATACTTCATGGAGAACTGTACCAATTAGCATTTGGCGGGTCGTTGAATCTGAGCTCTAAGAAACAAATCATACATTTTATTTCACAGCATGTTAACACACAGGAGCACATATTTACTGCCTAAATCTGTTAAACTATTATGCCCAAAGTACACTGAATAGAAAAATACAAATATATTAAATAATGCTTTTTCTGGCAGATGAGATCATAGGTAGCTTCCCCTTTCCTCTATTCAGAATTTAAAAATTCTTATTTATTGGGGCCAGTGCTGCAGTGTAGTAACTAAGGCTGCCATTTTCAGTGCCAGCATCCCATTTGGCTGCTGGTTCGAGTCCTGCCTGCTCTACTTCCAATCCAGCTATCTGTTACAGTCTGGGAAAGCAGAAGATGGCACAAGTCCTTGGACCCCTGCACCCACATAGGAGACCTGGAAGAAGCTCCAGGCTCCTGGCTTCAGATTGGCCCAGCTCCAACCACTGCAGCCATTTGGGGAGTGAACCAGCAGATGGAAGATCTCTCTCACCCTGCCTCTGCCTCTCTGTAACTCTGCTTTTCAAATAAATAAATCTTTAAAAAAAAGTTTCTCATTTATTTTTACTTATTTGAAAAGCAGTGGGACAGAGACAGAGAGATCTTGTATCTGTCGGATTATCCAAATATCTGTAACAGCTAGGGATGAGCCAAACTGAAGCCAGGAGCCCAGCACTCAATCCAGGCTCCCACAAGGGTAGCAAGGACCCAAGTACATGAGCCATCATCTGCTGCCTTCCAGGGTATACGTAAGAAGGAAGCTAGAATTGGGAGCAGAGCCAGGACAGTAATCCAGGCACTCTGATAGGGGACATAGGTGACCCAAGCAGTGTGTTAACCACCAAGCCAAATGCCCACCCCTGAATTATTTTTACAAGCTGTATTATTTTATGAATGAGTTATTTTTAAAAATAATAATTTCCACTTGGGAAAAATTAAAATAATATTAAAAAGTTCAATTATATTCAATATTTTCAAAGAATTCTTCTCTAATTTGACTTTATAATTTACTCAAATAGAAAAGTCAATAAAGGCATAGTTAAAGCAGCTGGTGTGACACAATGGGTTTTAAGTTGCCACTTGGAATGCCCGTATGCCATATCACAGTACAGGTTTCAGTCCTTGCTATTCCACTTCTGATCCAGCTTCCTATTAATGTGCCTGGGAGGCAGCAGATGATGGCCCAAGTGCTTGGGCTCCTGCTATTCATAAGGGAGACCTAGATGAATTCCAGGCTCTTAAATGCAGCCCAGCCCAGCCCTGGCTGTTGTGGGTATCTGCAGAATTAGCTAGTACATAAAAGATCTCCCTTTGACTCTCCAAGTTTTCTGCCTTTCAAATAAAATGCAAAAAAATAAAAAATTTCTTTGAACATTATCAAGATAAACTGGACAATTGATTAATGTAAGAAATTACTGGTAATTTTACTGAGTATAAATAAATTTAAAAATATATATGTTTAAGAACAGAATGTTAGTGATTAATGGTAGGTTTATTACGAGAGTTTATTGTAATCATACTTTTACAGATATTTGAAATATTCCTTAATTTTTTTAAAGAGACTTTCAGATTTTTAGTTTTTTGGCAATCACATGAAGTTAAGTTTGGGAATGCCTAAGTATATTAAATTTAAAATCTTATCGGGGCTGGCACTGTGGCGCAGCGGGTTAAAGCCCTGGCCTGAAATGCCAGCATCCCGTATGGGCACCAGTTCGAAACCCGGCTACTCCGTTTCCAATCCAGCTCTCTGCTATGGCCTGGGAAAGCAGTAGAAGATGGTCCCAAGTCCTTGGGCCCCTGCACCCGAGTGGGGGACCTGGAAGAAGCTCCTGGCTCCTGGCTTTGGATCGGCGCAGCTCCGGCCGCTGTGGCCAACTGGGGAGTGAACCATTGGAAAGAAGACCTCTCTCTCTCTCTCTCTCTCTCCTCTGTGCAATTCTGACTTTCAAATAAATAAATAAATCTTAAAAAAAAAAATCTTATCACTTGTTAATTTTCTTACCAACAAAATAAACTATTAAGTGCTGAAGAAGATTCAGAGGAGTCAGACATCTGGCCTTGAGTCTCAGCACTGCCCTTTACTAGTTCTATGACCCCAGGCAAGTCACCTAACCTCTCTGAGCTCATTTCCTCCTCTGCAAAATGCATCTACCTTGCAGGACTGCTGGGAAGATCAAATGAGATAATAAATGCGAAAGTGCTCTGTAAACTCTAAGATCCTTTAAGAACTTAACTGTTTATATTGTTCACCCTGGGGCTGGTGTTGTGGCACAGTATCTGCAATACCAGCTGTCCATATTAGAGCACTGGTTACAGTCCTGGCTGCTCCACTTCCGATCCAGCTCCCTTCTAATGTACCTGGGAAAGCAGCAAAAGGTAGCCCAAGTGCTTGGGTCCCTGCCACCTAGGTGGGAGACTAAGACAGAGTTCCCAGCTTCTGGCTTCAACCTGGCCCAGCCCTGCCTATTGTTGGCATCTGGGGAGTGAACCAGCAGATGGAAGATCAATCTCTGTCTCTCCCACCCCTTCTATCACTCTCCCTTTCAAATAAATAAAGTAAATCTTTAGGGGCCAGCATTGCGGTATCCCATTTGGGCACTTGTTGGATTCTCAGATGCTCCGCTTCCAATCCAGCTCCCTGCTAATGCAGCTGGAAAAACGGCAGAAGATGGCCCAAACACTGGGGTCACTGCCACCCAGGCAGGAGACCCAGATGGAGTTCTAGTTTCTGTCTGGCCCAGCACTGACCATTGCTGCCATTTGGGGAGTGACCCAATAGATGGAAGAGTTCTCTCTATGTCACTGCCTTTCAAATAAGTAAAGGGGATATTTAGGAAAATAAACAAGTACAATGAAATAAATATTAAAACAAATGTTATTTACCCTAAAGGTTTCACTCAAGACAGCTCTTCTCATACATCGAATACTACTGGCGATGCTTGTGCCGGAAATCAGCATGTCTGGATACAGAATCAAATATCCAAAATCTTCATCTATTATCCAAGTATCAGAAGTACAGTCCCCCTCCAAATGAATGATATCCCCTGGCTGTACTGGAACAGAACACCTGCAAATTAAACAAAATGACAGGATAAACACATAGTTTAAGTGCCTACATTAAAACCTAGAAAGAAGGCTTTGAAAATTAATGAATGTTTTATCTGAAGAAACAGTAAGTATTTCTAAGTTTCTAGGTCTTGTTAAAAACTGAAATACCAAGATGCAGTCTTTTGAGTCAACTCCTAGTCGCACCATCCCTTTTCACCTGGTGAAGCATCCTGCAGAATATGCAAGAATTCTGCTTAAGCACCAAAGAGGCAACTTACTTAGTGCTAGTAATGTCTATTCCAAAAGCAATCAAATCTATGCTAGTGTAATATATAGATAGATCCAGTTAGGAACTGGGTTGTTTAAATCATTAATTTTGTCATTCTTAAGTCCTATAGCTTCCACTTATTCTGAGGTATAAAGCCAAACCAAGTGCAGCAAGAACAACATCACTTTTATTTAGTTCAATCTCACTCACAGCCAAGGCAAAGACAAAGTTAGGCCTCCACCTTCTCTGCATCTTCCTCCCACCTCCCATGCACCACATCTTGAGTAGAGACATCTAAGGTTTGAGACTGCTCCTACATTGCAATTAATTTTGCTGTTACTGAGAACTAACAACCTTAAAACAGAATGTACTGCAGTCACTGCCCCTTAAGACAGATTGAGAATCCCTAATCTGAATATCTAAAATTTAATGTATTTTGAGTATCAACATGAAATCATAAGTGAAAATTTCCACACCTGTGTGCCAGGTCACAGTCAAACCCACGTGCACTAAAAATACTGTATAAGATTACCTTCAGGGGCTGGCACTGTGGTGTAGTTGGCTAAGCCCCCACCTGGAGTGCCAGCATCCCATATAGGAGCTGGTTCATGTCCTGGCTGCTCCTCTTCCAAACTGGCTCTCGGCTTGTGGTCTGGGAAAGCAGTGGAAGATGGCCCAAGTGCTTGGATCCCTGCACCCACGTGTGAGGCCTGGAAGAAGCTCCTGGCTCCTGGCTTCAGAATGGCTCAGCTCCAGCCATTGTGACCATTTGGGGACTGAACCAGCAGATGGAAGACCTTTCTCTCTAACTCTCCCTGTGTCTATATCTCTCAAACAAATAAACAAAATCAAAAGAAAAAATAGAAAAGAAAAAAAATAGATAGATAAATAACCTCAGGGACCGGTACTGTGATGTACAGGGTTAGACCTCTGCCCGGCATTCCATGTGGGCTATGGTTTGAGTTCCAGCTGCTCCACTTCTGAAACAGCTCCCTGCTGAGGGCCTGTGAAAGCAGTAGAAGATGGCCCAAGTGCTTAGGCCACTGTACCCACATGGGAGATCCAGAAGAAACTCCTGGTTCCTGGCTTCAGATCGGCTCAGCCACAGCTGCAAGAGCCATTTGGGAAGTGAAGCAGCGGATGGAAGACCTTTCTGTGTCTCTCCCTCGCTCTGTCTATAACTCTTTTGCTCAAATAAATAAAATACATCTTTAAATAAAAAACAAAAAAGACTACCTTCAGGCTATGGGTATGTGAAACCTAAGTGGATTTTGTGTTTAGACTTGAGTCAAACCCTCAAGATCTCATTATGTATGTGAAACTATTCTAAATATGACAAAATCAAAATCTGAAATACTTCTGGTCCCAAGTATTTTGGATAAGAGATACTCAACCTTCACTTGATTTCCCAATAATAATAATAATAAATTTTTGAATTAAGAGTCTACAGATGTTGGGGTAATAGATACAATTTTCATGTAAAATTAAGCCAGGTTCAAATCTACTAAATCTAATGAATTAGACATTTGGCTTAGTGGTTAAGATGTCCATGTTCCACATCACAGTACCACCATTTGACTCCTAGTTCCAGCTTCTGGCTAATGTAGACCCTGGGAGGCAGTGGTAAGGGCACAAGCGATCGGATTCCTGCCACCCACATGGGAGATCTGGATTGTGCTCCTAGCTTCCTGCCTTCAGCCTGGCCCAGTCTTAGATGAGTGGGAATTTGGGGAGTGACCCAGTACATGGAAGTTCTCTGTCAAATAAATAACTATTTTAAGCTATCCCTTTTTTACACCATTAAATTATAGGAACATCCACACAAGCCATGTGATGGGTTTTAAGATGCTACCCTGAAGATTGCCAATTCAATGCTCAAAGTCACACAAAAAATTACCAGCCATTCCTAAGGATGCACTGTTCTTTGTCTTCCAGCGACTGGGAAGCAGTGATGATTAAGTGCTTTTCCTGGCTGCCTTCTTCATCCTGTACAACAGTGACTGCTAACACCAGGTATCGGTTATCCATTCCTCGGCTCAAGACTGTTTTTGGGAAGGAAGCTTCCACCTTGTTCTGAAATCTAAAACATATACATACAAAACAATTTTAGCACAAACATGAAATAACAAGCCACTCAACCAGTTTCACCTGTAAAGCAGCTGTCTAGCTTTCTAGGTTTGCTTCTTCACAAAGATCTTCAGGTAAAATTAAGACAGCAAAGAACTCCTGTTATAAAAACTTCCCAGACGCAATGCCATTTTAAAACAAGCTTATGCTAAGAGCTTTTCCAATTTAACCTCTATGAGTTTTGTGGACCATCTATCACTGTCAGGATTAAAAACAAATGGGGAGGGGAGCAGTGCTGTGGCGTAGTAGGTTAAGCATCTGCCTGCAGTGCCGGCATCCCATATGGGCGCCAGTTCCAGTCCCGGCTGCTCCACTTCCTATCCAGCTCCCTGCAGATGGCCTGGGAAGCAGCAGCAGATGACCCAAGTGCTTGGGCCCCGCCACCCGAATGGGAGACCTGGAAGAGGCTTCTGGCTCCTGCCTTAGGGTCGGTTCAGCTCCGGCCATTGCCGCCATTTGGGGAGTGATCCAGTGGATGGAAGATTTTTTCCTCTGTTTCTCCCTCTCCCTGTCTGTAACCCCACCTCTCAAAATAAATAAGTAGCCTTAAAAAAATGGAAAATATTAAACAATGACTACCACTGGAGCAAGCCTTTCCAAAGTATTAGTACAAGACGTTTTGTACACTATTCTCTGTGCTGTGAGGCGTACGGGTGACTTACAGATGAGAGGTAAGCATGGTAGGTGTGGTTTGCTGGAAATCCTGAGACACAGAACTACATTCGTCTTTAAGTCAGGAGCTTGCTTAGAAATCGTCTAGCCCAACCTAGAACTTAGGGTAGGAAATACTTTTATAAACCTGGGGCTAGTCCCTGCGTGGTCGGGAAAGCAAGCTTGTCACACCCGTCGAGACTAGCTCACTCGTTCATAGAATAACCAGATGTTTTACTGATAAAGGGCCAGTGAATTTGGTAATCCTTTTACGCACTTGTCCAAGCCGCCTGAAACTCTACAAAAGAATTCTCCTGTAGAAACCCGCGCTGTTCCTAGTAAGTCCCTCTGAAGTCCTCTCTGTTCGACCACAGCAGGTGTTAACCGGTGTGGGGCCAAACGAGAGGCCAGAGCCATTATCTCCCGCAAGGCGTGTACCGAACAGCCTTCCTGTAACGCTACAGGCCACCCAGCTCGCTCACGGAAGGCTGCACGGCTCTGTGAACGCTGCACTAGGCTACCCCACCTGGCTGCAGCCCACGAACAGCCCAAGGCTGGCCGCGAGGCTTTAATGGTCTCTGCAAAAGGTGCAGACGGAGAACCGCAGGCGCAGGCACTGCTTAGCCTGGTTGTCCTTCCGACACCCGCCATTGCGGCTAAGCCGAGGGCTCGGAGCTCTCCCTGACGTTAGTCTCACAACCAAGCAACCATCGACGTACGAAGACACTACCGCAGGAGGCCGGGACTCCCCACATTCGGCAAAGAGGCGAAATCAAGGGAAAGCCTCAGCTGCCGAGTGCGCCCGCAGAGAGCACCGCGCGACGCGGGGTCCCCGGTGCGAGCCGGGGCCGCGGCGGTCTCTCCCGCTCCCGACTTTCAAATCTCCCGCTGCGCTCCCACAGCCTCCCCGCGCCTCCGCTCACAGCTCCGGCGGCGGCGCGGCCTCCTCCCCGAAGGTCTTCTCCATGAGCAGCTCCAGTTCGTCCAGCGGCTCCATCCCGGGCGCGGAGACCACAGACTGTCACCGGGGAACCTCAGGGGAGGGGGGACGGCGGGCAACAACACAAAAACCGCCAAAACGCGGGAAAGGGGCGAGCGTCCGCGCAGCAAGGGCGCATGCGCCGGCGCGCCGAGGCCCCGAGTGACGTGCGCGGGGCGGGCCCGGCAGCGCCGGCGGCTACACGTGGAGCGCCGCACCTGCCCGGCTGAGGCCCTCCTGGCCCCAGGCCTGCAAAACCGGAGTCTTCATACCCGGCCCAGGCTAAAAGCGCAAGGCCGTCGCTCTCAGAGCTCGGGCCCGAGCCAGACACACGCTGTTGGTTTGAGCAGCAGCATTTGGAGTTCGCCCAAACCAGCTGCCTGTGCTGGCCTTTGGAATTTCACATCCGCGGGGAAACAATCTCTTTTTTTTTGCTGGAAAACTTGTTGAGAAAAAGAGAAGTCGTTGGATAGGAACTCCCTCGTAACACAGCGACGAAATCCACAAAACTTCCAAGATCTGCACCCGTCTTAACGACCCTTCCACACTTTTTCGCAATGGTGAATACGTATTCCTCCCAGAAATGGTTACTCCCCCAACCCGTACCCCGGACTTCTGGCACTGTCCATGGCATTGCTGCTTCAGTTACTCCCTCATTCTCTCCTGTAATCAACCTCACCCACACTACTGGATTGCTACCACATTTTTAATAGGACCCAGTTTCTCCCATCTTTAAAAGATGTTAGATTGGGGCCTGTACTATGGCTTAGCAGGTAAAGCCACAACCTGCGCTGGAGACATCTATATGGATGCTGGTTCAAGTCCCGGCTGCTCCACTTGAGATACAGCTATCTGCTAATGCTCCTAGGAAAGCAGCAGAAGATAGCCCAAGTACATGGGCCCCTGCACCCACGTGGGAGATCCGGAAGAGGTTCTTGGCTCCTGGCTTCGGATCGGTGCAGCTCTGGCCATTGCAGCCATCTGAGGAGTGAACTAGCGGATGGAAGACCTCTCTCTCTCTCTGTCTCTACCTCTCTCTGTAACTCTTTCAAATAAATAAAATAAATCTTTAAATAAAAAAAGAATTTTGGCCGGCGCCACGGCTACTAGGCTAATCCTCCGCCTTGCGGCGCCGGCACACCGGGTTCTAGTCCCAGTCGGGGCGCCGGATTCTGTCCCGGTTGCCCCTCTTCCAGGCCAGCTCTCTGCTGTGGCCAGGGAGTGCAGTGGAGGATGGCCCAGGTGCTTGGGCCCTGCACCCCATGGGAGACCAGGAAAAGCACCTGGCTCCTGGCTCCTGCCATCGGATCAGCGCGGTGTGCCGGCCGCAGCGCGCTGGCCAAGGCGGCCATTGGAGGGTGAACCAACGGCAAAGGAAGACCTTTCTCTCTGTCTCTCTCTCTCACTGTCCACTCTGCCTGTCAAAAAAATAAAATAAAATAAAATAAAAAAAAAAGAATTTTGTTGTGCTGTTAACAGTGGGTTAAGCAGCTGCCTGGGAAACCCACATTCCATAACGGAGTGCCAATTGTTGGAGCCCCAGCTACTCCACTTCTGATCCAGATTCTTGCTAATACACCTGGGAAGCAGCAGATGGCGCCTAAAGAACTTGAAAGAAAATGAGAATAAATCTAAAGAGTATAAATAAGGACAGCAGTTTCTCAAAGACAATAAACACTGAATTACCATATGAGGTAGCAACTTTTTTTTTTTTAAGATTTATTCATTTATTTGAAAGGCAGAGTTACGCAGAGAGAAAGAGACAGAGAGATCTTCCATCTGCTATTTCACTACCCAAATGCCTGCAACAACCAGTTGAGCCAGAGTAAAGCCAGGAGCCCAGAAGTCCATCTGGGTCTCCCACGTGGGTGGCAGGAGCCCAAGTATTTGGGCCATCTTCTGCTGCCTTCCCAGGTGCATTAACAGAGCTGGAAGTGGAATAGCTGGGACTTGAACACGTGCCCATATGCAATGCCAGTTTTGTAGGTGGCGGCTTAACCTGCTATACCACAACACCAGCCTCAAGACAGCAATTTAACTTTTGGATCTGCACCCAAAAGAATTGAATGTAGGGACTCAAACAGAGAATTGTAAATCTATGTTCAGAGTGTCATTATTCACAATAAACGAAGAGTTAAAAAAACTCAGTGCCCATAAACAGATAAATGGATGAACAAAATGCATAATTTGATTTGTTTTCATCTACTTGAAAGGCAGAGCAAGAGAGAAAAGAGACAGAGACAGAGACATATCTTCCATCTGCTGGTTTACTCCCAAATTGCCCACAACATCCAGGGCTGGGCCAGCGAAAAGCCAGGAGCCCAGAACTCCATCCAGATCTCCCACATAGGTGGCAGGGACTCACTTTTTTCTTTTTTTAAAGATTTATTTATTTGAAAGGCAGAGTTACAGAGAGGCAGAGGCAGAGAGAGAGAGAGAGAGAGAGAGAGAGGTCTTCCATCCACCTGTCTACTCCCCAGATGGTCACAACAGCCAGAGCTGTGCTGATCTGAAGCCAGGAGCCAGGAGCTTCTTCTGGGTCTCCCACACAGGTGTAGGGGCCCAAGGATATGGGCCATCTTCTACTGCTTTCCCAGGCCATAGCAGAGAGCTGGATCAGAAGTGAAGCAGCTGGGACTTGAACTGGCGATGGGATGCCAGCACTGCAGACAGTGGCTTTACCTGCTACACCACAGCACCAGCCCTGGGACTCACATACTTGAGCCATCAGGTATCTGTGGCTTCCCATAGTGCACATGAACAGAAAGCTGGATCAGAAGCAGAGTGGGTAGGACTAAAACCAGGCACTCTGATGGGGTAGCAGCCATTTGAGGAATGAATCAACAGATGGAAGACCTCTCTCAGTCTCTGTCTCTTCTTCTCTCTGTAACTGTGCATTTCAAATAAAATAAATAAATCTTAAAAAAAAAAAAAAACTGGAGAAATCTTTTATCCACTGATCCACACCTCAAATGCCCACCAACAGCTGCAGCTACCGCAGCCAACAGCCAGGAACTCAATTTGGGACTCCTTCCTGAATGTCAGGGACCCAAGTACTTGAGCAATAGCAGAACCCTGGAACTGGAAACAGAGCTGGGACTGAAACCTAGCCCTGGGATGTAGGCATCCCAAGCAGCATCTTACCTGTGTGCCAAAAGTGTGCCCCTGCTGAACAGTATTTGATTGTGTGAATTCACATTTATTCAGCCAGTCTCCTGATGATGGACAATGACTACCTTTAATGAAGCTACTACAAATAGTCTTCCTTTTTTTCCAAATACTTATTTATTTAATTAATTGAAAGGCAGAATTACAGACATCTTCCATACACTGGATCATTCCCCAAATGGCCGCTACAGCCAGCCCTAAGTCAGGAGCCAAGAGCTTTGGGTAGAGAGGCCCAGGCACTTGAGCCATCTTTTGCTGATTTCCCAGGGACATTAGCAGGGAGTTGGATTGGAAGTAGAGCAGCTGGGACTCAAACCGGCACCTTTATGGAATGGCAACATCGTAAACAGCAGCTTGAACCGCTATGCCGCAACGCTGGCCCCTACAAATATTCTTATACAAGACTTTTTGTGGATATATGCTTCTATTTCTCTTGTGAAGTATTTTGAAATGAAATTTCTGGGCCATACATCAGTTAATAAGGAACTGTTGGGTGCTGGTGTTGTGGTGCAGAGGAATAAAGCCCCCAGCCTGCGGCACCCTGCATGCCATATGTCCACTGGTTCAAGTCCCAGCTGCTCCACTTTCCATCCTGTTCCCTGCTAATGCTCTTGGGTAAGCAGTATAGAGTGGCCCAAGTCCCTGGGTCCCTGCACCCACTTGGGATATCCAGAAAAGGCTCCTGGCTCCTGGCTCCTGATGGGCCCAGCTCCAGCCATTGCAACCATTTTGGTAGCTAACCAGTGGACAGAAGACCTCTCTCTGTCTCTGCCTCTCTCTATAATTCTTTCAAATAAATAAATCTTTTTAAAAAACCACAAAAACAAAAAACAAAGAACTGTCAGATGTTTATTCAAAGTGGCTGTAACATTTTATACTACATCATCAATGCATGAAAATTTCAGTTTTTTGTTTTATGTATTGGGGCTGGCCCTGTGGCGCTTCATCTTTTTCCAGGTCTCCCACGTGGGTGCAGAGGTCAAGCACTTGGACCATCTTCTGCTACTTTCCCAAGCCCATTAGCAGGGAGTTCGATTGGAAGTGGAGCAGCCAGGACTCAAACCAGTGCCCTTATGGGATGCCCATGTCACAGGCAGCAGCTTTAACCCCCTATACCACAATGTTGGTCCCTTTTTAAAAAAAGATTATTTATTTGAAAGACAGAGTTGCAGAGAGAGAGGGAGAGACAAAGAGATCTTCCACCCACTAGTTCACTCCCTCAAACAGCTGCAACAGTGGGGGCTCAGACAGGCTGAAGCCAAGAGACTGGAGGCAGGAGCCTCATTCCTGTCTCCTAGTGGCTTCAGGACCTAAGGACTTGAGCCATTAGCAGGGAATTGTGGGGAGCAACTGGGAGCAACTCGGACTAGACTAAGTTACTGGAATTAAGACTTATTCTATGCATCTGCTCTCCCACAATATGGCGCTGAGAAGGGAGTAACAACTTCTACGCAGCTGCCTCTCACCAATTTGATTGACTGAGCTGCAGGAGCTGATCTTGCTCCTGATTGGAGGAGAGCAGCGTACTCGGCGTGTGGGTAGCAGAGTTGGGATTGGTGGAAGAGGACTATAAAGGAGGAGAGAGACAACATGCACCAGGAACATCTAACGGGAACATCTATCTGAAGGAACACCTGTGCAGCCCCCGAGAGAGCTGGCCGGCGGTGTGCTGCTCCCCCGCGGAAGTGGGGAAAGTGGCTAGGGGGAACCGCCCTTCCACGGAGGTGGAAGGGTCGGTAGCCAACCCGGGAAGAACCAGCAGCAAACCCGGGGAAGGCCGAGCAGACGAAAGAACAACGCAGGGTCCTGTGTCATTCCTCCACGAAGACGGGGAGCGACATAATGGTGCCGTGACTCGGATATGAAGCCTAGGCAGGGTTTAGTGTCGTTCCTCCATGAAGAGGGGGAGCGACATAATGGTGCCGTGACTCGGATATGAAGCCTAGGCAGGGTTTAGTGTCGTTCTTCCATGAAGAGGGGGAGCGACAGGGAATGGGGTCGGAAGTGGAACAGCGGGACATGAACTGGCACCCACATGAGATGCTAGCACTGCAGGCAGCAAATTAACCCACTGTGCCACAACACCAGACCCAGAAAATTCGAGTGTCTATGGATCCTTGACAACAGTTGATGCTATCAGCCGTTTTAGTCTTAATTTGTATGATTCAATCACTGATGATATTAAGTACTTCATCATGAATTTGGTCACTTGTATATCTTCCTTTGTAAAATGGCTGTTTAAATAATTCGCCCATTTTGCGGGCAATCATTGTGGTTCAGCAGGTTAGCCACTGCCTACTAAGTCATCATCATCACATATGAGGGCTGGTTCAAGTACTAGCTGCTCCACTTCTGATAGAGCTCCTTGCCAATGCACCTGGTAAAGCAGCAGAAGATGGACTAAGTCCTTGGGCCACTGCCACCAACCCAGGAGACCCAGATAGGGGTCCAGGCTCCTGACTTTGGCCTGGCCAAATTCTGGCCATTGTGTCCATTTTGGAGAGTGAACAAGCAGATGGACACTGTTTCTCTCATGTGTATATAACTCTGCCTTTCAAATAAATCTTTAAGTGTGTAACTCTTTCAAGTAAATAAATAAATCTTAAAAAAAATTTGTTTGCTTGTTTGAAAGGCTGCGTGGTAGAGAGAGAGGGAGAGACAGAGATCTTCCATATACTGGTTCATACCCTAAATGGTGGCATTGGCCAAGGCTGGTCCAAGCCAAAGTCAGGAGACCAGGACTCCATCCTTGTCTCCCACGTGAGTGGCAGGGACCCAAGCTCTTGGGCCATCTTCTACTGCTTTCCCAGACCCCATAAGCAGGGATATGGTTCAGAAGCAAAGCAGCTGGGAATTGAACCAGCCCTCCCATATGGGATACCAGTGTTGCAAGCCATGATTTAACCCGCTGTGCCACAATGTCGACCCTTCTTTCTTTTTTTAATTTTTTTATATATGAATTTCGAGTTTTATTTGAATACAGAGACAGAGACAGAGACAGCTCCCATCTACTGGTTCACTCCTAAATGCCTACATGGCACTGGCCAGAGCCAGAACCAGGAGCCAGGAATGCTACTCTGGTATCCCACATGATGGCAGGAACACAATCACTGGAACCATCACCACTGCCATTCAAGGGCCCCATTAGCAAGAAGAGGGGGTCTGGAGCCAGAACAAGGTACTGAACACAGTTACTCCAAAGTGGGACATGGGCATCTTACAAGCTAGCTAAATGCCAGCCCCAAAACTTTGGGTGTTTTTTAAGATTTATTTTATTTATTTGAAAGACAGAGTCACAGAGAGAGGTAGAGACAGAGAGAGAGGTCTTCCATCTGCTGGTTCACTCCCCAGATGGGCACAATGGCCAGAGCTGTGCAGGTTCGAAGCCAGAAGCCAGGAGCTTCTTTTGGGTCTCCCACTTGGTACAGGGGTCCAAGCACTTGGGCCATCCTCCACTGCTACCCCAGGCCACAGCAGAGAGCTGGATCAGAAGAGGAGCGGTTAGGACTTGAACCCGCGCCCATATGGGATGCCAGCACTTCAGGCCAGGGCCTTAACCTGCTGCGTCTTAGTGCCGGCCCCTAAAACTTTATTTTTAAATCGTCCTTTTCTTGAACTATTTGTACTTCATTTCTTCTACTAGAGTTTAAAGTCTCCAAAAACAGAGACTAAGACCTTCTTTCCCAGCAGTAAAAGTCACTAAGCACCTGTTACATTACAGTGTTATACTCTATGCTGCTTGCTGGCGACAAAGACATGACTCTACCTTTGAGGGGCAGGAGGATATGGATCAACAGGCAGCCATAAAGCTTGGTATATACACTATTAAAGAAATACCTAGTGTTAAGTGCTGTACAGATTGCAGTGTTTGGCTGCAAGTATAGCTAATGGGCTTCCCGAGGGAAGTCTCCCAAAATGCTGACACAATGCCTGGGACTAGAGGTGTTGAATAAACTGATGTTTAGAACTCTGGTGGAGAACGGAGTGACATACTGTTATATATACACCTAACAACATTTCCTTTTTTTTTTTTTTTTTTTTTTTTTTTGACAGGCGGAGTGGACAGAGAGAGAGAGAGAGAGAGAGAAAAAGGTCTTCCTTTTTTCCATTGGTTCACTCCTCAATGGCCGCTGTGGCCGGTGCATGGCGCTGATCCAAAGCCAGGAGCCAGGTGCTTCTCCTGGTCTCCCATGGGGTGCAGGGCCCAAGCACTTGGGCCATCCTCCACTGCACTCCCAGGCCACAGCAGAGAGCTGGACAGGAAGAGGAGCAACCGGAACAGAATCCAGTGCCCCGACCGGGACTAGAACCCGGTGTGCCAGCACTGCAGGTGGAGGATTAGCCTATTGAGCCGCGGCACTGGCCAACATTTCCACTTCTATACAGACAACCATTGAGAGCTAAAGGTGATAACTTGCTCTGTCCCATTCTATAGACCACAAGTTTATATCCAATGAAAAGCAGAAAGAGGGACAATGAAGATCAAAAAAGAAATCAACTGCTAATCTTCAGATTATCCAGCAAAATGCACTGTGGGTTATTAATCAGAAATAAATCAGACAGAAACACTGTCATTATTTTAAATATTCTTCAGGGCTAGCAGCAAGTTAAAGCTGCTAAAGTGTGATGCTGGCATACCATAGGTGCATTGGTTCGAGTTCCAGAAGCTCTACTTCTGATCTGGCTCCCTACTAAAGCACCACCCAGGAAAGCAGAAGAGGATGGCCCAGGTTCTTGAGTTCCTGCACCCAGGAGGAAGACCCAGAGGAAGGTCCTAGCTTCTGGCTTTGGCTTGGCATAGCCCCGGTCACTGTGGCCCTTTGGGAAGTGAGCCAGTGAATTAAAGATCTCTCTATGTGTCTCTCCTTCTTTCTGTGATGCTTTCAAATAAACAAATATTTTTAAAAAGTAAATAAATATTCTTCAGGGCTAGCACTGTGGCATAGCAGGTAAAGCCACCACCTGCAACACTGGCATCCCATATGGGTGCCGGTTTGAGTCCAGGCTGCTCCATTTTTGATCGAACTCTCTGCTATGGCCTGGGAAAACAGTAGAAGATGGCCCAAGTGCTTGGGCCCCTGCACCTGCATGGGAACACCTAGAAAAAGCTCCTGGCTCCTGGCTTCGGATAAGTGCAGCTCCAGCCACTGCAGCCACTTGGGGAATGAAGCAGCGGATAGAAGACCTCTCTGCCTTTCTCTCTGCCTCTCTTTCTCTGTATAACTCTGACTTTCAAATAAATAAATAAAGGGGCCGGTGCTGTGGCGCAGTGGGTTAACGCCCTGGCCTGAAGTGCCGGCATCCATATGGGTGCCGGTTCGAGACCCAGCTGCTCCACTTCCAATCCAGCTCTCTTCTATGGCCTGGGAAAGTAGTAGAAGATGGCCCAAGTCCTTGGGCCCCTGCACCTGTGTGGGAAACTGGGAAGAAGCTCCTGGCTCCTGGCTTCAGATCAGTGCAGCTCCAGCCATTGTGGCCAATTGGAGAGTGAACCATCAGATGGAAGACCTCCCTCCCTCTCTCTCTCTCTCTCTCTGTCTCTAACTCTCCTCTCTCTGTGTAACTGACTTTAGAAAAAAAAAATAAATATTTAAATAAACAAAAATATTTAATAACAGATATACATATTATTCCATTCTGACTTCTTATGTTTAGCATTTATTAAAGATTTATTTTATTTCTTTGACAGAGTTATAGAGAGAGGTAGGCAGAGAGAGGTAGACAGAGAGAGAGAGGTCTTCGATCAGCTGGTTCAATCCCCAAATGGCTGCAACGGCCTGATCCGAAGCCAGGACCCAGAAGCTTCTTCTGGGTGTCCTACACGGGTGCAGGGGCCCAAGGACTTGGGTCATCTTCTACTGCTTTCCCAGGTCACAGCAGAGAGCTGGATCAGAAGTGGAGCAGTCTGGACTTGAACTAGTGTCCATATGGAATACTGGTGCTGCAGGCTGGAGCTTTAACCCACTGCACCACAGCACCAGCCCCTATGTTTAGCATATTTGCTTCAATAATATAGTTAAAAGAAAGACACTTTTGAAACATAGGTAAAATTTATTTTTAATATACTATGTATTCTTAACAGACATAGAATTTTTACTTAAAAATATTTGCAATTCCCTTTTATTGATAACATAACATAATTATCTTATACTTACATTATCTTAAGATTTAATAACAATAGTTAGTTACAATGTGACCCAGAAATGAAAATATGCAAAATAGTTTTAGGAACATATGTAATTTTTACTTGCTGGTACACTTATAAATCACACAAAGATACATATTTATTCTTAAAGACTTGAAAAACAAAAACAGTTTAAATTTTTACCAAGGAATAACAAGAAATTTTTATACAAAAAATAAAATAAAAATTGATGCAGAAATAATACTTAGTTTCTCGATGTCTTAAAAAATCACATCAATTCTACAAATC
The DNA here is from genome assembly GCF_964237555.1 of Oryctolagus cuniculus. Taxonomy (NCBI): domain Eukaryota; kingdom Metazoa; phylum Chordata; class Mammalia; order Lagomorpha; family Leporidae; genus Oryctolagus; species Oryctolagus cuniculus. Next base: position 60,363,431 of record NC_091446.1, read on the forward strand.
ACTATATTTGAATATAGAACTTTAACTCTTCCCCACCCATTTCTATCATGCTTACAATAAAACATTAAAACACAGTAAGTGGAAATTTGACATTTGAAACTATTTTCTTAATATAAAGGATAACAATTTAAATCATATTTTACATTTCCACTTAAGTTTATATTGTATTTAAATTATGTTACATGGAAGAACTAGTTGAGATATCATGACATAATATCTTAGAAACGTTCTTTGATATTCACATCTATATTAATGGATATTTCACAGTCCACTTAAATAAATTTTCTAGTTTACAAACAAATCATCTAACAAAAACATACGTATATTGCTACTCTGTTTTTGTGTGCAGAGATATTCAGTATTATCACTGCCTTTGGGAAAAATACATTGAATTTTTCCCCTCATGGCATGAAAACTACTCCATGGACTTTTAAAAACAAACACAAGTCACTCAAAGTACTCAGTAATAACATTTCAGCAAGACCTGATACTTCATTTTTAAGTTGCTACATGGCTACTTTTAAATACTACACTTATTTTACTAAAAATGAAGGAAAAAGCATTTGTCCTTTTTCCCAATGGAACAGAAGTATGAGAAGAGAGGTAAGAATAATACTTCAATGCTGGCTGTTTTAAAGAACTTAAAAATTCAGTTCTCATTGTTCTTTTGCAATATAACCAAGTTCAATTATTTCCATAATAATAAACAATGTTACAGTCTTCAGAAAACCATAATTACAATTAAAAGCTTGGAACAGCACAATAAAGCTAACTGCAACCCCTTGGACCCCCTGTGAAGTTAGTTCAACTTCCAAATAACACTTTTTAAATGTTGCAAATAACCTAACTGATTAGCCAACATCAGCATAGGAATGGTTTTCCAATGTTCCAAAATATAATGTTTGGCATCCCAAAGTATGGTAAGCACTTTGAGTTGTGACTAAAAAAAAAAAAATCAAGTTACTAACATACCAGTGGTTCCTGTGATAGGGTAAATATCCCCTTCAAGTAATGTTCCCTCCATAATTAAAGTAACATTTTAAAATTATTCCTTCTGAGAGTTTATTAAGGAAATGAAATCACAGCTATTTTTAATTGAGGTGAAAAAACTGCTTCATAAGTTCATATGTTGTAAAAGCCACTGCTTGAGAGGGAATGCAGCGAATGTAATTAAGAGACAAACCGCGATATAATCCTTTCCGAATTCCGTGGTGTCCGTAGACATACTTCATAGTCTCCCGCATGGTACTGAAAGACAGTGGTTAAATGATGACACTTCTATGCTCACTCATGAAGACACAAGTTTAGGATCCACAGTGAATTTTTATGCTATTTTATTTAATTTATTCAAGAGGCTGAGAAACAGGAAGAGAAAGAGAGAGCTCCCATTGCTGGTTTACTCCTCCAATGCCTGTAATAGCCAGGACTGGGCTGGACTGAAGCCAGCCGCAAGGGGTGGCAGGCACCCACTACCTGAGTCATCACATGCTGCCTACAAGGTCTGCACTGGCAGCCAGCTGCGATTGGAAGATGGAGCTGGGAGTCAAACCCAGACATTCCAATATGGGATGCAGGCACAGTGACGATCTTAGCCACTAGGCCAAATGCCAACACCCATAACAGTATTTTTAAAAGCTTAAAATGCCATCGGGGCGGGGTGGGGGGGCAGGCACTGTGGTGTAGCGGGTAAAGCCACCGCCTGAAGTGCTGGTATCCCATATTGGTGCCAGTTGAGTCCCGGCTGCTCTACTTCTGATCCAGCTCTCTGCTATGGCCTGGGAAAGCAGCAGAAGATGGCCCAAGTCCTTGGGCCCCTGCACCCATGTGGGAGACCCGGAAGAAGCCTCTGGCTCCTGGCTTCGGATTGGCGAAGCTCTGGCCATTGTGGCCATCTGGGGAGTGAACCAGTGGATGGAAGACTTCTCTCTCTCTCTCTCTGCCTCTCCTCTCTCTCTGTGTAACTCTGACTTTCAAGTAAATAAAATAAATCTTTAAATAAAAATGCCGGCCAGCACCGCGGCTCACTTAGGCTAATCCTCCGCCTGCAGTGCCGGCACACCAGGTTCTGGTCCTGATCGGGGCACCGGATTCTGTCCCGGTTGCTCCTCTTCCAGTCCAGATCTCTGCTGTGGCCCGGGAGTGCAGTGGAGGATGGCCCAGGTCCTTGGGCCCTGCACCCGCATGAGAAACCAGGAGGAGGCACCTGGCTCCGGGCTTAGGATTGGCACAGCGTGCCGGCTGCAACGCACCAGCTGTACTGGCCACTTGGGGGGTGACCCAACGGAAAAAGGAAGACCTTTCTCTCTGTCTCTGTCTCTCACTGTCTAACTCTGCCTGTCAAAAATAAATAAATATAAAAATAATGCCAGGGCCGGCATTGTGGCACAGTGGGTTAATGCCCTGGCCTGAAGCGCCAGCATCCCATATGGGCGCTGGTTCGAGACCCGGCTGCTCCACTTCCTGTCCAGCTCTCTGCTATGGCCAGGGAAAGCAATAGAAGATGGCCGAAGTCCTTGGGCCTATCCATCCACGTGGGAGTCCTGGAAGAAGCTCCTGGCTCCTGGCTTCAGATCGGCACAGCTCCGGCCATTGCAGCCATCTGGGGAGTGAACCATTGGATGGGAGATCTCTCTATCTCTCTCTCTGCCTCTCCTTTCTGTGTGTAACGCTGACACTCAAATAAATAAATAAATATTAAGCAAAAAAAAATTGCCAACTTGAATAGCTTTTGGAAGGCAAATATTTTTAACAAGCTAAAATTTTACAGTCACTCTGAACAAGCAGAAGCAATGTGCACTGACTTTCAGGCTCATCAACACAATGCATGATGTTCGTGTTATGTCTATGACATTTACTGACAACACTATTTCACATGTGGAACACTGCTATAATCCTACTAAAGGATGTATGAATAGTAGCCCTTTAAGCTTTCATTAAAGCTCAGGTTCTATTCTATAACTAGTAGGTAACTATAGAACTTAAGCTTAAAACCCTACTTTTTAGATTTCAGCAGTGAAGACTTCCCTTTTCTCTCTTTCTTTTTTTTTTTTTTTTTTTTTTATTTACAGGCAGAGTGGACAGAGAGAGAGAGAGAGAAAGAAAGGTCTTCCTTTTTTGCCGTTGGTTCACCCTCCAATGGCCGCCGAGGCCCCCGCGCTGCAGCCGGCGCATCGCGCTGATCCAAAGCCAGGAGCCAGGTGCTTCTCCTGGTCTCCCATGTGGGTGCAGGGCCCAAGAACCTGGGCCATCCTCCACTGCACTCCCGGGCCATAGCAGAGAGCTGGCTTGGAAGAGGGGCAACCGGGACAGAATCCGGCGCCCCGACTGGGACTAGAACCCAGTGTGCCGGCGCCGCAAGGCGGAGGATTAGCCTATTGAGCCACAGCGCCGCTCCCTTTCCTTTCAAATCAACGTTTTGGGGTTTGCCTTTCCTTTTTATTAGGCAATCTGAATAAAATCTTCTAAAGATCTTTGGGGTGAACAAGGCAATCTAAGGTCCTAAACAAACATTCAGATCTTTTACTGAAGACAACGTATCGTCACACAGGATTCTAAATTTCTACAGACTATAGAAAATTCTAGAACCGTGCTGGGCAATAATGGTAGCTACTTGCCTCATGTGGCTACTATGCCCTTGAAATGTGGTAGTCCAAACTGAGATGTGCTATGAGAATAAAATACATTCAGGTGCCAGGGCTGTGGTGTAGTAGGGTAATCCTACACCTGTAGCACCGGCATCCCATAAGGTTGCTGGTTCTAGGCCCAGCTGCTCCTCTTCTGATCCAGCTCTCTGCTACAGCCTGGGAAAGCAATAGATGTCCCAAGTCCTTGGGCTCCTGCCCCAGCATGGGAGACCTGGAAGTGAAGAAGCTCCTGGCTCCTTTCTCTCTGCACTCCCTCTCACTGTCTATAACTCTACCTCTCAAAATAAATAAATAAAATATTTAAATATATATATATTCAAACATCTAATATAACAAAGTACAAAATATTCAAGTGTTGAAATAATATTTTAGGTATATTAAACAAAAAAACTTTTAAAACAATTTTATGTTTTTATAATAATAAATAATCTGGCCATCTAAAAATTTAAATTATATACATAACTCACATATTTCTATTTCACAGAATTGTTTTTAAACTTTATTTTTACAAAAATTCTTATTTTTTGAGAGTCAGATAGACAGATACAGCTTCCATCTACTGGTTTACTCCCCAGGGTCCACAAATGGTAGGGGTGAAGGCCAAAGCCAGGAACTGTGAACTCAATCCAAGTGTCTCATATGGGACTTGAGCCATCAAGTCCTACTTTCCAGAGTATGCATTAGCACAAAGCAGGAGTTAGAAACAGAGTCAGGAATCAAGCACTCAAGCACTATAATGTGAGGCCCAGGCACCTTTTTATTTTTTTTTTTTAATTTTTATTTTTTTGACAGGCAGAGTGGACAGTGAGAGAGACAGAGAGACAGAGAGAAAGGTCTTCCCTTTGCCGTTGGTTCACCCTCCAATGGCCGCCGCAGCCGGCGCACCGCACTGATCCGAAGCCCGGAGCCAGGTGCTTCTCCTGGTCTCCCACGGGGTGCAGGGCCCAAGCACCTGGGCCATCCTCCACTGCACTCCCTGGCCACAGCAGAGAGCTGGCCTGGAAGAGGGGCAACCGGGACAGAATCCGGTACCCCGACCAGGACTAGAACCCGGTGTGCCGGCACCGCTAGGTGGAGGACTAGCCTGTTGAGCCACGGCGCCGGCCAAGGCCCAGGCATCTTTTTTTTTTTTTTTTTTTTTTTTTTTTTTTTTAATTTTTGACAGGCAGAGTGGACAGTGAGAGAGAGAGACAGAGAGAGAAAGGTCTTCCTTTGCCGTTGGTTCACCCTCCAATGGCCGCCACTGCAGCCGGCGCACCGCGCTGATCCGATGGCAGGAGCCAGGATCCAGGTGCTTCTCCTGGTCTCCCATGGGGTGCAGGGCCCAAGCACCTGGGCCATCCTCCACTGCACTCCCTGGCCATAGCAAAGAGCTGGCCTGGAAGAGGGGCAACCAGGACAGAATCCGGCGCCCCAATCGGGTCTAGAACCCGGTGTGCCGGCGCCGCAAGGTGGAGGATTAGCCTATTGAGCCACGGCGCCGGCTAGGCCCAGGCATCTTAACCAGTCTTTTTTTTTTTTTTTTTTTAAATAGGTCTTCCTATCGCTGTTTTTATTTTATTTATTTAATTTTTATTTATTTGTTTGTTTTTGACAGGTAGAGTGGACAGTGAGAGAGAGAGACACACAGAGAAAGGTCTTCCTTTGCCGTTGGTTCACCCTCCAATGGCCGCCGCGGCCGGTGCATCGCACAGATCCGAGGCCAGGAGCTAGGTGCTTCTCCTGGTCTCCCATGGGGTGCAGGGCCCAAGGACCTGGGCCATCCTCCACTGCACTCCCGGGCCACAGCAGAGAGCTGGCCTGGAAGAGGGGCAACCAGGACAGAATCTGGCGCCCCAACCGGGACTAGAACCCAGTGTGCCGGCGCCGCAGGAGGAGGATTAGCCTAGTGAGCCGCAGCGCCAGCCCTTAATCAGTCTTAATCACCAGATTAAACATGTACCCCATTAAACAGAATTTTTCTGAGAATCAGAAATTGATTGAAACCTGATGAAATTAACTAAGTGTACAATAGGAAATAAAATGGAAGATATAGACTGTTGGTGAGATCAAAGTCCTGTCTCTCTACTTACATTAAACATTATACTTCTTAAATAAAATGAGCAATGACATAGAGAGAACTTACAGGCACTTTTCAAATTCTGGCAGAACAGTTCCTAATTGCATTCGTCGACGAGTTACATCAAACGGGTAGCTAAAAGAAGAAAGAGGCATAAAGACATAAATAGTCTTTTACTCAACAGCTATTGAAAGCAAAGCCCTGTGTAAGCTAGGAAATAATGTGTTCTTCTGTTGTTTGGTCTGATTGGGGAGTCAGGATATGGGCACATGAATAAACCAAATTAACAATATAGGAGTCTCCTTCTTTGCTTATGTGATTCCTTGCAGTATAGTAGGACAATTTTTCTGTCTTATCACCACAATATCAACTGCTATTCATTCCTAAAGAGAAAATTAAATGCCACTTCCTGAAGACAACAAATTGGGTGCTTTTCATTGTTGTCAACCTAAAATAGGGTTTTCCAATGTTGCTACTATTAACATTTTGAGTTGAATCATTCTTTACTATACAGCCCTGACCCCTGCCCACTAGATACCAATAACACTCCCCTAGTTTTGACAACCAAAAATGTCTCCCAACATTAACAAACGCCCCTGGAGGCAAAACCAGCCTAGTTGAGAAGTATCACTCTAACAGTACTCAGCAAGTCCCCTCAAATACCACAGACTCAAAATATACAAAATATATCTTAAGGGCTAAAATTCATCATACAGTTAACTGCATTTCAGGGACATAGAAATGTAAACGTTATATCTTTTAGGAGTAGGAGTCTAGGTGGTTTTTTTAAGGTACTTTGATTTTGATAATATTAACTACTTATTTTAGGTCCTGTGCTAAACAATTTATGTACATTATCTCACTTCATCTTTACAATTGCATGAAGTAGGTACTATTATCCCAATATAAACATAAAATTAAAAAAAAAAAACTAAGTCTGAGACATTCTCAGTGTCACAAAGCTACTTACTATCTTCTCATTTGACATTCTTCAAGGTATCTAATGTAAGTAAAAGGGATAGATCCAAAAAACAACTATATATTCTTATTCACATTCACGTTTACAATGAAATCAATATGATTAAAAAGAAACTCCCACGAACCATAATAACTTAAAAAATAGCATTACTGGGGGCCAGCGCTGTGGCGCAGTGGGTTAACGCCCTGGCCTGAAGCACCGGCATCCCAAATGGGCACCGGTTCTAGTCCCGGCTGCTCCTCTTCCAATCCAGCTCTCTGCTATGGTCTGGGAAAGCAGAAGAAGATTGCCCAAGTCCTTGGGTCCCTGCACTGGCTTGGGAGACCTGGAAGAAGCTTCTGGCTCCTGGCTTTGGATCGGCGCAGCTCCGGCCGTTGCGGCCATCTGGGGAGTGAACCAGCGGATGGAAGACCTCTCTCTCTCTCTGCCTCTCCTCTCTCTGTGTAACTCTGACTTTCAAATAAAATAAATAAATCTTAAAAAAAAAAAAAGTAGCATTACTTATCGTTGAAGCTCCCCATGTACCTCAATTGCATCTCCAGGTATTATTTTTTGATGAGGGAGGAAAAAAAAAAAAAGAAAAAAAAAAATCCTATGGGGTGCAAAGACCAAAAACCTCAAAACCTGAGGGATTGAGTTTCCAACCATGGAAAGATATATGTGGGTAGAAGGAAATGATTAGTAGGAAGAAGAGACTATAAGAATTCAAGGACCAGAACCAGCTAAATAATGGTGGGAAAGAAAGAAAACATCACTGTAGCTATTGTTTTAAGTTTAAAAAAAAAAGACTAAGCAGCTTTTCGGATACGTCTGATGGGAAAAATGATTACAAGTTACCAGGACTAGTACACTGACAGATATGAATAATAAGGAGCGTGTTTCAGAGGTATATTCACTAAAATTGGAACAACGCAGAGATTAGCATGGTCCCTGCACAAGGATGGTACACCAAAATTAAATGAATAAAATAAAAAATAGGGGAGTTGGGAGCAGAGGATTGTCATAAAGAAAAGTACAAGAAAGTAATATTTGAAACATGGCACTTGCACCAACAGCAGGAGATCCAAAGAGATACACCCAAAAGTTTAGTAAAGATATAATGGGGAGTCAGTAACAAAGATTTAAACAGAAACAGTTATCTAAACCAAAGTGACCTCTGAAACCACCAAGACAGATAAGCTGTTCTAGATATCTGAGGGAAGAGCAGAAGATTCGGGCCTTAACAAATCCATCCATATGGACAGGAAGAGGAGGATATGAGATAACTAGTGAGGATGACTGCCAAGACAGGGCACTGTTAAAACAGCCAAGAACTAGAACAGTTGGAACAAGGATAAAAGAACTAGAAAGGGAGCCACTGGATTAAGAGCCAATGGGTGTAAAATATAGCTTAAGAAGAGAAAGAGGCAACACAAGATAGACTAAAGGATCCACACTGAAAGTGAATAGTGAAGAAAAAGAGGCATTAAAATGAAGCAAAAATCAGAATAGCTAGAGGTGATCATGTCTCTGAAATGATTATCATTGCACAACCAAGTAAATCACACACCTTTTCTTCTTTCCCTCAGTCTAGTAGAATACACTGAGTCTACCCAAGGATAATCCTTAGTCATAAACTCCAATGAATACCCTGGTTCTCATCCTTTACATTCTTTTCCCACTGGATCCTTCTTTTCCATTCTTTATGACATTATCGTTTCCTTTTTGTCTTCCTGTTTCTCAGGATACTCCTCTCAGTCACAGAAAGATTTTCTTCTTCCGGTTCCTGAAACGTTCTTAGTATTCCAGCCTCTTTTTATCTCTCCCTGTTCCATCTATCTTGGTTTAGGAAATTCTCTGAAGCCACCTTTCCTACTGCAATATAGTGACACATGTATGTTCCTACTATACTGTGACCTGTAACTTAACTCCACTGCTAGGGCCATCTAGGACAAGTTTACTGGTAGCAACTTTGTTTTTCCTCAGTGAACTTCCTAACACCTACTGTTTGGCACAAAGTAGGCCTTCAAGATTTAATGGAAGAGAAGCTACGCCCCCTTACATGTGTATATAATAATTAAGAAAATTTCAGAAACTTCATAAAGGTAAATTCATTAGGAAATATGAATGAAGATTACAGTGTTTCTTTTCCTTTAAGTAAGCACAGGAAATTGAATGGATTCAGATTAATTTGGACAATTTGCGTGTAACTATAATATGTTTAAAGTACAGATACATATGAAAAATTTATTAAATTAATACTTTCGTTTCACAAGGGATCATGTTTGTGAATAATTATTAGAAAAATTAGAATTATTAACCAATGCTGAAAATCAGGATTGGCTAACTGCAATTTGAATTAAGTTGATGAAGAAACTTACGATATTGTTTGTGCTATTGCTCCAGCAACACCACCACAAAGTAAGTTTATGTGAGTTTTCAAAACTAAGACATTAGGATTGTCTGATGAAGGTCTGCCAAGAAGGGTAGGAGCATGGGAAAGCCCAACACTCTTTAAGGTACCAAAAGTAAAAAATGAAACACCTGAAAAACAAAATATAAATTCACCATGATGGTTAACAGAACATGAGCTGTGAAAAAGTCACCACTCTTACATAATAACCAATTTACTAAAGGACCTAATTATACATTTTCTATTTTCTGTTATGTGGCTTATTGTAAGACAAGAATACTTAATTATGTTATAAATAATTTAAAGCTGACAAAATTATCACCTACAAAAAGTTATAGCAATAGTTTTTCACACATTAATCTGTAATTCAAGGCACTGAAGGAAGCAGCTGCAAATAGAAAGCCACCTGATAGCTGAACAGAACTAGTTTCCAAGGTTCCACATGAATTAAAATTAAATTTATGATTAATAATTATAAGTAAATATGACAATTTATATTTACAATAACAATGATATTGACAATGTTAGAAAAAGGCAAATTCAAAGTGATAAAGTATTGCTATTATAATTCAATGTCTAATTTTGTCTTCAAGGAAGAATTATGACCATAAGGTAAATGTTCATATTGGCTCCATAAGACACATAGAACTGAATAAAAAAAATGGTACACAGATGGTGTTAGCTAAACATTTACATGATTTTATAATAGAACCATTAAAGTCATATAGAAAGAAAATTAAGAATGGAATTCAAGAATCCTATTAAGGAAGCAGTACTCAAGATATCTCTGTATATACTAAATTGAAAAAGCATATTTGAGGGGCCAGCACTGTGGCTCAGCAGACTGAGCATCCACCTACTGCACTGGCATCACACACGGGCTTTGGTTTGAGTTCCGGCTACTCCACTTCTAAACCAGCTCCCTGCTAATGTGCCTGGGAAAGCAGAGGAGGCTGGCCCAAGTTCTTCCTAAATCCATTCAGAGACCAAGAAGAAGCTCCTGGCTCCTGGCTTCGGTTGAGCCCAGCTCTAGCTGTTGCAGCCATTTGGGGAGTGAACCAGTGGATGGAAAACCTTTCTCTCTGTCTCTCCCTCTCTCTGTCTATAACTCTGCCTCTCAAATAAGTAAATATTTTTAAAAAGATAAAATAAAAAATGTATTTGAAAAAATATTTGACACTGAAGAATAAGAACTAACAAATACGCAGTCTAGGATAATGCCTCAATATATACACTTACGCTTCACACAAATTACAATCTGACATCTTGAAATGATACTTCTTTAATATTTTAAGAAAATATTTATTTGAAAGACAGAGTAACAGACAGAAAGGGAGACATGGGAAAGAGAGAGATCTTCTATTGGCTGGTTCATTCTTCAAATGCCCGCAACAGCAAGACTCAGCCAGGCTGAACCTATGAGCCAAGAACTCCATCTGGGTTTCCCTTGTGGATGGCAGGAGCCCAACTACTTGGGCCTCCATTTGCTGCCTCCCAGCACATTAACAGAAAGCTAGATGAGAAGCAGAGCAGTCAGGATGTAAACTGGCACTATGAAATGGGATGCCAGTAGCACAAGTAGCTGCTTAATCCATTGAGACTCAAAGCCCTCCCCTATACAATTTTGGAATATTCATATACTTTTAAAAAACTTTTTAAAAGATTTGTTTATTTGAAAGGCAGAGTAACAGAGAAGCAGAGGCAGAGAGAGAGAGAGAGGCCTTTCATCTGCTGGTTCATTCCCCAAATGGTCGCAATGGCTGGAGCTGGGCCAATCTGAAGCCAGGAGCCAGGAGCTTCTTCCAGGTCTCCCACATGGTTTTAAGGGCCCAAGCACTTGGGTCATCTTCCACTGCTTTACCAGGCCATAGAAGAGAGCTGGATCAGAAGTGGAGCAGCTGGGATTTGAACCGGTGCTCAAATGCGATGCCAGCACTGCAGGAGACCACAGCTTTACCCGCTATGCCACAGCACCGGCCCTTCATATACTTCTTTAAAAAAAAAAAAGATTTATTTAGAGGCTGGCACTATAGTGCAGTGAGTTAAAGTCCCAGCCTGCTGTGCCAGCATCCCATATAGGCAGTGGTTCCAGTCCCGCTGCTCCACTTCTAATCCAGCTCTCTGTTATGGCCTGGGAAAGCAGTGGAAGATGGCCCAAGTCCTTGGACCACTGCACCTACATGGGAGACCTGTAAGAAGCTCCTGGTTCCTGGCTTTGGATCGGCTCAACTCCGGCTGTTGTGGCCATCTGGGGAGTGAACCAGTGGATGGAAGACCTCTCTCTCTCTCTCTCTCCGCCTCTAACTCTGCCATTCAAATAATAAACAAATACATGTTTCTTATTATTTATATTTTTATTTTATTTTATATTATTATTTGAAAGGCAAAGTTACAGAAAGGCAGAGACTGAGGCAGAGAGAGAGAGATCTTTAACTGCTGGTTCACTCCCCAGATGGCCTTAATGGCCAGAACTGGGCTGATTTGAAGCCAGGAGCCAGGAGCTTCTTCTAGGTCTCCCACATAGGTACAGGGGCCCAAGGACTTGGACCATCTTCCACTGCCTTCCCAGGTGCATTAGCAGGGAGCTGGATCAGAAGTAGAGCAGCCGGGATGCAAACCACCACACATATGGGATGTTGGCACTATGGGCAGCAGCTTTACCTGCTACACCACAGCACCAGCCTCAGAATATTCATATACTTCTATATTTGTGAAGTCTAATAACTTAAATCTTTTTGAAAAGATTTATTTGAAAGGCAATTACACAGAGAAGTTGATTAATTGGTTTTCTATAGACTACTTTACTCCTCAAATGTCCTCAATAGAAGGGGTTGTGCCAAGTTGAACCCAGGAACCAGGAAATTCATCTGGGTCTCCCAAGTGGATGGCAGGGGTCCAAGCACTTGGGACATCTTCAGCTGCCTTCCCAGGTATATTAGCAGGGATCTTGGTTGGAAGCAGGTCAGCAAGGTCTTGAACCGGCGCTCATATGGGATGCCAGCATGACAGGCAGTGGTTTAACTCACTGTGCCACAACACCAGCCCATTTAATCATTTCTTTTTTATTTTTTAACTTATTTTTATCTTTATTTGAGAGTTAGACAAAGAGAGAATCCCCATCTGCTAGTTCACTCCTCAAAGGACCAGAACAATTGAAGTCGGGACAGGCCAAAGCTGGAAGTCAGGAACTCAATTTTAGTCTCCTACATGGGTGGCAGGGATGCAACCACTTCAGCCTTCACATCCCAGGGTTCACAGCCAGTAGGTACAGGTAGATATCAAACCCAGCAGTCTGGGATAGGAAGCAGACATCTCAACAGATAGGCCAAATGCCTACCCTAGACTTACATAAATTCATTTTGTTTTTATTTCACTTAAAGATTCATTTATTTACTTATTTGAAAGGTACAAGAGCACAGAGGTAGTGAGACAGAGAGACAGAGACAGAGAGACAGAGAGTTTCTATTTGGTGTCTCACTTTCCAAAATGTCTCAACAGCCAGGGTTGGGCCAGCCTGAAGGTAGGAGCTGGAACTGTGGTCTGGTCTCCCACGTGTATATTAGGGACCCAAGGCCTTGGGCCATCTTCCACTGCCTTCCCAGACACATTAGCAGGAAGCTAGATTGGAAGTGAAGGAGCCAGGACTTGAACTAGAGCTCCAATATAGGATGATGGCATCACAACCAGAGGCTTAACCTGCTGTGCCACAACAGCAGTCCCATGATAAGGAAATTAGTAGCCAATTAAACATTACTAGAGAAAAAATTTAAATATCTTCATGCTATGGAATGGCATTCAGTGTAACATGACACAATAAAAATGTTTGTGAAGAATATATAAAACTGAAAAATAGTTGGGAATTGGGGAAAGAAACTATATAACCTCCTATTACTATGCAATAAATATATTGTAAAAACTCTAAGAAGAGTAAGGAAAATACAGCAGATCTGAGAGTCCTGCTTCCAGCATAATGGGAGTCTAAGGAGTCTGAATGACTTTGCCATTGAAGAATAATTGCATTTACATCCAGCCTTACACAAAGGATAAGAAGGTCTCCAGGAATCACTCTAGTACCATCACCTCCCAAAAATATAAGCTGAGGCCTGAATGGGAGCTGTGTCCCGTGACACTAAGTTGGAAGGACTCTACACACAGATGCAGTAGCAGCAGGAGCACTGAGATGGACCCTGCCACTGGGCCTACCTAAGTCAGCACAGTTCCCAAGAGGAGCTCCCGGCAGAAGCTGAACAGAATGAATACTCTAGAAAAAACAATTCCCAATTTAGACCTCTAGAGTACTCAGAGATTAAGAACAAGCAAGGAGATTTTAATTAAAAAGCACCAGGCATAGGACAAAGCAAATAAATAAATATTTATGAAAGAGTAGGGGAAGAAGAATTCAGAAAAATAAATAAATAAGATTAGAAAGTCATAAAAAGAAAGATAAAATAAATGTAACACGTAGAAATCAAATAGTAAGATACAGAAATAAGCTCCAATAAACCAACAATCACAACAAACATTTAAGTGGACTAAATGAAAATCAAAAGATTTTTCAGATTGGATTTTTAAAAGTGGGTAGCTCCATGATATTATTACAAAAGAAACATCCAAAACATAAAAAACAAGGAAAAAAAAGGCAGAAAATAAAAGAATTAAAAAAAAATGAGGCCAGCACTGTGATCACTTGGTTAATCCTCCACCCGCAGCGCCAGCATCCCATATGGACACCGGGTTCTAGTCCCAGTTGCTCCTCTTCCAGTCCAGCTCTCTGCTGTGGCCTGGGAGGGCAGTGGAGGATGGCCCAATGCTTGGGCCCCTGCACCCGCATGGGAGACCAGGAAGAAGCACTTGGCTCCTGGCTTCGGATCGACGCAGCGCCAGCCATGGCAGCCATTTAGGGAGTGAACCAACAGAAGGAAGACCTTTCTGTCTGTCTCTCTCACTGTCTATAACTCTGTCAAAAATTTTTTTAAAAAAATAATAATAAAAAAAACCGGGTAGATACTAACTTGGATCTGGCCAAAAACTCATTATGAGATGAGAAAATTTGAACCATGACAGTATAAATGATATAAAGAAAATTTTAGCTTCATAATAGTATATGGTTATAGCTTTTAAAAAAAAGATTTATTTATTTACTTGAAAGTCAGAGTTACACAGAGAGAGAAGAGGCAGAGAGAGAGAGATCTTCCATCCACTGGTTCATGCCCCAATTGGCTGCAATGGGCGGACTACATCAATCAGAAGCCAGGAGCCAGGAGCTTCTTCCAGGCCTCCCATGTGGGTGCAGGCACCCAAGGACTCGGGCCATCTTCTACTGCTTTCCCAGGCCACAGAAGAGAGCTGGATTGGAAGTGGAGCAGCCAGGACTCAAAACGGCACCCATATGGGATGCCAGCACTACAGGCGGCAGCTTTACCCGCTAGCCACAGCGCCGGCCCCTGGTTATAGCTTTTAAAGAAGGATAGAGAACTAAATATGAAAATATTGTGGTAGAAGTAATCAAGTGAATTTACTTTAAAACAGTTTAGGATGGAGACAGATGAAGTAATTAGAGGAATAAAGGAAACAAAATTGGCCATTGTTGATGTTATATAGTAGGTAAATGGTGACTCATTGCATCACTGTTTGCACTTTTAAGTACATTTGAAATTTTCCAAAGATTCAGTAAAACTAAATAAAATAACCAACCTATAGAGTGCAGCTGAAGCAGTATCTAGAAAAAGTGCTTAAATTAGGGGGAAGAAAGGTTGAAAATTAATGAAGTACATACCCAAGTAAGAAACCAAAAGAATGAGCTGAAAGAAGGAATGAAGAAGAAAAATCAAGAAAATGAGAAATGAACAATTTGATCCTTTGCAAAAATTGATAATAAAACAAAAATGAAAAAAAGGATGACAACAGATAAAGCACTTATAAAAAGAAATGAATAAATAAGGAAAGCCATTTACCAAAAAATTTGGAGCTAATATAAAACATTCAAGGTTAAAGGGGTAAAAAGAGATATGAATTACAAAAAATGACTATCATAAAGAGAAAATCTGAATGGTCTCTTCAACTTGAGACATATGCAGGTAAACCTTCTAAAAACATTTAACAAAGTGAATCCAGCTGGATATTAAAAAAATCATTATATGCATAGCTTGGGTTGATTTCAAAATCATTTAACATTAGAATACCTATTAATATCACTCATCATATTAACAGATTAAAACAGAAAACTCATGATCATCTCAGTAACTACAGAAAATGGAATCTGATAAAATTCAATACAAATTCAAACAAAAATTCTTATGAGAATTTCCTTGGGCAGATAAACAGTATATGCTAAAAACTAAATCAGACATTATGCTAAATAAAGAAGTATTGGAAACATTCCTCTGAAGATCAACCATGAGCCAAAATGCTAATTATCATTATTTCTATTAATTGCTTCACTGTAGGTCCTTACGTAGTATCAGTAAGATAAGACACAAACACAACAAAATAAGGACTGGAATGGAAGTAATAAAAACATTATTATTTGTACAGGATGTGACTGTCTATATAGAAAACCCACCCAAAACACCTACAAGTAACATGGTGACTGGCTATAAGTAAATAGAAAATGATCAGGAAAAAAAATCATATAAAATTAAATCAAGCAGTCTAATTATCTAAAGGACACACAAAAAACCTAACAGTATCTACAAATATACTGAACTATATATATATATATATAGTTATATATATATGACTTGTCTGAAATTCAAAATGCCAAAAAGGGCTTTTGTACAACATCAAAAGGTAATTCTAAAACATTCATGGATGCAGAAATACCTACAGTCTTGACATTCCTGAAAAAAGAAACATAAGGGAGCAGGATTTGTCCAATCAAATATAAAGATTCATGACAAAACTGCACTGCACTTTTTTAAGTAGCACAGCAGAACACTGGGGAAAGGACAGACTAGTTAATGAATGGTACAAGTCTAGTAGTTTTCCTTAAGAAAGATAAAAAAAAGTTTCCAGAAAATTAGGGGCTTAAAGATAAAATGCTAAACTTTAAAATGCGTTTGAAGAAAATGTATTTCAGGGGCTGGCGCTGTGGTGTAGCAGGCAAAACCGCTGCCTGCAGTGCCAGCATCCCATATAGGCGCTGGTCCAAGTTCCACCTGCTCCACTTCCCATCCAGCTTTCTGCTATGGCCTGGGAAAGCAGTGGAAGATGGCCCAAGTGCTTGGGCCCCTGCACCCACGTGGGAGACCCAGAGGAAGCTCCTGGCTCCTGATTGGCGCAGCTCCAGCGATTATGGCCAACTGGGGAGTGAACCAGCAGATGGAAGACCTCTCTCTCTCTCTCTCTCTGCCTATCCTTCTCTCTCTGTGTAATTCTGATTTTCAAATAAATAATAAATAAATAAATCTTAAAAAATAAAATGTATTCAAACACAAAGAACACTATCCATAAAAGAATATATTGATAAGTTCACAGAAATTTGAATTTCTGAATTACTAGAAAAGGTAAAAATTTTTAGTAATAATAGCAAAAGGTAGGGAAGTGTGGAAGAACTACATATCTCATACATAGCAGGCAGACAGAACTATCTGGAAAGCAGTTTGGAAGTTCCCCATTAAGTTAAACATATACTTATTCCATCACCACAATTCTACTCCAGTATTTGCCCAAAAGATATAAAAATATATACCCACAAAAAGAATTTTATAAGAATGTTTATTGCAACTTTATTCAAAACATCCCTAAATTGTAAATAATCCAAATGTCCATCATCAGAATAGATAAACAAATATAGTATGCCCATACAATGAAATACTACTCAGCAATTAAAAAGGGAATGAAGTTCAAAACCACAAGATATACTTCATGTCCAGTGGCATAACCAAAAGACAGATAACAAGTGTCAGCAAAGACATGGAGAACTTGGAATTCTCATATATTGCTAACTGGAATTTAAAATGACAGTATCACTAGAAAAAGGTTTTGACACTAGGGAAAGGGGTTGGTGTTTCCTAAAAATATTAACCATAGTGACCATTTAATTCAGCAATAACATTCCTAAGTATAAAACCAAAAGAAATGAAAAAATAGGGGTGGGCATTGTGGAGCAGTGTAAAGCCAAGCCAGAATTTTGGATGCCTGTACTACAAATTGGAGTGCTTGAGTCCCATCTACTCTGTTTCCAATACAGCTCCCTGCTGATGAGCCTGGAAAGCAGCAAAATACCCCTGCCTCCCACATGGGTAACCTGGATGGAGTTCCTGCCATCTGGCTTCAACCTGGCCCCTAGTCCCAGCTGTTGCAGTCATATGAGGAGTGAGCCAGCAATGGAAGCTCTCTCTCTCTCTCTCTCTCTCTCTCTTTCTCTCTCTCTCTGCCTCTCTGCCTTTCAAGTAAATAAATAAATCAATTAAAAAATCAAATTGTACACTTACATGGGTAAATTTTATGATATGTAAACTGTATCTCAATAAAGCTGTTACCAAAAAAGGGAAGTAGAATTTCTCTGTTAATTAATGAAACCACAAAGACATCAAAAAGTCAAATAACAAACAAAGGAAAATCTCCAACATATGTAAGTAACAAGAGATTGTAATCAAATTATATAAGGAATTAATATAAATCAATAACAGAAAGGCTACTGAATAGGAAACTAGGTCAAACACATATAAAATTCACAGAAAAAGAAATGTATCTCCAGGCCAGAACTGTCACATAGAGGACAAAGCTGCCATCTGTGGCGCTGGCATCCCATATGGCTTTTTGAGTCCCAGCTGTTCCATTTCTGATCCAGCTCCCTGCAAATGTGCCTGGGATAGCAGCAGAATATGGCCCAGGTGTTTGACCCCCCTGCACCCACATGAGAGACCCAGAAGCTCCTGGCTCCTGGATTCAACGTGGTTTAGGCCTTGGGGAATGAACAAGATCTGTCTCTCACTCTCTCTCTGTCTCTGCCTTTCTAACACTGACTTTTTTTTTTTTTAAGCTTTATTTATTTATTTGAAAGTCAGAGTTACACAGAGGGAGGAGAGGCAGAGAGAGAGAGAGAGAGAGAGAGAGCGAAAGAAAGAGAGGTCTTCCATCCGATGGTCCACTCCCCAATTGGCTGCAACGACCGGAGCTGCACTGATCCAAAGCCAGGAGCCAGGAGCCTCTTCCTGGTCTCCCATGTGGGTGCAGGGGCCCAAGGACTTGGGACATCTTCCACTGCCTTCCCAGGCCACAGCAGAGAACTGGATCAGAAGTGGAGCAGCCAAGAGCTGAACTGGTGCCCATATGAGATGCCAGGGCTTCAGGCCAGGGCGTTAACTCACTGAGCCACAGTGCCAGCCCCACTAACACTGACTTTCAAAGGAATAAATAAATCTTAATATATATATATAATATATATTAAATCTTAAATATATATATATATAAACTGGAAAATAAAAATATCAAAAGTTGTTCAACCCCATTCGTAATCAGGGAAATAGAAAATAAGACCTCATAAATTTTTTTTTTTAAGATTCATTTATTTATTTGAAAGGTAAAGTTACAGAGAAGCAAAAGCAAGGCCGGCGCCGTGGCTCACTAGGCTAATCCTCCGCCTTGTGGCGCCGGCACACCGGGTTCTAGTCCCAGTCGGGGCGCCGGATTCTGTCCCGGTTGCCCCTCTTCCAGGCCAGCTCTCTGCTGTGGCCCGGGAGTGCAGTGGAGGATGGCCCAAGTGCTTGGGCCCTGCACCCCATGGGAAACCAGGAGAAGCACCTGGCTCCTGCCATCGGATCAGCGCGGTGCGCCGGCCGCAGCGGCCATTGGAGGGTGAACCAATGGCAAAGGAAGACCTTTCTCTCTGTCTCTCTCTCTCACTGTCCACTCTGCCTGTCAAAAAAAAAAAAAAAAAGAAAAAAAAAAGAAAAAGAAAAATCCAGAGAAGCAAAAGCAGATAGAGAGAGAGAGATCTTCCATCCATAGTGAGAGGGAGAGACAGTGAGAGGGGTCTTCCATCCACTGGTTCACTCCCCAAATGGCTGCAATGGCCATTACAAGCAAGGCTGATCCTAAGCCAGGAACCAGCAGCCAGGAGCTTTTCCCTGGTCTGCCATGTAGGTACAGAGGCCTAAGGACAATAATCTTCTGCTGCTTTCCCAGGTGCACTAACAGGGAGCTGGATCAGAGGTAGAGCAGCTGGGACTTGAACTAGTGCCCATATGGGATGCCGGAACTGCAGGCAGCGGCTTTTACCCACTATATCGTAGCACCGGCCCACTTACATTTTTACTTAATACAAATTGTTCAGCTCCAGCATCATCTTTTCTTTTTTTAAGATTTCTTTTTTATTTATTTGAAAGAGTTACAGGAGGGCCCGGCACCATGACTAACTTGGTTAATCCTCCGCCTGCAGTGCCAGCACCCCATATGGGCATTGGGTTCTAGTCCCAGTTGCTCCTCTTCCAGGCCAGCTCTCTGCTGTGGCCTGGGAGTGCAGTGGAGGATGGCCCAAGTGCTTGGGCCTTGCACCCACATGGGAGACTGGGAGGAAGCACCTGGCTCCTGGCTTTGGATCGGCGCAGTGCCAGCCGTAGCAGCCATTAGGGGAGTGAACCAACAGAAGGAAGACCTTTCTCTCTCTCTCTCTCTCTGTAACTCTACCTGTCAAATAAATAAATAAATAAATAATCTTCAAAAAATTTATGAAAGAGTTAAGGGGGGGGGGTCAGAGGAGAGGGAGAAATAGAGAGATCTTCCATCCACTAGTTCATGCCTCAAACAGAGGAAAGGGCTGAAGCAGGGCCAAGCTGAAGCCAGGAGCCAAGAGCTTCACCCAAGTCTCCCTAGTGAGTGCATGGGCATAAGGACTTGGGTCATCTGCTGCTGCTTTCCCAAGTGCATTAGCAGCGTGCTGGATAAGAAGTGGAGCAGCTGGGACTTGAACTGGTGCACATATGGGATGCCGGCATTGCATGTGGTAGGTTTACCTGCCACACAACAATGCTGTGCCATCCCCTCCCCCCACCTTTTTAAACATTTATTTATTTATTTATTTATTTGAAGGGAGTAGAGAGAAAGAGAGATCTTTATATGTTCCATCTGCTGGTTCACTCTCCAATTGGCCAAAATGGCCAGGACTGGTCCAAGCCAAAGCCAGGAGCCTGGAGCTCTACCTGGGTCTCCAATGTGGGAAGGGCCCAGTACTTAGGCCAATATCCATGACTTTCCCAGGCACATCAGCAGAGAGTTGGATCAGCAGCGGCACAGGCAGGACGTAAACCAATGCTCCAACATGGAATGCCAGTGCTGCAGGCAGTGACTTGACTTATTGTGCCACAACCCCAATCCCCATTGTAATCTTTTTAAAAAAAATATATTTACTTGAGAGACAGAGAAAGACAGAAACAGAGAAATGGAGTTCCCATCTGCTGTTTCACACTCCAAATAACCAAACTGGCCAGAAGGGTAGGGCAAAGCTGGGAGACAGGACACAGAAACTCAATCCTATTCCCCCAGATGAGTAGCAAGAACCCACCTACTTGTGCCATCATCTGTCTCCTAGGTTCCATCTCAGAAAGAAGCTAAAGTCAGGAGCCAAAGCTGAGAATCAAACCTAGGTATTCCAACGTGGGGGCACAGGTGTCCTAACCTAACAGCTAAGCCATACATCTACCCCATAAATTACTTTTCATACCAAATTTAAAAATCACAAATATTTAAAACTCATTTGGGGCCGGTACTTTGGCACAGTGGGTTAATTCTCCACCTGTGGCACAGGTATCCCAGATGGTACCAGTTCTACTCCCAGCTGCTCCTCTTCTGATCCAGCTCCTTGCTATTGCCTTAGAAAGCAGTGGAAGAGAACCCAGGCACTTGGGCTCCTGCACTCACATGGAAGACCCAGAAGAAGCTCCTGGTTCCTCACTTTGGAACAGCCCAGCTCCGGCCACTGGAACCATCTGGAGTGAACCAGAGGATGGAAGACCCCTCTCACTGTCTCTCCCTTTCACTATCTGTAACTCTCTCAAATAAATAAATATTTTTTAAAACTCATGTAATAAATATCAATGGGATTTTTTAGCCACTGCTGGTGGAAATATAAAAGATACAACCATTTTCAATTATTTTGATCTCATTTGATAAAACTCAGTATACATGACTTAAGACTCAGAAATTCTGGTCCTAGATATATCCTCCAGAAATAAACTCTTTAACCAGATGACCACTGGAGAAATAAATGAATGGTTATACACAACATGGATAAATCTTTGAAATATAATGAATCTGAGAAACAAACAAAAAAAAAGTATTGATACTCCCATCCCACAGAAAAAACTAAGCAATAAAAAAAGAACAAACCATTGACATAAACTACATGGATGAATCCTCGGGGCTTAATGGTGAGTGGAAAAAGAGCCAATCCCCCAAAGGTCACATACTGTATGATACCATTTATATAAACTTTTTTTTTTTTTTTTTTTTGACAGGCAGAGTTAGACAGTGAGAGAGAGAGACAGAGAGAAAGGTCTTCCTTTCCCGTTGGTTCACCCCCCAAATGGCTGCTGTGGCCGGCGTGCTGCAGCCAGCGCACTGCACCAATCCGAAGCCAGGAGCCAGGTGCCTCTTCCTGGTCTTCCATGCAGGTGCAGGGCCAAGGACTTGGGTCATCCTCCACTGCCTTCCCGGGCCACATCAGAGAACTGGACTGGAAGAGGAGCAACCGGGACAGAATCTGGCGCCCCAACAGGGACTAGAACCTAGGGTGCCGGTGCCGCAGGCGGAGAATTATCCAAATGAGCTGCGGCGCCGGCCCATTTATATAAACTCTTGAAGTGAAGCATTATATATAGAACTGAAAAAACAGATCAGCACTTGCCAAGAGTTAGGGAAGGGGATGGGGAGGAAGTGCCTGTGACAGTCAGCAGGATGCATGCTTGGGTGATGGACCTATCTTGTATCTTAACTATATTCATGTCAGTATCCTTGTTGTGAGTTTGTACTACAGTTTTGGAAGACATTATTACTGCAGAAACTGGGTAAACGGTATAAGGGAATCTCTGTATTATTATTTTCTCCCCAAATAAACCTTTAATTTAATGAGTATAAATTTCATAAGTACAACTTTAGGAATATAGTGATTTTTCCCACCAAACCCACCCTCCCACCCCCACTCCCACCCAACCCCCTCCTCCCTCTCCCATTCCCATTCTCCATTAAGATTCATTTTCAATTAACTTTATACACAGAAGACCAACTCTATACTAAGTTCGCACACACACACAAAAGGAAAAACTGTTTGAGAACAAGTTTTACAGTTAACTCTCATAATACAACTCATTGAGGACAGAGGTTCTGCATGGTAAGTAAGAGCACAGTGACTCCTATTGTTAATTTAACAATTAACAATCTTATGTATGACATCAATAATCACCCAAGGCTCTTGACATGAGCTGCAAAGGCTATGGGAGCCTTTTGAATGCACAATTTCTGTTAGTATTTACACAAGGCCTTAAGCAAAGTGGAAGTTTTCTCCTCCCTTCAGGGACAAGCACATCCTTCTTTGATGGCTGCTTCTTTCCACTGGAATCTCACTCACAGAGATCCTTCATGTAGGACATTTTTTGCTGCAGTGTCTTGGCTTTCCATGCCTGAAATTCTCTCATGGGCTTTTCAACCAGGCCAGAATGTCTTAAGGGCTGTTCTGAGGTCAGAGTGCTATTTAAAGCAATTGTCATTCTATGAGTCTGCTGTATGGACTGCTCTCCATGTTGGAGCATTCTCTCCTTTAACTCTATTTATTATTATTGCCAAACATTTGATCTTATTTATATGATCCCTTTAACACTTAATCCTATCTATACGATCACTTTAACACTTAAGATGGCATTTTTACCACCCAGCTTAATGGGATTTGGGGTCCCATGGCAAGTTTTTAAACAGTATCCTTAGACATATGAGGGAATGTATGCAGAACTATGCTATTTTACAATTACAAACTTTCTTCTCCCTCTCTTATTCACATATGATTAACTCTATGTTAAGAAGGGAATTCAACAAATAGTATGAAAAAGAAAAAAAAAGTTTATAAACAGCTGAGACAAGGGCTGTTCAAGTAATTGTTTCTCAAAGTGTCAATTTCCCTTCTACAGATTTCCTTCTAGGTGCTCTTTTATCACATATCAGGGAGGACATATGATATTTGTCCCTTTAGGACTGGTTTATTTCACTAAATGTGATGTTTTTCAGATATCTCCATTTTGTTGCAAATGATCAGGTTTCATTTTTTCTACCACTTTGTAGTATTCCATAGTGTATATATCACATAGTTTCTTTACCCAGTCTTCAGTTGATGGACATTTAGGTTGATTCCATGTCTTAGCTATTGTGAATAGAGCTGAAATAAACATGGGGGTCAGATAACTCCTTTATTTGCTAATTTCATTTCCCTTGGGTAAATTCCCAGGAGTGGAATGGCTAGGTCATATGGCAGGGCTATAATCAGATTTCTGAGGTATCTCCATACTCTCTTCCATAGTGGCTGTACCAGTTTACATTCCCATAAACAGTGGATTAGGGTACCTGTTTCCCCACATCCTGGCCAGCATTTGTTGTTTGTTGATTTATTTTAAGCCACTCTAACTGGGGTTGGTGAAACGTCATTGTGGTTTTGATTTGCATTTCTAGTGATCCCAAACTTTTTTCATGTGTCTATTGGCCATTTGGATTTCCTCCTCTGAAAAATGTTTGTTTAAGTCCTTTGCCCATTTCTTAACTGGGTTGTTTGTTTTGTTGTTGTGGCATTTATTGATCTCTTTGTAGATTCTGGTTATTAATCTTTTATCAGTTGCATAGTTTGCAAATAATTCCCTGTATTCTGTCAGTTGCCTCTTAACTTTCCTGAGTGTTAATTTAGCCATACAGAAGCTTCTCAATTTGGTGGAATCCAAAAAATTTGTCAATTTTGGCTTTTATTGCCTGTACCTCTGGGTTTTTTTTTTTTTTTCAAGAACTCTTTGCCTGTGCCAATGTCTTGCAGCGTTTCC
The DNA here is from genome assembly GCF_964237555.1 of Oryctolagus cuniculus. NCBI lineage: Eukaryota > Metazoa > Chordata > Mammalia > Lagomorpha > Leporidae > Oryctolagus > Oryctolagus cuniculus. Next base: position 60,387,519 of record NC_091446.1, read on the forward strand.
CTAACATTCTCTAATAATCTGATGGTATCAGGTCATAGATTTAGGTCTTTAATCCATTTTGAATGGATTTTTGTAAGGTGTAAGTTAGGAGTCCTACTTCATACTTCTGCATGTGGAAATCCAGTTTTCCCAGCAACATTTATTGAAGAGACTGTCCTTGCTCCAGGGATTGGTTTTAGCTCCTTGGCCAAATAAATTGGTTGTAGATGCTTGGATTGATTTCTAGCATCCCCATTCTGTTCCATTGGTCTATCCATTTGTTTTTGTAGCACTATCAGGCTGCTTTGATTATAACTGCCTTGTAGTATGTCTTGAGATCCAAAAAACTCCACGAAGAGACTACTGGAACTCACAGAAGAGTTTGGTAAAGTAGAAGGATATAAAATCAGTACACAAAAACCAACAGCCTTTGTATACACAGACAATACCACAGCTGAGAAAGAACTTCTAAGATCAATCCTATTCACAATAGCTACAAAAAAAATCAAATACCTTGGAATAAATTTACCCAAGCATGTCGAAGATCTCTATGATGAGAATTAGAAAACATTAAAGAAAGTAATAGAAGAAGATTCAAAAAAATGGAAAAATCATCCATGTTCATGGATTGGAAGAAACAGCGTCATCAAAAATGTCCATTCTTCCAAAAGCAATTTACAGATTCAATGTGATACCAATCAAAATACCAAAGACATTCTTCTCAGATATAGAAAAAATGATGCTGAAATTTATACGGAAACACAAAAGACCTCAAATAGCTACAGCAATCTTATACAACAAAAACAAAGCCACAGTCATGAGCACCCAGACTCAGGAGTCTCTGCTTGGCTGGTTGCTGGGTGTAGACATAAACTGACACAGCTGTTATATATGTCCAAAGTGGTGCCTGTTATAAGCTTGTTACAGGATGTTGTTGCAGGTTGACTGGGGAGAGAGAAACGTGCCCCCGTTTGTGTTTTCTCCTCTAGTTTGGCAGGTACACTATCCTTCATGGGGCTCCAAGCCAGATTCTCTCTAGGCTCTTCCTGCAGCTTTTTCACCAGTGGCTTGGTCTCACCTCATTCTCCAACACTGGTGTGGAGGCTCTTGGCTGCTGGGGTCCTGAGTTGTGCATGTCCACGTCCTCCGTGTAGGTGCACTGTGTCCCTCTAATTTGTGTAGTTTCTTCTGCTGTTTTCTCTAACTCTTCCCTGAGACTGCACTCTTTCCACTTTTTTAAACTATCTTTTCGTGGATTAGAGCAGTAAGCTCCCTCCCTGCTCCGCAATCTTAATCCAATCTCCTCTGTATTATTTTTTATAAATGGATGTATATTCAAAATTATCTCAAAATGAATAGTTAAAAAAAACAGGAATGTAAACAAGATATCCATGGAGACTGACTGCAGGATGATAAGAATCCTTATTTTTTTTGTTTATATTTTTCTTTATTTCCTAACTTCACATTATGAAAATATTCACTATTTATAGGAAAATCTTTTTCCTGTTTGAGGAAAAATACACTTCTTAATTCTTATTTCTAATTAACACACTCAAAAATACTGAATCCTTAGCATTCATCTAACCTGAGTATGTATAAACGCAACACCACAACTGGCTCATATATGAAGGAAAATATGTAAAAGTGTATTTCTATTCATTATATGTTAATAGTTATATTCACATATATATTATTGACCACATACAGACCATAATTTTCAAAATTTCTTGAGTAAAAGTACTTTCCAGATAGCATCTTTTCTTTTCTTTTTTTTTTTTTTTTTTTTTTTTTTGACAGGCAGAGTGGACAGTGAGAGAGAGACAGAGAGAGAAAGGTCTTCCTTTTTGCCGTTGGTTCACCCTCCAATGGCCGCCGCTGCAGCCGGCGCACCGCGCTGATCCTGGCAGGAGCCAGGAGCCAGGTGCTTTTCCTGGTCTCCCATGGGGTGCAGGGCCCAAGCACCTGGGCCATCCTCCACTGCACTCCCTGGCCATAGCAGAGAGCTGGCCTGGAAGAGGGGCAACCGGGACAGAATCCGGCGCCCCAACCGGGACTCGAACCCGGTGTGCCGGCGCCGCAAGGTGGAGGATTAGCCTATTGAGCCACGGCGCCGGCTCAGATAGCATCTTTTCATGTAACCATTTCAGAAGAAAACTGGTGACATTCTTTAAATGTACACACAATTACAATTCTGCTCAATTTGAAACATACCTGCATATGGAGCCATTCCTAATAAGGTAGGCATGAGACCTCTGTAAAATCCAAGGAAACCACCTTCCTTTCAAGTGAAGGAAAATTTGAAGTGAGATTACACTATGTTCATTATGATAAACATCAAAGAACAAATGTACACATTATCATGAAATCAATATTCTGGAAACCACCCTCCGAAACACAAAGATACATTTTCATAATTATTATCAATATCAATAGTTATAACTAAGAGAATAATCACTTAGAAAAAAATTTAGAATATTTTCCTAAATATAAAATGACATGTTATAAATGAGAAAAGCAAACATAATATATACCTTTGCATAAATTGTTTTGAATGCATGAATAATTCCTTTATAAGTATGTTCTCCTTTCACCTGGAATGCTAGGCGTACTCTCACCATATCAAGAGGGTATGTACAGATAACTGCAGTCATACCTAAAAACAAAGTAGAAACTTAAATGTAAACAATAATTTGGCAAGGGCAAGCACTGTGGCACAGCAGGCTAAAGCACTGCATCCCGTATGAGTGACAGCTCAAGTCCTGCCTGCTTTGCTGCTGATCCAGCTTCCTACTCATGTGCCTGGGAAAGCAGTGGAAGATGGCCAAGTCCTTGTGCCCCTGCCACTCATGTGGGGGATCTGGATGGAGCTCCAGGCTCCTGGCTCGGCTTGACTCAGCCCTAACTGTTGAGGCCATCTGGGGAATGAACCAAGAGACGGAAGATCACGTTCTTTCTGTCTGTCCCTCATGTTGTCACTCTATCTTTCAAATAAATAAATCTAAAGAAAATTTTCTCAGAGAAAAAAGACAAATTTCCACAAGTAGAATTGTCAAAAGCACTGTATGCTTTTCATATAGCCATATATTTAGACTATTCCTTACGATCCACTGTAAAATACTTTTTAAGTTGGGATATTAATGATTTCTTGTACAAGTATGACTAAGAACAGAAAGATAACAAATGTGTGGCGTGCTATGTAGTCAATGTCACACATATTACCTAAACCAAATTAAGTATTTCCATAGAAAATCAATGTCAGAGGGGCTGGCAATGTGGTAGAACAGGTTAAGCTGCTGCCTGCAACACTGAATACCACATGGGCACCAGTTTGAGTTCCAGCTGCTCCACTTCTGATCCAGCTCCCTGCTAATGGCCTCGGAAAGCAGTAGAGGATGACCCAAGTCCTTGGGCCCCCAAACCCGTGTTGGAGATCAGAATAAAGCTCCTGGCTTCAGCCTGGCCACTGCAACCACTTAGGGAATGAACCAGCAGATAGTAGATCTCTGTCTCTCCTTCTCACCTTCTCTCTCTTTAACTCTGATTTTCTAATAAATAAAATAAATCTGAAAAAAATAAAATAAAATCAATGTCAGAAGCAAAATATACCTATTCCTCTTACCTGCCATAGATCCAGCCAGTAATCTGTGCACATGACCAGAAACTCCCAGCTTTGTAGTAATTAACTAGAAATCGAAAACACTGAATTAAACAAGGTATTTTTTAAATGCTGCCCGTTCACTGTTTAATAATGATGACTAACTTCAAAAGGGTTGCTAGACTAGTAAAAAGCAACTTAATAAAGTTAACGAAATGAGCACAATTATACAAATCTGGGCAGTATTGTATTACATCCGAACAAGGTCTTTCCTCTGTTGTCACCATTCTATTCTTTGTCCTTTTGCACAAGCAATCTAGCTTAGAACTGTAAAATAGGAAATACATAATACTATATATTACTGAGCACAAACCTGAAAGGTTGTGAGTGGGCATAGTAGGAGTAAGATGCTACTACAGGAATGCAACAACGAAGTCTTGATATACTAATGGCATCAACTCTTAATGCCTAGCTTTAAAAGCTGTTCACACCCCTATCATTTAGGTTTCATTCTTAAGACACCCTTTGAAACTTACAGTTCCTAGTTCTTGTGTTAAGATAATGTCAGAGGGGCAGGTGTTTTGGCACAGTGGGTTAAGCCCTGGCTTACAACACCTGCATCCCACATGAGAGTGCAGCTCTGAGATCGGGATATACTGCTTCTGACACAGCTTACTGAAACTACCCCTAGAAAGGCCACAGAAGATAGCCCAAGTAGTTGGCTTCTTGCCACCCATGTGGAACACCCAGGTAAAGCTGCTGGCTCCTAGCTTCAGCCTGGCTCAGCTCAAGCTGTTAAAAGGCATTTGGGGAGTGAACCAGCACATGAAGATCTTTCTCTCTCAATCTTCCTCTGTCACTCCCTCTGTTGGTCTCTCTCTTTAAATTAAAAAAAAAAAAAAAAAAAAAGAATCTTTAAAAAGAAAAAAGATAATGTTTGAGGGGATAAACTCACTCAGGAACAGAAGGAAACTTAATAAGTTGGTTAGGAATAGCTATTATATTACTCCAAAATATACTTTTACAATATGATCTCACAATTTCATTTAATAAGCAAAACAAGGCCGGCGCCGCGGCTCAATAGGCTAATCCTCCGCCTAGCGGCGCCGGCACACCAGGTTCTTGTCCCGGTCGGGGTGCCGGATTCTGTCCCGATTGCCCCTCTTCCAGGCCAGCTCTCTGCTGTGGCCAGGGAGTGCAGTGGAGGATGGCCCAAGGGCTTGGGCCCTGCACCCCATGGGAGACCAGGAGAAGCACCTAGCTCCTGGCTTCGGATCAGCGCGATGCGCCGGCCGCAGTGCACCGGCCGCGGCGGCCATTGGAGGGTGAACCAACAGCAAAAGGAAGACCTTTCTCTCTGTCTCTCTCTCTCCCACTGTCTACTCTGCCTTTCAAAAATAATAATAATAAGCAAAACAAAAGACACAGTGTTCCTTTCCTAAAATTGAGAAACAAGGAGTATTAAAAAGCAGTTGAGGGGCCGGCGCCACAGTTCAATAGGCTAATCCTGCGCCTGCGGCGCCGGCACACCGGGTTCTAGTCCCGGTCGGGGCGCTGGATTCTGTCCTGGTAGCTCCTCTTCCAGCACAGCTCTCTGCTGTGGCCCAGGAGTGCAGTGGAGGATGGCCCAGGTGCTTGGGCCCTGCACCCACATGAGAGACCACGAGGAAGCACCTGGCTCATGGCTTCAGATCAGCGCGATGCGCCGGCCGCAGCGTGCCGGCTGCAGCGGCCACTGGGGGGTGAACCAACGGCAAAAGTTAGACCTTTCTCTCTGTCTCTCTCTCTCACTGTCCACTCTGTCAAAAAAAAAAAAAAAAAAAAAAAAAAAAAAAAAAAGCAGTTGAGGGGCTGGTGCTGTGGTGTCACAGGGTAAAGACACTACCTGAAGCGCCGGCATCCCATATGGGCACCAGTTCAAGTCTCAGCTGCTCCACTTCCGACCCAGCTCTCTGCTACAGCCTTGAAAAGCAGTGGAGGATGGCCCAAGTCTTTTGGCCCCTGCACCCGCGTGGGAGACCCAGAAAAAGCTCCTGGCTTCAAATTGGCTCAGCTCTGGGCAGTGCAGCCATCTGGGGGAGTGAACCAGCACATGGAAGACTTCTCTCTCCCTCTCTACCTCTAGAGCCTCTCTGTGACTCTGCTTTTCAAATAAATAAATAAATATTTAAAAAAATAATAAAAGCAATTGAGGGGCCAGTACTGTGCATGGCAGGTAAAGCTGCCACCTGCAGTGCCAGCATGCCAAATGGGCACCAGTTCGAGTCCCGGTTGCTCCACTTCCAATCCAGCTCTCTGCTGTGGCCTGGGAAAGCAGTAGAAGATGGTCAGAGTCCTTGGGCCCCTGCATCTGCATAGGAGATCTGAAGAAAGAAACTCCTGGCTCAGCCGGCGCCGCGGCTCACTAGGCTAATCCTCTGTCTAGCGGCACCGGCACGCCGGGTTCTAGTCCTGGTCGGGGCGCCGGATTCTGTCCCGGTTGCCCCTCTTCCAGGCCAGCTCTCTGCTGTGGCCAGGGAGTGCAGTGGAGGATGGCCCAGGTGCTTGGGCCCTGCACCCCATGGGAGACCAGGAAAAGCACCTGGCTCCTGGCTCCTGCCATCAGATCAGCGCGGTGCGCCGGCCGCAGCGCGCCGGCCGCGGTGGCCATTGGAGGGTGAACCAACGGCAAAAGGAAGACCTTTATCTCTGTCTCTCTCTCTCTCACTGTCCACTCTGCCTGTCAAAAAAAAAAAAAAAAAAAAAGAAAGAAAGAAAAAAAAGAAACTCCTGGCTCCTGGCTTTCTACTGACCCAACTCCGGCCATTGTGGTCATTTGGGGAGTGAACTAGTGGATGGAAGACCTCTCTCTCTGCCTCTCCTTCTGTTACTGTGTAACTCTGACTTTCAAATAAATCTTAAAAAAATTTATATTTTATGTATTTATCTTTATCTTATTGAAATATATTTTGTCTTTTTTTCCTAAGCATGAACAAAAAACATTTACTCACGAATGACTAACGATTTTGGAATAAGTAACTCTAAAACCCAAACTATACTAAAAATTTAAGCTCCTTCAAATCTTACTCCTTAACGAAGCCATTACTTTATTCATTTATTCAAAGTATCTTTAAAGTTCAGAGGAGATGCCTGGTAAATCAGCATCATATTTAAAAAAAAAAAAGAAAGAAAGAAAGAGACAGAAACAGAAAAGTTCACCCACTGTTTTATAATGCTCAAATGCCATGAACTGGATTGCGCCATAGGGAAAGATTCGAATCATCATGGCACCATTTCCTTTATACAATCCCAGGAATCCTTCCTTTTGGGGAACAGCACGCAATGCAGAAAATACTCCTATTTTAAGAAAGATTTAAGAAGAAAAATACTATTAAGATGCAGAAAACTATCTAAATTCAAATTGTCCTTGCAATCACCAACAAAGATTACTATGCTATCATTCATGATATAATTTTGCCATAGAAATTACATAAATAGTAAATGTTCTATAATAAACTTACTTAAAAGATAACACATATCCAAATTATATAAGTATACCTCATATAAAAATATAAAACCTGGGGCCAGCATGCCAGTGTAGTTTATGCTGCAGCTTTCAATACTGGCATACCAAATTGGGGTGCCAGTTCAAGTCTGGCTGCTCTGCTTCTCATCTGCCTTCCTGCTAATGAACCTGGAAAAGCGGCAGAAAATGGCCCAAGTACTTGGTTGCTTTGCTCCTGATCCAGCTTCCTACTAATGCACCTGAGAGAACAGCAGAAGATGGTTCAAGTACTTGGGCCCCTGCTACCCACATGGGAGACCAGGATGGAGCTCCTGGCTCCTGGCTTCTGATTTCAGTCTGGCCTAGCCCCAGAGGTTGTGATCAATTGTGGAGTGAACCAGCAGATAAATCTTTTTCAAGGATCTCTGTCATGGTTCAGCAGGTTAAGCCACCACCTACAAGTGGCTGTCATCCCATATGGGTGCTGATTCGAGTCCTCACTGCTCCATTTCCAACCCAGCTCCTTGCTAACACACCTGAAAAGCAGTAGAAGATGGACCAAGAGTTTGGGCCCCTGCCACCTATGTGGAATATCCAGATGGAGTTCCAGGCTTCTGGCTTTAGTCTGGCCCACCCCAGCTGTTACAGCCATTGGGGAGTAAAGCAGCAGATGGAAGATCTCTTTCTCTCTCTTCCTCTGTGTTTTTTTTTTTTTCTTTTTCTCTCTCTCTGCAACTCTGCCTTTCAAGCAAATAAATCAATCTTTAAAAACAAACAAAAAACAAAACCTCTGAAGCCAGCACTGTGGCAATGTAGGTTAAGCCTCTGCGGCACTACATACCACATGGGTGCCAGTTCAAGTCCTGGCTGCTCCACTTCAATCTATTTCCTTGCTAAAGGCCAGGGAAAGCAAAAGAAGATGGTCCAGGAGCTTGGGCCCATGCACCCAAGTGGGAGACCGGGAAGAAGCTCCTAGCTCCTGACTTCAGCCTGGCTGAGCTCCAGCTATAGCAGCCATCGGGGGAGTAAACTAGTGAACAGAAGATCTCTCAGTCTCTGTCTCTCCCTCTCTCTCTGTAACTCTGCCTTCTGAATAAAACAAACAAACCTTAAAAAAAAAAAAGCTCCTTCTCTGTCACTCTGCCTTTCAAAAAATAAACTTTTACTTATTAAGATATGGCAGCAAGAACGGCTATAATACAGTCAACTATATTTGTAATTACAACAAATTATAGTGAACTACAGTAACCTAAAAATAATAGTAACTGAAATACATTCTACTGTAAAAATGTTTAAATATATATATATTTAAATATATATATATATATATATATATATATATATATATATTTCAAAGTCCAGAAACTGCCTTGAAGATGATCAACTCTACCTGGAAAAATGAAGGCAGGTTTCTCAGACTGATCCAGGTCATGTGTGTTATTCATTTACATAAGAAAACTGTTAAACAAGTAAATAACTTTTTAATTGAATTTTTATTTATTTTCATTTTATTTGTAGGAGAGAGAGACAGAAAGATAGAGATATTCCATCTACTAGTTCACTCCTCAAATAGTCCCAACAGCCAGGGCTAGCCCAGGCTGAAGCCCAGAATACAAAGAGGTCTCTCTCATGAGTAGCAGGGATCCAAGCACCTAAGGGATCATCTACTGTTTTCCAGGCGTATATTGGCTGGAACCAGGCACTCCTACGAAAGCAGATCCCAAACACTAGCCCCAAGACCATCTACTAAAACTATTTAAATGTGGGGCATTGACTAAAGGGCAGGTGGTTTATATGATGTGGACAGTTTAGAAGGAATTGAGATTATTTTTGAATCTCATGAGGATATGTCATTCCTGAAGTCTTTTATGCTAACAGCCAATGGATCAAAGGTAGAGGCTTGATCTAATTATGACCTAATATATGAGCCTGGTGGAACGTTCCCTCAGAACATGATTCCCTTAAGATGGTTACTTACATAAACTGGGTCTTGCATCTCTCTCTGTTTTCTGGCTCACCATATTATCATTAATCTGCTCACTCTCCACCACTGCCAGCCTCCACCAGATACCAGACTAACAGTGACACCAATCTTTTTTTCTTTTAAGGATTTTTTTTTTTTTGAAAGTCAGAGTTACAGAGAGGGAGAGATATAGAGACCTTCCATCTGGTTCCCTCCCCAGAGGGCCACAGTAGACAGGACTGGACCAGGCCAAAACCAGGAGCCAGGAGCTTCATCCAGTTCTCCTAAGTAGAGTAACTCAATCTTAAACTGTGAACTTCTAAACTGTAAACCAAAATAAACCTTTTCCTTTCCAAAAGGTCCTCTGAAGTATTTTAGTTAAAGTAACGAAAAGTTGACTACTACATCATGCAATATAAAACTCATGCATTATGGGGGCCAGCACTGTGTCACAGTGTTTAAGTTCCAGCCTGTAGTACCACCATTCCCATATGGGTGCCAGTTTGAGTCCCAGCTGCTCCACTTCCTATCCAGCTCCCTGCTAATGCACCTGGGAAAGGAGTAGAAGATGGCCAAGTCCTTGGGCCTCTGCACCCACATGGAAGACCAGGAAGAATCTCCTGGCTTTGGATCAGCTCAGCTCTGGCCATTGCGGCCATTTGGGATGTGAATCATGCATGGAAGACCTCTCTCTCTCTCTCTCTCTCTCTCTCTCTTTCTCTCTGTGTGTGTGTGTGTGTGTGTGTCTCTACCTCCAGTAGATTCTGCTCTGGTAGAATTTCTTTTACTCCAGTCCATGTAAATACCTGCTTCTATAAAAATACTTGGGATATATCTCTTCTTGGATATTAGGCACCTATAGTTTTTTTAAGATTTATTTCTTTGCAAGACAGAGTTAGAGAAAGAGGTAGAGCCAGAGGTTCACTACCCAGATGACCACAACAGCCAGAGCTAAACTGATCCAAAGTTAGGAGCCAGGAACTTCTTCCAGGTCTCCCACATGGGTGCCGGGGCCCAAGGACTTGGACCATCTTCTACTGCTTTCCCAGGCCACAGGAGAGAGCAGGATCAGAAGTGGAGCAGCCGGGACTGGAACCAGCACCAATATGGGACGCCGGTGCTGCAGTCTGGGGCTTTAACTCACTGAGTCACAGAGCCAGCCCCATCTATAGTTTTAATTGCTGAGAAGTACTCTTAATGATTCTTTTTTTTTTTTTTTTTTTTTTTTTTTTTTTTTTTTTTTTTTGACAGGCAGAGTGGACAGTGAGAGAGAGACAGAGAGAGAAAGGTCTTCCTTTTGCCGCTGGTTCACCCTCCAATGGCCGCCGCTGCAGCGGGCGCACCGCGCTGATCCTGGCAGGAGCCAGGAGCCAGGTGCTTTTCCTGGTCTCCCATGGGGTGCAGGGCCCAAGCACCTGGGCCATCCTCCACTGCACTCCCTGGCCATAGCAGAGAGCTGGCCTGGAAGAGGGGCAACCGGGACAGAATCCGGCGCCCCAACCGGGACTAGAACCCGGTGTGCCGGCGCCGCAAGGTGGAGGATTAGCCTATTGAGCCACGGCGCCGGCTTATGATTCTTATATTTTAGAAATTTAATTGAGTCTAGTGACTTTCATATTTAAAGATTTATTTATTTTAAAGGCAGAGTGACAGAAGGAGAGAGAGAAGTTTCATCTGCTGCTTCACTCCCCAAATGTCCACAACAGCTAGGAATAGGCCAGGCCAAACTCAGGGACAAGGAAATCCATCAGGTCTCCAACTTGGGTAGCAGGGACCCATACTTAAACCATCATCTTTTTCCTTCTGGGGTGCACATTAGCAGGAAGCTGGATCTGAAGTGGAAGTGGAACTCGGTCTTAGGCACTCTGATATGGTATGTGGGTATGTATCCTAAGCAGCATCTTAACCCGCTGCACAACACCAGCCACTTATTGCATATTCAATCAACTCTTTGCTTCAACAACTGGGAAGGGAGCAGAGTTGTAACCCACCAGATTAAGCCACTGCTCGTGACACCAGCATCCCATTTTGAAGTACCAGTTTGACTCCAGCTGTTCTACTTACAATCTAGCTTCCTGCTATTGCACCTGGGAAGGCATCCAAAGATAGTTCAAGTACTTGGACCTCTGCTATCCATGTGGGATACCAGGAAAGAATTCTTGGCTCCTCACTTCAGCCTGACCCAGTTCTGGCTGTTGCAGCCATTTGAGAGTAAACTGGCAGATGGAAAAATCTCTCCCTGTCTCTCACTTTTTCTCTTCTCCCTGTTTCTCTGTAACTTTGCTTTCCAAATAAATAAGTCATTTAAAAAAAGGAAAGAAAAAACAACAACCTGGGAAGGAAGCCTTTAGCAAAGTGTTAAATACTGAAAGTACTGATGTGTTGATGGTAAGTTTATATTCAGCAGTCCTCTTTTACTTGTGGTTTCACCTCCTGAGGTTTTATGGACCAGCAGTAAAGTGTGACATAAAATATTAAATGGAAAATTCCAAGAACCAGTGCTGTGTGGCGTAGAGGGTAACGCCACCACCTGCAAGGCTGGCGTCCCATATGGGTGCTAGTTCAAGTCTCGGCTGCTTCACTTCCTATCAGCTTCCTGTGAATGCAAGTGGGAAAACAGCAGAAGATGGTCCAAGTTCTTGGGCCCCTGCACCCACGTGGGAGACCCAGAAGCTCTTGGCTCCTGGCTTTAGAGCAAGTGTTGTGGTACAGGCAGCTAACCCTCTCCTTGGGACGTCCACATCTGTTCCATGTCAGGGTGCCAGTTCCGGATCCGACTACTCTGTTTCTGATCTAGCTTCCTGCTGATGCATCCTGAGAGGCAGCAGACGATAGCTCAAGTGCTTAGATCCCCTGCTGCCGACATGGGAAATCTGGATGGAGTTTCAGGTTCCTGGCTTTGGCCCAGCCCAGCCTTGGCTGTTGTAGGTATTAGGGGAACAAACCAGGGGATGAAGATCTCTCTCTCTCTCTCTTGCTCACTCTCGCTCTGCCTTTCAAGTATATAAAAGTAAATAAACTTAAATATATATATATTCTAATACCTCCTCTTGCTATCAGGAAGCAAAGGTTGAGCCCTGTTTACAATTTTTTATTTATTTGAAAGGCAAAGTTACAGAGAGAGGGAGAGACAGAAAGAGAAAGAGTTCTCCCATCCTCTGGTTCACTGTCCAAATGACCTCAATGGCTGGGGCTTATCCAGGTAGAAGCCAGGAGCCCAAAACTCCATCTGGGTCTCCCATGTGGGTGGCAGGGGTCCAAGCGCTTGGGCCAATATCCACTGCCTTCATAGGCACATAAGCAGAGAGCTAGACTGGAAGCAGAGCAGCACTCCAACATCAGATGGCAGCATTGCTAAGTGGTGGCCTAACCTGCTACACCACAACACCAGCCCTAACCACTGTTTAATGATAGGAAAGTGTTTAAAACTATTTAACAGTAACCAAATTTAGAACATCAATTTCAACTGTTCATAGAAATAACTGACAATGTTTTTTCTAAAGCCAAATATCTGGGCTCCTGATGCCCAAGAAGGAAACCCAGATGGAATTTCAGGCTCATGGCTTTGACCTGGACCAGCCCCAGTCATTGTGACCATGTAGGGAGTGAATCAGCAGGTGGAAAATCAATTCCTTCCCCTTCCCCTCCCTCTCCCTCTCTTTCTCTCTTTCAAATAAATTAAAAAAAAAATCTTGGGACTGAAGATATGGCATAGCAGGTAAAGCCACCACGTGCAACATGGGCATCCCATGGGGGTACCAGTTCATTTCCTTGCTGCTTCTCTTCCAATCCAGCTGTCTGCTTATGGCCTGGGAAAAGCAGCAGAAGATGCCCAAGTGCTTGGGCCCTTACCACCCCCATGAGAGACCCAGATGACACTCCTGTATTCTAGCTTTGGCCTGGCCCAGCAGTGGATGTTGAAGCCACTTGGAGAGTGAGCCAGTGGACGGAAGATCCCTCTATGTCTCTCCCTGTCTTTGTTTGTTTGTTTTAAAGATTTTTATTTATGTAGTTATTTGAGAGGTAGAATTACAGAGGGAGAGAGACAGAGAGAAAGGTCTTCCATCCATTGGTTCACTCCCCAAATAGCCACAATGGCCACAACTAGGCCAATCTGAAGTCAGGACTCAGGACCTTCTAGCGGGTCCCCCATGCAGGTGCAGGGGCCCAAGCACGTGGGCCATCTTATACTGCTTTCCCAGGCCATAGCAGAGAGCTGGATAGGAAGAGGAGCAGCCAAGACTCAAATTGTTGCTTATATGGGATGCTGGTGCTGCAGGCGGAGGCTTTACCCTCTACACCCCAGCGCCAGCTCCTGTAACTCTTTCAAATAAACAAATATTTTTTTAAAAAATCTTTTAAAAAAATCTTCAGGCCAGCGCCACGGCTCACTAGGCTAATCTTCCGCCTTGCAGCGCCGGCACACCAGGTTTTAGTCCCGGTCGGGGTGCCGGATTCTGTCCCGGTTGCCCCTCTTCCAGGCCAGCTCTCTGCTGTGGCCAGGGAGTGCAGTGGAGGATGGCCCAAGTACTTGGGCCCTGCACCCCATGGGAGACCAGGAAAAGCACCTGGCTCCTGCCATCGGATCAGCGCGGTGCGCCAGCCCGCAGCGCGCCGGCCGTGACGGCCATTGGAGGGTGAACCAACGGCAAAAGGAAGACCTTTCTCTCTGTCTCTCTCTCTCACTGTCCACTCTGCCTGTCAAAAAAATAAAAAATAGTGGCCGGCGCCGCGGCTCACTAGGCTAATCCTCCACCTAGCGGCGCCGGCACACCGGGTTCTAGTCCCGGTCGGGGCGCCGGATTCTGTCCCGGTTGCCCCTCTTCCAGGCCAGCCCTCTGCTGTGGCCCGGGAGTGCAGTGGAGGATGGCCCAGGTGCTTGGGCCCTGCACCCCATGGGAGACCAGGAAAAGCACCTGGCTCCTGGCTCCTGCCATCGGATCAGCGTGGTGCGCCGGCCGCAGCGCGCCGGCCGCGGCGGCCATTGGAGGGTGAACCAACGGCAAAGGAAGACCTTTCTCTCTGTCTCTCTCTCTCACTGTCCACTCTGCCTGTCAAAAAATAAAAATAATAAATAAATAAATAAATAAAAATAAAAAAATCTTCAAAGGACCATTGTTATGGTGTAGCAGGTAAAGTCTTCACCTGTGACACCAGCATCCCATGTGAGTGCCTGTTTGTGTCCCACCTGATCCACTTCTGATCCAGCTCCCTACTAATGGCCTAGGAAAACACTAGAAGATGGCCAAATGTTGTCCCCTGCACCCACATGAGAGACCTGGAAGAAGCTCCTGGCTCCTAGCTTCAGCCTGGCCCAGTACTGGCTGTTAGCCATCTGGGGAGTGAACCAGCAGATGGAAGATCTCTCTGTCTCTCTCTCTCTCTATGTCTTTCAAATAAAATACACAAATCTTTAAAAATATATATTTTTTCAGAGAAATCATTAGAAGTGAGATAGATATAGAATTTTCAATAAAAGGAAATCTTGGAAACAAAAATGTCAGAGGAAGGCTGGAAAGTACAGGCTATATGAACATACAGTTAACAGACAATAAGATAGTGACTTCTGAGAATTTTATCTATGAAATACATGAAATCTGTTCTGTTTATATTAATAAAAATTAAAAAACAAAAAATAACAATTTTCAAAAACAAAAAATGTGAAAATAGCCTCTTTCTATTTGTCAGGAAGTATCACCGTTTTGCACAATTTCAAGAGGCATTCATCTATGTAGCACACCATTTTTTAGAGAACTATCTGTGTGTATATGAATATGCACATATTTATGCATATACTGTTTCAGAAACAAACCATTATCCAAGTGTATATACGTATACATTAGTAAAAGACTCCAGTCAAGCACCGTATTATCCTTAAGCAATTAAAATTTATTTTATTTAGTGATCAAAGAACCTCTAGGATGTATTAGTCCCACTGAACAGATAAGGAAATGGAGAGGGCATTCCAAGACTAAGTGACTGGGTGCAGGATCATGCAGCAATCCATTTGCTGGAAGAGGATTTCACCTGTCCCTGTTTGACTCCAGTCAAAGCGCCCATCTGTGCAGCCAAATAAGTTCACATCTTAATTGGGCAGCTGAAAAAGAGGGAGACTTTTCAGTGTTAGTAAATCAGAGCTAAAGAATCTTTGGGATTTGGGGATCAACTGTGTACTCTGTACATTCAAGAGGTACTGATCTTAGATGACAAAGAAATCTAACATTGAAACTGGCTCTGGGGGCCCGTGCTGCGGCATAGAAAGTAAAACTGCCACAGGCATCTCATATGAGCACCAGCTTGAATCCTGGCTGCTCCACTTCTGATCCCACTCCCAGCTAATGCACCTGGGAAAGCAGCAGAAGACAGCCCAGGTGCTTGGGCCCCTGTACCCTGTGGGACCCAGAGAAGTTCCTGGCTTCTGATTTGGATCAGCCCAGCTTTGCCCGTTGCAGCTATTTTGGGAGTGAACCAGCAGCAGATGGCAGATACCTCTTTCTCTCTCTCTCTCTGTAACTCTGCCTTTCAAATAAATTAAATGAATAAATCTTAAAAAAAAAAAGAAAGAAAAGAAATTGAATCTGATGTATAAATTCCCAATGGAATAATGAAGAAAGTTAAAATTAAAAACTAAATAAATACAATTTTCAATTAACAAAAGAGAATATAACATAGTGTGTGGCTGATGTTGTGACCCAATGGGCTAAACCACCACCAGCAGTGCTGGCATCCACAAACACCTTAAATTTCTCTTCTAAGCCAAAAATCCCTTAAATTGCGTTAAAAGACCATATTTAGGGGCCAGCGCTGTGGCACAGTGGGTCAACACCCTGGCCTGAAGCTCCAGCATCCCATATGAGTGCCAGTTCGAGACCCGGCTGCTCCACTTCCTGTCCAGCTCTCTGATATAGCCTGGGAAAGCAGTAGAAGATGGCCCAAGTCCTTGGGCCCCTGCACCCACGTGGGAGACCGGGAAGAAGCTCCTGGCTCCTGGCTTTGGATCGGCACAGCTCCAGCCCTTGCAGCCATCTGGGGAGTGAACCATCGGATGGAAGTCTTTTCTCTCTGCCTCTCCTCTCTCTGTGTAACTCTGACTTTCAAATAAATTTTTTTAAAAAGACCATATTTAATCATTTTTTACAAAAATCTCACCTAACACAAAATAATAGGCAATGCCAAATAAATGGACAAAGAATGGATGTTATATCTTCCCAACTTTTAAATAGCTGTGAAAATAATCACACCATTTTCCTTCTTCAGCCTACAATCTATACTATTTTTACTTAGGAAATGGATGAAGAATTTATTCATGGCATAACACTGAGCCAACTTCTCCAAGTATTATGAGGATATTTGAAAAGAATGTGTTTTCATAGCAGGGTGGGAAGTTCCCTGTGTATCAATTATATCAAACTTGCCTGTTATTATGTAAGCCTTCTCTATATCTTTATTTATTTTACCAAGCCAGAATTAGAAGGAACTAACATTTGGCAAAATGTAAATGTAAGCTTTTGTTTATATTCATTGGCTGTGGAAGAAAATGAAAAAAACTTGTAAAAATACTGAATTTATTTATTTATTTGACAGGCAGAGTGGACAATAAAAGAGAGAGAGAGAGAGAAAGGTCTTCCTTTTGCCGGTGGTTCACCCCACAATGGCCACTGCGGCCAGCGCACTGCGTTGATCCAAAGCCATGAGCCAGGTGCTTCCTCCTGGTCTCCCATGGGGTGCAGGGCCCAAGCACCTGGGCCATCCTCCACTGCACTCCCGGGCCACAGCAGAGAGCTGGCCTGGAAGAGGGGCAACCAGGACAGAATCCAGCGCCCCAACCGGAACTAGAACCCGGGGTGCCAGCGCCACAGGCGGAGGATTAGCCTAGTGAGCCGCGGTGCAGGCCAAAAATACTGAATTTAAGGAAGGCACAAGAACAGCAAAAAGATGTTTTTATACTTTTTGAACTATGAACTTTGTGAAAATATTACATATTAAATAAAGTATAAAAGCAATAATATTAAAAATAAAGGTTTTAAAATAATTCTATTATGACTGCCCTACTCATTTTTATATCACATTTGGTTGCAAAAAGCTAAATAAGTCTAAAAAGATTTTCAATATGTTTCAGGAAAAGTTCTTTACACTAAGAGTACAAATTGGAGGAAGTAGAAATTTTAAATATATTTCATCATTTTCATTTGGTCACAAATTTTTTTTTATACATTTATTTATTTATTTGAAAGGCAGGCACCACAGCTCACTTGGCTAGTCCTCCGCCTGCGGTGCCAGCACCCCGGGGTTCTAGTCCCAGTCGGGGAGCCATGTTCTCTCCTGGTTGCTCCTCTTCCAATCCAGCTCTCTGCTGTGGCCCGGGAGTGCAGTGGAGGATGGCCCAAGTACTTGGGCCCTGCACCTGCATGGGAGACCAGGAGGGAGCACCTGGCTCCTGGCTTCGGATTAGCGCAGCACAATGCCCGTGGCGGCCATTTGGGAGTGAACCAACGGAAGGAAGACCTTTCTCTCTCTCTCACTATCTAACTCTGCCTGTCAAAAAAAAAAAAAAAAAAAAAAAAAAAAAAAAAAAGTTAGAAAGAAGGAGAGAAAGAGAGAGAGAGAGATCTTCCATCCACTGGTTCAATCCCAAATGGCAGCAATGGCTGAGCCTGCACCAGCCCAAAGCCAAAGCATGAACCTCTATCTGAGATCTCACATGTGGGTGGCAGGGGCCTAAGTACTTCAGCCATCTTCTCCTGTTTTACCAGGTGCATTAATGAGGAGCTGGATTACAAGTGGAACAGCCAGGACAGGAACTGGTACTCATATGTTAAGCTTGCAATGGTGGCTTAACCCACTATACCACAATAATGTTGTGCCACAATAATTTTTGATTTGAAGTAACAAACAGTTTTTGCTTCCTTGGAAATAACAGAACAAATTTTTAGAAAGAATCTAAGGGGGCCAGCATTATGGCTGGTTAAACTGTAGCAGGTTAAGCTGCCGGCTACAGTGCCAGAATCCCATATGAACACTGATTCAAGTCCCACTGCTCCTTGCTAGTGGCCTGGGAAAAGCAGCAGAAGATGGCCCAAGTGCTTGGCTCCTGTACCCACATGGGAGACCTGGAAGAACCTCCCGGCTCCAGGCACTAGACTGGTCCAGTCCTGGCCATTGTGGCCATTTGGGAAGTGAACCAGCAAATGGAGGACCTCTTTCTCTCTTTCTCTCCTTCTCTCCCTCCCTCCCTCTCCCTCTCTCTCTCTAACTCTGCCTCCCAAATAATAATAATAATAATAATCATCTAAAGTAAAAGTAAAGTTTGTTCAATAGCAGTATCTTTATCTTTAATTTGACTGTAAAAAGTCATGTTTAAAAAAAAAATGTGGGGGCAGGAGTTTGGCACAGTGTTTAAGACTACATTTGGGAGGTTGGTGCTGTGGCGCAGTGGGTTAAAGCCCTGGCCTGCAGTGCCGGCATCCCATATGGGCGCTGGTTCTACTCCTGACTGCTCCACTTCCAATCCAGCTCTCTGCTATGGCCTGGGAAAGCAGCAGAAGATGGCCCAAGTCCTTGGGCACCTACACCCATGTGGGAGACCCAGAAGAAGCTCCTGGCTCCTGGCTTCGGATCAGCACAGCTCCAGCCGTTGCAGCCATCTGGGGAGTGAACCGGAGGATGGAAGACCTCTCTGTCTCTACTTCTCTCTGTAACTCTATCTTTCAAATAAATAAAATAAATCTTAAAAAAAAAAAAAAAGACTAAACTCAGGATGCTGCCATATTGGAGCACCTGGGTTCCAGTCAGAGCTCAGTTTCAGAATCCAGTTTCTTACTAGTATACACCCTAGGAAGTGGCAGGTAGTGCTTAAGTAGCTGAATTCCTGGCACCCATCTATAAGACTCAGACTGAGTCCTGGGCTTCTGGTTTTGATCTAACCCAGAGGTGGATGCTGCAGGCATATTCATATTCAAATGCCTGCAACATCCAATCAGTGGATGAAAACATCTCTCTCTAGATTTCAAATAAATTAAAATGAATTTTAAAAGAAAAAGTAAACTTTTGGGACAGGTGTTGTGGCATAGCGGGTAATGTGCCACCTGCAACACTGGCATTGCAAGCAGCACCAGTTTGAGTCCAGGCTGCTCCACCTCCAATCCAACTCCTTGCTAATGGTCTGGGAAAAGAAACAGAAGATGGCCCAACTATTTAGGCCTGTGCCACCATATGGGAGACCTAGGTAAAGCTCCTGGCTTCACCCTGGCCCAGTACTGGCCATTGCAGCCATCTGGGGAGTGATGCTGAGGATAGATTTCTCTAACTCTGACTTTCAAAATAAATAAAAAAGCAAACTTCTAAGAACTATCAGACATATAAGAAGGGAAATACCTAGAATAAAATATCCAGGCCGGCGCCGCGGCTCACTAGGCTAATCCTCCGCCTAGCGGCGCCGGCACACCAGGTTCTAGTCCCGGTCGGGGCGCCGGATTCTGTCCCGGTTGCCCCTCTTCCAGGCCAGCTCTCTGCTGTGGCCAGGGAGTGCAGTGGAGGATGGCCCAGGTGCTTGGGCCCTGCACCCCATGGGAGACCAGGAAAAGCACCTGGATCCTGGCTCCTGCCATCGGATCAGCGCGGTGCGCCGGCCGCGGCGGCCATTGGAGGGTGAACCAATGGCAAAGGAAAACCTTTCTCTCTGTCTCTCTCTCTCACTGTCCACTCTGCCTGTCAAAAACAAAAACAAAAACAAAAACAAAACAAAGAATAAAATATCCAAAAATATTTTAAATATAAAATTAAAAGCCATCAAAGCTTTTTTTGTTGTTTGTATATTTTAAAGATACATAACACTCCAAATACTCTGCCAAAAGTTCACTGATGCACTAAAAGAATTCTATTTCAAATTCTGGATGCCTGGATACACTGTAGCCTGTAGCACAGCAGCCCACAGAGCGTGAAATCTAATGTGAATATGTAGTCTAACGTTTACAAATTAGGAAACAAAACAACACACATGAGCATGGAGAGGAGGTTAAAGGAATGAAACAATCCTGTTCAGGCATTCAGATGCTGGGTCACTGTAAACGCCCTCTGATACTGGTATTCACGCCCTTTTCACCATCAATTTACACAACAGATGAGTATCAATTCCTTCCTTTCCAGCTTTTTTGTAATCTCTTAAATTCTGATTCTTCTATACACAAGCATCTGATTCTTTCTATACACAAGCAGGACACTATAGGAAGATACAGCACTCACTGGTGGATATAGAAATAGTCGTAGTTTGTTTTTTTTTCTTTCAATTTTAAGTATAGACTTCCTTAATATTAAAAACATTGACAAGAAAATGACCTATTATTAACATACAGGATAAATATCCATTGGAATTAAGAAAAATGACACTTTAAAAATCTAATTAGAGGGGTTGGCGCTGTGGCATAGCAGGTAAGGCCGCCAGCCTGCAGTGCCGATATCCCATGTGGGCACTGGTTCGGGTCCTGGCTGCTCTACTTCCTATCCAGCTTTCTGCTGTGGCCCGGGAGGGCAGTGGAGGATGGCCAAGGCCCTTGGGCCCCTGCACCCGCATGGGAGACCCGGAAGAAGCTCCTGGCTCCTGGCTTTGGATCGGCACAGCTCCGGCCATTGCAGGCAATTGGGGAGTGAACCAGCAGATGGAAGACCTTTCTCTCTCTTTGCCTTTCCTTCTCTCTCTCTGTAACTCTGACTTTCCAATAAATAAAGAAATATTTAAAAGAATTATTTTCTAATTAGATTTTTTTAAGATTTATTTATTTGGCAAGCAGAGTTACCGACAGTGAGAGAGAGAGAGAGAGAGAGAAAGAGAGAGAGAAAGGTCTTCCTTCCATTGGTTTGCTCTCCAAGTGGCCGCAATGGCCGGAGCTGTGCCGATCTGAAGCCAGGGGCCAGGAGCTTCTTCCAGGTCTCCCACATGGGTACAGGGGCCCAAGCACTTGGGTCATCTTCTACTGCTTTCCCAGGCCATAGCAGAGAGCTAGATTGGAAGAGGAGCAACCAGGACTAGAACTGGTACCCATATGGGATGCCGGCACTGCACACAGAGGATTAACCTAGTGTGCCACAGCGCCAACCCCAGATTTTTTTTTTTTTCCAAAAAGATTTTATTTATTTTTTTGATAGGTAGAGTTACAGACAGTGAGAGAGAGACAGACAGAAAGGTCTTCCTTACATTGGTTCACTCCCCAAATGGCCACAAGGCCAGAGCTGCTCCGATCCAGAGCCAGGAGCCAGGTGCTTCCTCCTGGTCTCCCATGCAGGTGCAGGGGCCCAAGCACTTGGGCCATCTTCCACTGCTATCCCAGGCCACAGCAGAGAGCTGGACAGGAAGAGGAGCAACTGGGACTAGAACCTGCGCCCATATGGGATGTCGGCACTGCAGGCGAGGATTAACCTAGTGTGCCACAGCACTGGCCCCCTAATTAGATTTTAAGATCCGCTGGTTCACACCCAAATTGGCAGCAATGGCCGGAGCTGCACCGATCCAAAGCCAGGAGCTTCCTCCGGGTCTCCCACATGGGTGCAGGGGCCCAAGGACTTGAGCCATCCTCCTATGCTTTCTCAGGCCATAGCAGAGAACTGGATAGGAAGTGGAGCAGCTGGGACTCGAACTGGCACCCATATGGGATGCTGGCACTGCAGGCAGTGGCTTTACCCACTATGCCACAGCGCCAGCCCCAGAAAAATAACTGACAACTATTCACCATGCTACAATCTTCTGTGCAGCAGTGCTGCAGAGATCATGCACTGCACATAGCTTTCCTACCTGCTGAGGTGAGAAACTGTAAAGCATTGGCATGGGATGCGTTAGTTGCCCAAACCTAATTTCTCCCTTGGCCTCTATCCACGTTCATTTTCTTTTAAATTTTTTCCCTTCCTAAGTGAAAAAGTAATGTATGTTCAAAATGTATTACAAATGGGCTTGGAAGAAACAATTTTCTATAATCCCACCATGCAATACTTTTTTTTTTTTTTGACAGGCAGAGTGGACAGTGAGAGAGAGAGAGAGAGAGAGAGAGAAAGGTCTTCCTTTGCCGTTGGTTCACCCTCCAATGGCCGCTGCGGCCGGCGCACCGTGCTGATCCAAAGTCAGGAGCCAGGTACTTCTCCTGGTCTCCCATGGGGTGCAGGGCCCAAGCACTTGGGCCATCCTCCACTGCACTCCCGGGCCACAGCAGAGAGCTGGCCTGGAAGAGGGGCAACCGGGACAGAATCCGGTGCCGCGACCGGGACTAGAACCCGATGTGCCAGTGCCTCAAGGAGGAGGATTAGCCTACTGAGCCGCGTTGCCGGCCCCACTATGCAATACTAACTATTAAGTGTTAATGTTTGTCTTTACAATCTGTGGCCTAAGCAAATGTTTATATAAACTTATATAATTATAATTTATATAAAATTATGTGAAATACACTATGATTAAACCATTTTGCAATACTCTTCCTTCATTTAACTCATGGGTTTTCTTTTTTTAAAGATTTATTTATTTATTTGGAAGTCAGAAGTTACACAGAGAAACAAGGAGAGGCAGAGAGAGAGAGAGGTCCTCCATCCACTGGTTCACTCCCCAATTGGCTGCAATGGCTGGAGCTGCGCTGATCCGAAGCCAGGAGCCAGGAGCTTCTTCCGGGTCTCCCACGTGGATGCAGGGGCCTAAGGACTTGGGCCATCTTCTGCTGCTTTCCCAGGCCACAGCAGAGAGCTGGATCAGAAGTGGAGCAGCTGGGTCTCGAACTGGCGCCCCTATGGGATGCTGGCACTGCAGGTGGTGGCTCTACCAGCTAGGCCACAGCACTAGCCCCAAACTAATGGATTACTAACACTGTTCCCCAATTATAATTTTTTTAAGATTTATTTACTTATTAGTTGAAAGTCAGAGTTACAGAGAGAGACAGAGGGAGAGAGAGATCTTTCATCCACTGGTTCACTCCTCAAATGGCCACAGCAGCTAGGGCTGGGTCAGGTGAAAGCCAGGAGCCAGGGGCCTCATCTGGGTCTCCCATGCGGGTGCAGGGGCCCAAGCACATGGGCCATGCTTTGCTACCCTCCTAAGCACAACAGCAGGGAGCGAGACGGGAAGTGGAGCAGCCAGGACTGGAATAGGTGCCCATATGGGATGTCAGCACTCCCAGTGCCCCCCACTTTTTTTTTTTTTTTTTTTTTGACAGGCAGAGTTAGAAAGAGAGACAGACAGAGAGAAAGGTCTTCCTTTTTCCGTTGGTTCACCCCCCCAAATGGCCACTACAGCCGGTGCATTGCACCAATCCGAAGCCAGGAGCCAGGTGCTTCTCCTGGTCTCCCATGGGGTGCAGGGCCCAAGCACTTGGGCCATCCTCCACTGTCTTCCCAGGCCACAGCAGAGAGCTGGCCTGGAAGAGGAGCAACCAGGACAGAATCCGGCGCCCCAACCGGGACTAGAACGGAGGCAGGCAGAGGATTAGCCAAGTGAGCCGTGGTGCTGGCCAGTGCCCCCCAATTCTAATTTATGATTGTAAAAATAGTCTATGACATGGACAAATCAAGACTTATTTAGCCAATTTCCTATTGTTGAATATTTCTGCTTGCTTAGATTTTTTTCCTCATTAACACAAATAATGCTTCGATCATTTCATATAATCTTTGACACATTTTTGATTACTTATTTGAAATAACTTCCTAGAACTGGAATCACAAAGTAAAAGAGTATATACACAGGGCCAGTGCTGTGGCATAGCAGGCTAAACCTTGCCCACAGAGCCAGCATCCGATATGGGCACCAGTTCAAGTCCCAGCTGCTCCTCTTCAGATCTATCTCTCTGCTTGTGGCCTGGGAAAGCAATGAAAGATAGCCCAAGTGCTTGGGCCCCTGCACTCACATGGGAGATCCAAAAGAAGTTCCTGGTTCCTGGCTTCAGACTGGCCCAACTCTGGCTGTTGCAGCTATTTGGGGAGTGAACCAGGGGATGGAAGGCCTTTCTATCTCTCCCTCTGTCTATAACTCTACCACTCAAATAAATAAACAAAATCTAAAAAAAAAAAAAAAAAAAAAAAGTACATACGTTTCAAGACTCTTGATGCAGACTGCCAAACTGTCCTCCCAAAAAACTGAAAACATTCTTTTAAGGGCAGGCATTGTAGCACTGCTGCTTGGGACACCCATATTATATCTGTCGGAGTGCAGGTGACAGTCCTGGCTACTCCTGATCCAGCTTCCTACTAAATGCATCCTGGCAGGCAACAGATGATGACTCAAGTATTTGGGTCCCTGCCAAGCAAACAGGATATTTGGAGGGAGTTTCTGGCTCCTGGCTTGGGGCCAGGCCTGGCTAATGCAGCCATGTGGGGAATGAACAAGCAGAAAGATCTTTCCCACCCCCCAAGCTTTCTCCTCTCCTCTCTTCCCCTTCCATTCCGTCCCCTCTTCTCTCTCTCTCTATCCTGTCATTCTAACTTTCAAATAAAAAAAATCTGTAAAAATAAATAAATAATATGAAATCCAATTGTCTTACCACAACAAAGTGGGTTTTGAATCCAAATACAAAGATTATGCCTGGTGTGGTAATAATACAAATTTTGACTGTGGCTGGAGATGTGGCATAGTGAGCTACGCCTCCACCTGTGGTGCCAGCATCCCATATACCAGCTCACGTCCCAGCTGCTCCTCTTCCAATCCAGCTCTCTGCTATGGCCTGGGAAGGATGGCCCAAGTCCTTGGGCTGCTGCACCCACATGGTAGACCCAGAGAAGCTCCTGGCTCATGGCTTCAGATCGACTCAGCTTCTGCTGTTATGGCCTTTTAGGGAGTGAACCAGTGGATGGAAGACCTTTCTCTCTGTCTTCTCTCTGTAACTATCTTTCAAATAAGTAATAAAAGTCTTTAATATATATATATATAAATTTTGACCAACCTTTCCTGAATTTCTATCTTAGGTAAGTTCTTTCCCAGGATTTGTTTCCTCTGTAGTCAGTTGGTCAGGAACTCTCTGGTCTTTAATGATGGTGATCAATCCTCAAGCTAAGAATGATAACTTTTTTATTGAAACAACCAACTCCCTCCATGATAAATTATTACAGCCCATGTTAATTAAATGGAAGTTTTTTAATGTTTGTTAATGAGCAAGTTCACTCATATATACTAATTATATTGGATACTTCTCACACTAAGATTTCTAAAAAGCTTGTTTCAGTGCTTAAAGGAGTAATTATTTCAGGTTTATGATGACCAAACCTTGTCTCTACCACTAGATTTAAAAACTAGGCTAAGCAATTAAAGGTGTCTGTGAAGTATGTGACTCATTCATCCCAATAAACAAATAATACTTCAACGATTCCAAGATTTTGGCTTGAAAAAAATCAGTACCCTATAATAATATGTATATAACCACTATTGCAAATGCAATGATTAGAATGGAAAACTCTTTGCAAAATTTACCCCCAAACCTGAATTCCCTTTTGTGTCATCTTTCCACTATAAATCACATCTGAAAACCAAACTGTCAGGTGGACAACATTTTCATTCATTTTTATCTTTAACATCTATTAACTTACCTAAATGCTTGTAGTGGTGATTATGAGCTTGTAACAGAACTTTTACTCGATCCAAAGGAGCAACTGTTGTCTTGGCACAGCATCCAGCAATACCTAAAAGAATTGTAAAAGGTCATGGAGAAACTGCATGCAATTTCTTTCCAGATGGAAATCATTACTGCTCAGCCAGCAAACCTTCTGAGCTCTAATTTGGTCTCCATGGGCAGAAGAGCAGCAGGGATATGCAGATAATGAGTCCTCCTTCCATGTAACTTAGTAACTTAGTATCTCAAACTCAACAATAAGTTTCAGGAGTGCACATCAGTCCTTAATCTCTAACATGGGAAATCTTACTAAAATTGGTTACAAACAATGACACTTAAAGGTATAAGATTCTTCTGAATCAGCTGGCGCCGTGGCTCAATAGGCTAATCCTCCGCCTAGCGGTGCCGGCACACCAGGTTCTGGTCCCGGTCGGGGCGCCAGATTCTGTCCCGGTTGCCCCTCTTCCAGGCCAGCTCTCTGCTGTGGCCAGGGAGTGCAGTGGAGGATGGCCCAAGTGCTTGGGCCCTGCACCCCATGGGAGACCAGGAGAAGCACCTGGCTCCTGACTTCGGATCAGCGCGGTGCGGCGGCCATTGGAGGGTGAACCAACGGCAAAAGGAAGACCTTTCTCTCTGTCTCTCTCTCTCACTGTCCACTCTGCCTGTCAAAAAAAAAAAAAAAAAATTCCTCTGAATGACTTTGTCATTGAAACAACCAACTTTTACCAATAAGTCATTCATTTATACATTCAGCAAATGTGTGTTTGGTCCCTAGAGTGTGCCACTGAGCAGATATACAGGTAAGAGTACAGTGAGGTACATGGCTTTGGTGCAGGTCAGAAGGCAGGCTAATCCTACTAGGTTGGCACGTTTCTAAAGCAATAATATTTTTGCCGGCGCCATGGCTCAATAGGCTAATCCTCCACCTTGCGGCGCCGGCACACCGGGTTCTAGTCCTGGTTGGGGCGCCGGATTCTGTCCTGGTTGCCCCTCTTCCAGGCCAGCTCTCTGCTATGGCCAGGGAGTGCAGTGGAGGATGGCCCAGGTGCTTGGGCCCTGCACCCCATGGGAGACCAGGAAAAGCACCTGGCTCCTGGCTCCTGCCATCGGATCAGCGCGGTGCACCGGCTGCAGCGGCGGCCATTGGAGGGTGAACCAACGGCAAAGGAAGACCTTTCTCTCTCTGTCTCTCTCTCTCACTGTCCACTCTGCCTGTCAAAAAAAAAAAAAAAAAAGCAATAATATTTTTATACCTAGCACGTAGTATGTGGGCAATAATATGAGGAGTTGCTTTTTTAAAAGATGTATTTATTTATTTAGAAGGCAGAGTGATGCAGTGCGGAAGGGGAGAGAGAAAGTATGGGTGTGAGTCTGTCCATTTACTAGCTCACTCCCCAGATGGCCACAATAGCTAGGGCTGGGCTAGATTTAAGTCAAGAACTCCATCTGGGTCTTCCATGTGGGCGTCATGGGCCCAAGTACTCGGCCATCTTCAGTTCCTTTCCCAGGAGCATTAACAAGGAACTGGATCAGAAGTAGAGCAGATGAAACTTGAACAAGCACTCTGATATGGGATGCCAATGGCAGCTTAACCTGATGTGCCACAGTGCTGGCCCTAGTGCTGCTACTATTAAAAAGTAAATAAAAAGACCTTGGTGTATTTTATAACATTAAATTCTTTATTATTGAATATGTATTAAAGAAGATGTAAGAGGACTAGGATTTTGTGGGTCTCCCTCACTATTACATCCTCATTGACCAGGAAAGGGATCTGATCTGGTACATAGTAGTAACTATTGGCTGATTGAATGAAGACAATCTTTCTTTACAAACTTTTAAAAATGTAAGACAAGGGGCAGGCATTTAGCCTAGCAGTTAAGAAAAGCTTGAGAGGCTGGCATTGGGGTGCAACAGGACAGGCTACTGCATGCAATGCCTGCATCCCACAATGGAGTACAGGTTGGAGTATTGGCTGCTTCATGCTTCAGCTCCAGGTCCTGTTAATGTGCTTAGGGAGGCAGTGAAAGATGGCCCAGGGACTGGTGGCGTGGCCTAAGGAGTTAAGCCACCACTTGAGACTCTGGCATCCCTTAGGAGTGCCAGTTTGGGTCCTAGCTGCTCTACTTCCAGGTCCAGCTCCCTGCTAGCCTGGAAAAGCAACAGAAAATGGCCTGAGTGCTTGCGTCCCTTCCACCCATGTGGGAGGCCGGGATGGAGTTCCTGGCTCCTGGCTTCAGCCTGGCCCAGCCCAAGCTGTTGTGGCCCTTTGGGAAATGAACCAGCAAGATGAACTATCACCCCTTCCCCACCAATTCCCTCTGACACTTTGCCTTTCAAATAATTTTTTTTAATTAAAAGATGAAGCCTGGGACATCTGTATCCCATATCAAAGTGCCTGGGTTAGACTCCCTGCTCTACTCCTGATTCCAGCTTTGTGCTAATGAACGATCTGGAAAACACTAAGAGATGGCTCCAGTACTTGGGTCCCTGACACTCATCTGGGAAACTTGGACTGAATTCCAGGCTCTATTTTGGCCTGGCCAAACCACAGCTGTTGCAGGCATTTGGGGAGTGAACCAGAGGATGGAAGCTCGCTTGCTTGCACTAAAAAAAAAATAAAAATTTTAAAAATAAAAATGTAAGACAAAATCAAAGTCCACATATATACTTACTAGTTTTGTATGCAATTGATATTAAAACCCATATTCTGGGGCCTGAGCTGTGGCTTAGTGGGTAAAGCCACCGCCTGCAGTGCCAGTATCCCATATGGGTGCCGGTTCAACTCCCAGCTGCTCAACATCCAATCCAGCTCTCTGTTATGGCCTGGGAAAGCAGTGGAAAATGACCTAGGTCCTTGGGCCCCTGCACCCACATGGGAGACCCAGAAGAAGCTCCTGGCTCTTGGCTTCAGATCAGTCCAGCTCTGGCCATTGCTGCCATTTAGGAAGTGAACAAGGGATGGAAGACCTCTCTAATTCTTTCAAATAAATACATAAATCTTAAAAATAAATAAATAAAACAAAAAACTATATTCTGAGATATCCAAAAATAGATCTGTACTCAAATGTTATATCCACATATAATTTGTTATCAAACTTTTCTTGTCTGAACTAATAGAAGTTACTGGTAGCTTTGGGATCCGCAAGGAGGGAGAGGCCTACTTCCTGGGAAGAAAGTCCTTGTCAAGGTCCCTGCGGGTGCCTAAAGGTCAACCAATGAGGATCAGACCCGCCTCAACCTTTAACTCCCATGCCCTGAATCTATAAAAGGAGCTCTCCCAATCTCTGACTTCTCCTGTGCCTCCCCCATCCCCACTGTTGCTCTGTTGGGACCAGTGAACCTCACCCGGGAGCGGAACCCCAATAAAAGCCTGTGAATTAATCGATTCATCTGCCTGGGAAGATCTGTTACACACCAGACACCTTGCAGTTACAACCATACACACCCAAAACTGAGGATAAACTAAAAATATTTTTTATTTGCTATCAGACTCTTTTGTTCTAGTATCTTGTTAGTTACTTACGTATGAATTAAACGTAGAATAAAAATTTTTGGAATGCTTTCAGTAAGCAGTTTCCTTTATCAGTATCTTAACTTGTTTTCACACTACCTTAGATTTCAATCATTTGAACAGTCTACTGAGCTAGGTCAAGTAGCTTTTATCTTCCTTTTAACTGTGAACAACTAAAGTTATGAGATTTTCCCAAGGTCACTCACTGTTAACAGTAATAGTTATAAGTATTGAGTTTTACTTCGTACCAGGCAATAGGCTAAGAGATTGAACTGTAGGCATTACAACAATCCTTTAAGGTAGTTACTCTAAGTATTCTATTTTAAGGACAGAGAAACTGAGGCACAGAGCATTTAAATAACTTGATTAATGCTAACTTTTCATTTGGGCCTAGAACTCCTACATACTTTTCAAAGTATATAAATCCCCCAAATTTGAACCAGCACCTAACCAGAGACCAGATGGCCGATATGCATGTGAAAAGATGCTCTGAAAATGCAAACTAATGAGCACAAATAGATAGCTCAGTAACAAGTGCTGAAAGGCAGCAGGAATACAAAATGGGACACACACTTCAGAAAATAGTTTTGCAGTTTCTTATAAAGTTAAACATATAACAATCTTTTTTCTTTTAAACCCGTTTGAAGTTTTATTTATTTATTTATTTATTTAGAGAGTGATATCCCACCTGCTTGTTCACTCCCCAAATATATAAGAGCTGAGAATGCAATCCAGGATTCCCATGTGGGTGGCAGGGACCCAATTATTTAGGTCCTGCTGCCTCTCAGGATTTGTGTTAGCAGAAATTGGAGTTAGAAGTGGGTCCAGGAATTGAACCCAGGCACCTGATATAGGATGAAATGTCCAGTGATTTTTTTTGTTTTTGTTTCGTTAAGATTTGTTTTACTTATTTGAAAGGCAGAGTCATAGAGAGAGGTAGAGAAAAAGAGAAAGAGAGAGATCTTCCATTCCCTGGTTCACTCCTCAAATGGCCACAACTGCCAGGGCTAGGCTGATCTAAAACCAGGAGCCAGGAGCTTCCTCCAGGTCTCCTTGGCCCAGGGCCCAAGGACCTGGGCCATCCTCTGCTGCTTTCCCAGGCACATTAGCAGGGAGCTGGATCAGAGGTGGAGCAGCAGGTACCCATATGGAATGCCAGCACTGTAGGCTGGGGCTTTAACCTACTGCACCACAGGGCTGGCCCCTCTAATAATTCTTAAGACTAAACCATCCAGGTGGGCATTTGGCCTAGCAGTTAAGACATAAGACATTACTTAGTATGCCCCCAAACCATAATGAAGGCTCATCTCCTGATTCTAACTTCCTGTTAGCAGGTGACAGCTCAAGTACTTGGGCCCCTGCCACCAATGTGAGAGACCTTGACTGAGTTCTGGACTCTTTCACTCAGCCCTGGCTGTTGCAAGCATTTGGAGAATGAACCAGCAGATGAGAGATCACTTTTGTGTATTCCTAGCTTTCTCTTTGTCTCTCCACCTTTCAAATAAGTTAAAAACATACAAACACACACACACATACACACACACACCCATATAAAGATCTGTATGCAACTTCTTGTAATCACTTTATTAAAATAGCCAAAAAATATAAACAAAATTTTCATCAACAGATGAAAAGTGGTACATCCACACAAAGGAATAATGATCACTGGTTGAAAAGGAATTTACTACTGATAAATGCAACATGGATGCATCTCAAATTCCTTTAGCTAAGAAAGCCACAATCAAAATATTACATATTGTATGATTCCATTTATATAACACCCTAGAAAAGACAAGACTACTGAGGGAAAAAAAAAAAAACAAATCAGTGTTTGTCAGGGGCTGAGATAAAGGGAGAATGACTTTTACAAAGAGAGGTGGAAACATTTTGGGGTGATGAACTATTCTATATCTTGACTTTGGTGGTCATTATACAACATGTTTCAAAACACATTTAACTATATACTTAAGATGAGTGGATTCTACTGTGTGTATATTTCATATTTAAGAGATGAAAGCTGCTGGCTGGTGATTAGGTCTTGGGGGCTCTACTCTCAGAAGGCATTAATGTAAGTCCCTCAACTCCCTGATGAGTTTCCATGAGAGCAGATTGTCTGGGGGCAGGTATTGTAGCTCAGCAGGTTAAGCCACCACTTGCAATGCTAGTATCCCACATTGGAGCACAGGTTCAAGACTGAGCTGCTTCACTCCCAATCCAGCTCTCTGCTAATGCATTTGGGAAAGCAGCAGCAGGTGGCATGAATACTTCGGCCCCTACCATACACATGGGAGCCCCAGATGGGATTCAGGCTCCCAGCTTCAGCCTGGCCCAGCCATGGCTGTTGCAGCCATCTGGGGAATGAACAAGCAGATGGAAGATCAACAGATAAATCTCTTTATCACTGTTCCTTTCAAATAAGTAAATATTCTTAAAATATTTATTTATTTTGAAAGTCAGAGTTAGAGAGAGAGAGAGAGAAATCTTCCATCTGCTGATTCACTCCACAGATGGCCACTAGGGATGGGGCAGGCTGAAGCCAGAGGTCTGGAACTTCAACTGGGTCTCCCACATGGGTGGCAGGAGCCCAAAGACTTGGGCCATCTTCTTCTGCTTTTCCCAGGCCATTAGCAGGGAGTTGGATTGGAAGTGGAGCAACCGGGACTCGAACCGGCATCACAATCGGCAGCTTTACCCACTATACCATGATGCTGGCCCCTAAATAAATAAATCCTTAAAAAAAAAAAAAAAGCCAGCCCCTCCCCGCCCCCACCAAAACTCTCTGGCTTCCTGTCTCACCATGTAAGTCCTCCCTCTCCCCAGCACTCTCACCATGGTGCTATCCACTATGTTGTGATATAGCCAGAAGGTCCTTGCCAGGATGACAGAACCATGCCCACAAACCTTCAGAACTGTGAGCTAAATAAACCTCATTTCTTTATAGAGTTAAAAACAAGTAAGTAAGTTATATTTCAGTAATCCTTTTTAAGAAAAACTCTGTAACTGTCAAAAAAACAAACAGCTGAATCAAGAGTCCTTTGAGTGTATCCTATACTTTCTGTCTCCAATTCCTTTCCCCCTTACAATAGCTATTTTGTACTGAAGTATAAGTTGGAAACAGAACACTGCACAAATTTTAAGAATGTCACTTCATGCATGAAATTACTGCAAAGGAACACACCCAAGTAAGGACACCCAGGTCAAGAAAAAGGTGTCCAGAAGCCGCTCTCCTACACTCCCCAAATCACCATCTGCCCCTCATTCTCAGAGGTAATCAACCACTCTTCCAACTTTTTAAACCTATATTTAGAAAGGATAGTATTTTTAATTCATGTTTTAATTCCATTTTCAAACAAATGTTTACAGATTTTGTTTTTGTTTACTTGGAAGTCAGAGTTACAGAGAGGAATGGAAAGACAGAGATATATATATAGAGAGATCTTCTATCCACTGGTTCACTCCCTAAACAGCTGCAATGCAAAGGACTGGGCGAGGCAGAAGCCAGGAGCTTCATCCAGATCTTCCACACGGGTGCAGGGTCCCAAAGATTTGGGCCATCTTCTACTGCTTTCCCAGGCTCATTAGCAGGAAACTGGATCAAAGTAGATTAATGGGGACTGGAATCAGTGCTCATATGGGATGCTGGTGTGGCAGACAGCAGCTTAACCCACTACACCACAATACCAGTTGTCGCTCCCCCTCTTCGCAGAGGAACAACACTAAACCCTGCCTAGGCTTCATATCCGAGTCACGGCACCATTATGTGGCTCCCCCTCTTCGCGGAGGAATGACACAGGACCCTGCGCTGTTCTTTTGTCTGCTCGGCCCTCCCCGGGTTTGCTGCTGGTTCTTCCCGGGTTGGCTACCGACCCTTCCACCTCCGTGGAAGGGCGGTTCCCCCTACCACTTTCCCCACTTCCGCGGGGGAGCGGCACTCCGCCAGCCGGCTCTCTTGGGGGCTGCTCAGGTGTTCCCCTTAGATGTTCCTGGTGCATGTTGTCTCTCTCCTCCTTTATAGTCCTCTTCCACCAATCCCAACTCTGCTACCCACACGCCGAGGACGCTGCTCTCCTCCAATCAGGAGCAGGTCCTGCTGTTTATTGGTTGAACTGGAGGCAGCTGTGTAGAAGCTGTTTCTCCCTTCTCAGCGCCATATTGTGGGAGAGCAGATGCATAGAATAAGTCTTAATTCCAGTAACTTAGTCTAGTCCGAGTTGCTCCCCACAGATCCCCCTTTTTATTTTTGGCGTTGAAACGCGCCTGTCTTCGGTGCCCCGCGGCACACACTCTGCTCTGCTTGCTAGAGTTGCCCACAGGTGCTTACAAGCCCTACCAATCAGGCAAACCGAATCCGGGTCCTCTCTTCGCCATGTTGTGAGGAGGTTTTTAGGCGCTGATGCGTGCCTGAGTTCGGTGCCCTGCAGCGCATGCTCTGCTCTGCTAGAACTGTCTGCAGGTGCTTACAAGCCCTACCAATCAGGCAAACCGAATCAAAGCCTTCTCAGTGCCGTATTGTGGGGAGACTTAT
The DNA here is from genome assembly GCF_964237555.1 of Oryctolagus cuniculus. NCBI lineage: Eukaryota > Metazoa > Chordata > Mammalia > Lagomorpha > Leporidae > Oryctolagus > Oryctolagus cuniculus. Next base: position 60,421,141 of record NC_091446.1, read on the forward strand.
TGATGTTGATTCATGCCTTTCTTAGGTGACCTGCGGCGCATACTGCCTGCAGGTGCTTATCGTCTTACTAATCAGGCAGACCGAATCCAAGCCCTCTCATTGCCATGTTGTGGGGAGGCCTTATTTTTCTCTATTTCTCTATTTCCGGGCATTCCTATTTCTCCTATTTCACTTCTATCTGCCAGCATTCCTATTTCTCTCATTTTACTTCTAAACTTCTGTTTCTCTTATCCCCGCGGCTTCCCGGCGCCCGCCCCGAGGCAGCTTCTCGGTGCCTCGCCCCGCGGCGGCTTCCCGGCTTCGCGCGCACTCCGTGGTCTCCGTGCCCTTCGCGCCTGCACCACGGCCTTCGCACTAGCCCTGCATTCCCTATCTATTCGCCCCCGTGCGCTCTCCCCACTTGTGCCCTGCGCGCTCTCTCTGCGCGCGGCGGCTTCCGCGAATCACACAGCCTAGTTCACGTTTCCGCCACCGGTATTCAATCTAAGTTCCCCGGGCTAACCTGGCAAATTCAACCTGGCTCACGTCTCCGCTTCGGTTTGGCTTCCCGTCTTTTGCTCCCCGGGCTAATCTGAAGGATTCCAACCTAGCTTACGCATCTCCGCCTCTGGTTTTAGCTTTTCGCCTTTTGCTCCCCGGGCTGACTTGACGAACCCCAAGCTAGCTTCCGTCTCCACCTCAGCCTGCCCCCGCGGCTTCATCCTCCCTAACATTTTTCTCTACCCGGTATGTTTCCTAACTTTTCTTCCAACAATATTCCCCTCTCATTTCTCCTGGCTTCTCCCCACAGTCCGTATCCAAGTCTAAGTTTCTTCTAGGTTTCACTTTCGCTTTTAATCTCCTAGCTTCCCCGCCATAGTCTGCATCCGAGTCTAAGTTTCTTCTTGGTTTCACTTTCACTTTCAATCCTAGCTTTCAATCCTAACTTCTTTCCCACAGTCCATATCCGAGTCTATGTCTAGGCTTTCGATAGCTTCTTTCGGCACCTTTTCCGTCCGGCTTTTCCCTAGGCTCTTTGCTAGTCTCTCTCTCCGGTATTTTCCCACTTCTTCCCGTTTCTTCCCGCTTCTTCCCTCCTAGGTTTCCTATCCGAGTCACGGCACCATTATGTCGCTCCCCCTCTTCGCGGAGGAATGACACAGGACCCTGCGCTGTTCTTTTGTCTGCTCGGCCCTCCCCGGGTTTGCTGCTGGTTCTTCCCGGGTTGGCTACCGACCCTTCCACCTCCGTGGAAGGGCGGTTCCCCCTGCCACTTTCCCCACTTCCGCGGGGGAGCGGCACACCGCCGGCTGGCTCTCTTGGGGGCTGCTCAGGTGTTCCCCTTAGATGTTCCTGGTGCATGTTGTCTCTCTCCTCCTTTATAGTCCTCTTCCACCAATCCCAACTCTGCTACCCACACGCCGAGTACACTGCTCTCCTCCAATCAGGAGCAGGATCAGCTCCTGCAGGTCATCACTCAAGTTGGTGAGAGGCAGCTGTGTAGAAGCTGTTACTCCCTTCTCAGCGCCATATTGTGGGAGAGCAGATGCATAGAATAAGTCTTAATTCCAGTAACAGTCTAGTCCGAGTTGCTCCCCACAACCAGTCCCTTCAGACTTTTTTTTTTGGACAGGCAGAGTGGACAGAGAGAGAGAGACAGAGAGAAAGGTCTTCCTTTGCCATTGGTTCACCCTCCAATGGCCGCCGCGGCTGGCGCGCTGCGGCCAGCGCACCGCGCTGATCCGATGGCAGGAGCCAGGTACTTATCCTGGTCTCCCATGGGGTGCAGGGCCCAAATACTTGGGCCATCCTCCACTGCACTCCCTGGCCACAGCAGAGAGCTGGCCTGGAAGAGGGGCAACCAGGACAGAATCCGGCGCCCCGACCGGGACTAGAACCCGGTGTGCCGGCGCCGCAAGGCGGAGGATTAGCCTAGTGTGCCACGGCGCCGGTGACTTTTTTTTTTTTTAAAGATATTATTTACTGTATTTACTATGTAAGAAAAAAGAAATATATATACGTTGGTATATATCTTGGAACCACTAGATCATATGTCATATAAATGATCAATGTATTTATAGTTAGTTACCAACCAGTTCCTCAAAGTGGTTTCCTACCAGCATAAGTACATAAAAGTCCCAGTTACTATCATTTCCACACTCCCAAAACACTAGTTCAGTGTTTAATCAACATCACAAAGTTTAATATGTCCAAAAATGAACTCTGATCTCTTCCCAACAACCACCATGGAAGGTACTCCAATAATAACATTTTTATAACAGGGGTGGTAGGCGTTGTATTGCAGTGAGTTAATCCACCCCTTGTGATGGCGACATCCCAAGTTCTGCTGCTTCTCTTTAAAAAAAAAAAAATTTATTTTATCTATTTGAGAGATAGTGTTACTGAGGGAGAGGCAGAGACAGAGAGAGAGGTCTTCCATCTGCTGATTCACTCCCAAAATGGCTACAACAGCCAGGGCTGAGCCAGGATGAAGCCAGAAGCCAGGAGCTTCTTCCAGGTCTCCTATTTGATGCAGGGGCCCAGGCACTTGGGTCATCCTCTGTGGCTTTCCCTAGTGCATGGGCAGGGAGCTAGATCAGAAATGGAGCAGCCATTACTTAAACCAGCGCCCACATGGGATGCTGGTATTACACAGGCAGTGGCTTTACCAGCCACACTACAACACCAGTTCCTGCTGCTTCACTTCTGATCCAGTTTCCTGCTAATGCATCTGAGAGGCACTGGAGACTGGCCCAAGTACTTGGGCCCCTGTTGTCCAAGTTGGAAAGTGGGATGGATATGACTCCTGGCCCAATCCTGGCTGTTGCAGACATCTGGGGAGTGAACCAGCAATTGGAAGATCTCTGTCTTTTCCTGTCTGACACTCTACCTTTCAAATAAATAAAATAAATCTTTTAAAAAATAAAATACATTTTTGGCCGGCGCCGCGGCTCACTAGGCTAATCCTCCGCCTTGCGGCGCCGGCACACCGGGTTCTAGTCCCGGTTGGGGCGCCGGATTCTGTCCCGGTTGCCCCTCTTCCAGGCCAGCTCTCTGCTGTGGCCAGGGAGTGCAGGGGAGGATGGCCCAGGTGCTTGGGCCCTGCACCCCATGGGAGACCAGGAAAAGCACCTGGCTCCTGGCTCCTGCCATCGGATCAGCGCAGTGCACTGGCCGCAGCGCGCCGACCGCGGTGGCCATTGGAGGCTGAACCAACGGCAAAGGAAGACCTTTCTCTCTGTCTCTCTCTCTCTCACTGTCCACTCTGCCTGTCAAAAAAAAAAAAAAAAAAAATAAAATACATTTTTTAAAATATTTATTTGAAAGGCAGAGAGAGGGAGAGACCGAGATCTGGCATCTGCTGGTTCATTCCCCAAATGGCTGCAAACGCCTGGGCTGAGTGAGGCCAAAGCCTGGAACCAGGAGCCAAGAGCGTCATCTGGGTCTCCCATGTGGGTTTAGGGGCCCAAGTACTTGGGCCACCCTTTGCAGTTTTCCCAGGCACATCAGCAGGGAGCTGAATCAGAAGCAAGTCAGCATGGGCCGGCGCCATGGCTCAATAGGCTAATCCTCCACCTCCACCTTGCAGAGCCAGCACACCGGGGCACACGGGGTTCTAGTCCCGGTCGGGGCGCCGGATTCTGTCCCGGTTGCCCCTCTTCCAGGCCAGCTCTCTGCTGTAGCCTGGGAGTGCAGTGGAGGATGGCCCAAGTACTTGGGCCCTGCACCTGCATGGGAGACCAGGAGAAGCACCTGGCTCTTGCCTTCGGATCAGCGCCGTGCGCCGGCTGCAGCGCGCCTGCCGCAGCGGCCATTGGAGGGTGAACCAACGGCAAAAGGAAGACCCTTCTCTCTCTCTCTCTCTCGCTGTCCACTCTGCCTATAAAAAATAAAAAGAAAGGCAGCAGGGACTAGAATCAGTGCCTGTATGGGATGCTGGCATTGCAAGCAGCAGCTTAAGCCATTATGCCAAAATGCAGGCCCCAAAAGAATCTTTATAATGGTATACAAGGTATACTCCTTTTTGGCTTCCCTTTCTCTGATCTCCTTTTTTTTTTTCTTTTCTTTTTTCTTTTTTTTTTTTTAATTAACTCAACAGAGTTAGACAGCGATAGAGAGACAGAAAGGTCTTCCCTCCGTTGGTTCACCCCCCAAATGGCTGCTACGGCAGTCACTACGCCAATCCAAAACCAGGAGCCAGGTGCTTCCTCCCGCTCTCCCATGCGGGTGCAGGTGCCCAAGCACTTGGGCCATCCTCCACTGCCTTCCTGGGCCACAGCAGAGAGCTGGATTGGAAAAGGAGCAACCAGGACTAGAACCCGGTGCCCATATGGGATGCCGGCGCCACAGGCGGAGGATTAACCAAGTGAGCCACAGTGCCGGCACTAATGTCTTTTTTTTTTTTTTTTTTTTTTTTTACAGGCAGAGTGGACAGTGAGAGAGAGAGACAGAGAGAAAGGTCTTCCTTTGCCGTTGGTTCACCCTCCAATGGCCGCCGCGGCTGGCGCGCTGCGGCTGGCTTACCGCGCTGATTCAATGGCAGGAGCCAGGTACTTATCCTGGTCTCCCATGGGGTCCACTGCCTTCCCAGGCCACAGCAGAGAACTGGCCTGGAAGAGGGGCAACCGGGACAGAATCCGGCACCCCGACCAGGACTAGAACCTGGTGTGCCGGCGCCGTAAGGCGGAGGATTAGCCTAGTGAGCTGCGGTTCTGGCCTCTAATGTCCTTTGATCAACACTTGCCTGAGTCATAGGTCTTGCTGTTATGCTTTGAACAGACCAGGCCTTCTCTAGCTTTGCAGGTTTTGCTTTAGCTTTACATTCCACCTGCAATGCTCCCCCTTAGACATCAATTTGCTAAACTCCCTTGCATCCTCAAGTGTTTGCATCCTTTTTAATCCTGCACATACCCCACTTCACATCTCTGCATGCTCTCCCTTTCACTGCTTCTTGGGCATTCACCACTTTCTAGCATACAATATAACTTTTTAATTTTGTTTACTGTCTTTCTCCCCACAATTCCCCAAGCAATGTGAATTCCAGGAGGACACACATCTTTATTTTGTTCTGTGATGTATACCAAGCACAAAGCAGGCACATAGCTGGCACTCCAATATTCCTGGCAGGAATGAATGTCCTTTTTCTCAGAAGAAAAAAATCACCAATTTTTACAAGATTCATTTATTCGTATTTGAAATGCAGAGTGACAAAGAAAAGGGGGGAGAGAGGGAGAAAGCGAGAGATCTTACATCTGCTGGTTCACTCCCCAAACCGACAGCCAAGGCTGGGCACATCAAAGCCACGAGCCTGGAACAACATCCAGGTATACTGGTGTTACAGTCTACAAATCTTACTTTCTGTAAGTCCTCATAATGTAAGACTTTTAAAATTTCCAGCCTTAATTAAGTGATGACAATTCAGACAAGCAATTATGGGAATGCAAAGATTGAAACATCTCTTGGGAAAAGAACTGTGGCACAAAGCAGTTTAAGCCACTGCTTAGCATGCCCACAGCCAGTATAAAAGTGCTGGTTGCAGTTCTCATTCTTCCTCTTACAATCCAGGGAATCAGCAGGTGACTCCCACTTGAGAGACCTGGATGGAGTTCGCAGCTTCTAGCTTTGGCCTGGCACAGCCCTGCTAGTTATAGGCATGTGGTGAGTGAATCAGCGGATGGAAGATCTCTCTTTGTTGCTCTACTTTTCAAACAAATAAAAATAAATATCTCTGAAAAGATTTAAAGGTGTCTTTATAAGTAGGCAGAAAGCACAGGAACCTGTGGCTCCACAGTCATACTAACAGCCGAGCTTGTCAAGTAGTTCTGGCAGTTTAAAACAGTTTAAAGAGAATCACCGGAAGCAGATTTGGCTGTAAAGTTTAACAAAGCTTTCCAGTCATCTTTAAAAAGCTAACCTCTAGTAACTGTTTTCCTATAAGCAAACAGTGAAATCCAATTCTACATTTGGTCACCTACGGTCTTTGTAAAACGAAGAGGTATCCAGCGAGTTGCGTTAAAACCTGGGGTCTTTCTACGCGGTCCCAACCCTGAAGGACACTTTTCTAGTTCAGTCCTTCCACCTGCCCGGCTTCTCCCACGACAGCCCAAGGCCCGCTCCCCAGGACCCGGCTGTCACCAGCTAGGTGACTATCACTAGAAAGAGGTTTCAGCAGGGCACTGTAGCATATGCTTGCAACTGCCCTGCCCGCGACCCTGCCCCGGCGACCAGGTCCTGCGGACGGACACCCACCTCCGGCCAGGAAGGAGCGCAGCCAATAGAAGTCTCGGCGGGCGGTGGACCCTCCAGCCCCTGCCGCCTGCGGCATTGCGGGAGGGGGGTCGGCCGCTGCCAGGGCCGCCGCGGCTGCCGCCATCAGGAAAGGGCCGCGTCGGGAACTGCGGTTGCCAACTCACAAAGCACAAGCCAGGACCATGACAAGAACTGGCTGTGCCAGGGTGCCGACCGCCGCGCGGGCGGGGCCGAATACACCAAGCAGGGCGGCGCGGCGCGGCGCGGCGCGTGTTGATGGCGTGACCGTGGGGCGGGGCCTGGGTCGCGGCCGGAAGTGCTCCGGGAGGAGCGGGGTGACCGACGAGGCGAGAGCTCCGTAGGGGGCGTCCCCAAACCCCCTACTGCCTGCTTCCTTTTGCAGACCCCTTCTGTGCTGACTGAGGGAGAGAAGGATGGTCTGCGGGAGGGCCCCATCGAAGTCAACTGCCTCGGAAAATTCTCCTTCGAACATTGACCTATATTAGCCGCTAACCTGCACAGGGCTAAAATGCACTCTTTTATAACCACGTTAGGGCACCTCACCCACTCCAGGCATCTCTGAACTTGCTCCCATTTCCCACCTAATTGCTCTGGCTTCTCAGAGCTGGTCCCTGAACCTCAGTTTCTGCCCTGCCTAAATTTCCATTAAGCTTCTGGTCCATCCTTAGGACCTCTGCCCACTCCACCCCATCTCCAAATTGCTAAGCCAGGTTATCCTTTTACCTGGGACCCTTAACACAAACAGCTCTGCCATTGTGTTTGTGTCTTCTGCTTAGTTCTGAAATTCTGCTGAGCTGTACTCTACCGACCCCAAGACTGCCCCCACCCAAGTCTTAGGAACCTGTAATTTCTTCTCCCTTGTCCTGCTGCCCTACAAGGCTCTATTTCTTTTCCTTTTTCAATTATTTATTTATTTGAAAGAGTGGTCTGGAGCCGGCTCTGTGGCGCAGCAGGTTAAAGCCCTGGCCTGAATCACCAGCATCCCATATGGGCGCCAGTCCTAGTCCCGGCTGCTCCACTTCTGATCCAGCTCTCTGCTGTGGCCTGGGAAAGCAGTAGAAGATGCCCAAGTCCTTGGGCCCCTGCACCCACGTGGGAGACCTGGAAGAAGCTCCTGGCTCCTGGCTTCGTATCGGTGCAGCTCCAGCTGTTGCAGCCAGCTGGGGAGTGAACCAGCGGATGGAAGACCTCTCTCTCTCTCTCTCTCTCTCTCTCTCTGTAACTCTTTCAAATAAATAAAATAAATATTAAAAAAAGAAAAGAAAAATAAAGAGTGGTCTGTCATCCTCTGGTGCATTCCCCAAATACCAGTAACAGCTAGGGCTGGGCAGAGCTGAAGCTGAAATTCATCCGGGATCTCCTAGGAGGGTGACACTGACCCATCACCTGATGCCTACCAGGTTGTGCACTGGCTGGAAGCTAGAATCAGGCGTGGAGCTGAGACTCACATGCAGGCATTCTCTATGGGAAGTCCTAAGTGGCATCTTAACGGCTAGGTGAGATATAAAACCTAAGACTCTATTGCAGGGCCCTGTGTTGTGGTACAGCAGGTTAAGCCACCACTTGGGATGCCCCCTTGGAGTGGCAGCTGCTCTGTTTCTGATCCAGCTCCTCCTAGGGCACCTAGGAAGCCACAGAAGATGGTCCAAGTATTTAGGCCCTTGCTACCCATGTGGGAGGTCAGGATGGAGTCCTTGGCTCCTAGATTCAGCCTGGCCCAGACATAGCTGTTGCAGCCACTTAGGGAGTGAACCAGTGAAAGGAAAAAATCTCTCTCCCTCCCTCTGTCCTTCTCTCTCTCTTTTTCTCTGCCTTTAAATAAATAATTTTTTTAGAAGATTTATTTTATTTATTTCAAAGGCAGAGTTAGAGAGAGGGGGAGAGACTGAGAGAGAGGTTTTCCACCCACTGGTTCACATTCAAAATGGCTGCAATGGCCAGGGCTGGGCCAGGCCAAAGCCAGAAGACCCTTCTGGGTCTTCCACATGGGAGCAGGGGCCCAAACACTTGGGCCATCCTCTACTGCTTTCCCAGACACATTAGCAAGGAACTGGATCAGAAGCAGAACAGTGGGGATTCAAACCGGTGCCTATATGGGATGCTGGTGCTGCATGCAACAGCTTAACCTACTATACCACAGGCCGGCCCCACATAAATCTTTATTTATTTATTTATTTTTTGACAGGTAGAGTTAGACAGAGAGAGATAGACAGAGAGAAAGGTCTTCCTTCCGTTGGTTCACCCCCCAAATGGTTGCTACAGCTGGCGTGCTGCACCGATCCAAAGCCAGGAGCCAGGTGCCCCTTCCTGGTCTCCCATGGGGTGCAGGGCCCAAGTACTTGGGCCATCCTCCACTGCACTCCCTGGCCACAGCAGAGAGCTGGACTGGAAGAGGAGCAACCAGGACAGACCCCAGCGCCCCAACCATGACTAGAACCTGGGGTGCCGGTGCCGCTGGTGGAGGATTAGCCAAGTGAGCTGCGGCGCCAGCCAACTCATAAATCTTTTTTAAAAGTATCTATTGGGGCTGGCGCTATGGTGTAGTAGGTAAAGCCACTGCCTGCAGTGCCAGCATCCCATATGGGTGCCAGTTCGAGTCCCGGCTGCTCCACTTCCGATCCAGCTCTCTGCTATGGCCTGGGAAAGTCCTTGGGCCCCTGCACCCGAGTGGAAGACCCGGAAGAAACTCCTGGCTCCTGTCTTCAGACTGGCCCAGCTCCAGCCATTACGACCACTGGGGGAGTGAAGCAGTGAATATAAGACTTTCTCTCTTGGCCCGCACCGCGGCTCACTAGGCTAATCCTCCGCCTTGCGGCATCGGCACACCGGGTTCTAGTCCCGGTCCAGGCGCCGGATTCTGTCCCGGTTGCCCCTCTTCCAGGCCAGCTCTCTGCTGTGGCCAGGGAGTGCAGTGGAGGATGGCCCAAGTGCTTGGGCCCTGCACCCCATGGGAGACCAGGATAAGTACCTGGCTCCTGCCATCGGATCAGCGCAGTGTGCTGGCTGCGGCAGCCATTGGAGGGTGAACCAACGGCAAAGGGAAGACCTTTCTCTCTGTCTCTCTCTCACTATCCACTCTGCCTGTCAAAAAAAAAAAAAAAAAGAAGACTTTCTCTCTCTCTGCCTCTGCCTTTCAAACAAATTAAAAACTCTTTGGAAAAAAAAATGAAAGTTGATTTACATTATGTCTGAAAAATGATTCCTACTTCATTTAGCCTGCACAAATTCTCATGTCACAGAGCTCAGTCTGTGTATCTCTCCTGTAATAACACTCACTCTCAGGAGTTTCACCCAGTCTTGGGTTTGTTTGTTTTTTTTTTTTTTGTTTTGTTTTGTTTTTTTTTTTTTTTTTGACAGGCAGAGTGGACAGTGAGAGAGAGAGACAGAGAGAAAGGTCTTCCTTTGCCGTTGGTTCACCCTCCAATGGCCGCCGCGGCCGGCGCGCTGCGGCCGGCGCACCGCGCTGATCCGATGGCAGGAGCCAGGAGCCAGGTGCTTTTCCTGGTCTCCCATGGGGTGCAGGGCCCAAGCACCTGGGCCATCCTCCACTGCACTCCCGGGCCACAGCAGAGGGCTGGCCTGGAAGAGGGGCAACCGGGACAGAATCCGGTGCCCCAACCGGGACTAGAACCCGGTGTGCCGGCGCCGCTAGGCGGAGGATTAGCCTAGTGAGCCGCGGCGCCGGCCGGGTTTGTTTGTTTTTAAGATTTTATTTATTTATTTGAGAGGCAGAGCTACAGAGAGAAAAATCTCCCTCCACTGGTTCACTCCCCAAACGGCCCCAAATGGCCATAATGAAGCCAGGATCCAGGAGCTTTTTCTGGATCTCCCACGTGGGTTCAGGAGATATGGGGAAAGGCCATGAGCAGAGAGCTGGATCTGAAGAGGAGCAGCCAAGACATGAACTGGTGTCCATATGGGATGCTGGCCCATATGCCACAGTGCTGGCCCCCAACCTCATTGTTTTAAACACCACCTATCTGCTGCTGCCAACTCTCCATATCCAGTCATCCCTACCCACTCTTCAATGCCGATGATTCACATCTACAACATCTCCATCTGTGTGTGTAACTAGCACATATTTATCATACTCAAAACTAAATTCCCAAAAACAAAACAAACTAAATTCCCGATTTTCTTTGTCAAACATGCTATTCCTGCAGCCTTCCAGTTCTTCAGTGAGTAGCAATGCCATCCTCCCATAAACCTTGATTAATTTCCCAATTTGTCTTCTTGCCTTCTCTTGCCCCCTGCTGTCTGTTCTCCACATAGCAATCAAAGCAATTCTAAAACCTGAAACAAATTTTGTCATTCCTCTTCCCAAAATCCTTTGATGGCTTCCAGTTTCACACAGAAGAAGTCCCATTGGGAATGGTCCAGTGAATTCCTCCTGTGCATCTCTGACCTCAACTGGGACTCCGTTCACTCCTTCAGTCGCTCTGGCTGCTGTGTGGTTGCTCCAAACACCAAGCACCTGGGGCAAGTGTTGTAGCAGGGCAGCTTAAGGCCTTGCTTCCGATACCTGCCTGGGGTTGAGTATGGCCTCTGTCTCTGCTTCCTTCCTCCTGACCAGCTTCCTGCTAAAGCTCTGGGAGGCAGCAGATGATGGCCCAAGTACCTGGACCCCTGTCACCTAAGTGGGAGACCTGGATGGAGTCCCTGGCTCCTGCTTTGGCCAGGGTATCCTGGACATCTGGAGAGGTCATTAGTGGATTCTCTCTCTCTCTCTCTCTCTCTCTGCCTTTCACATACATAAATACATCTTAAAACAAATGTGCAAACCAAGCACCCTTCCCCTCAAGGCCTTTGCACAGCTGTTCCTCTGCTCGTACTGCTTTTCCCCTTAGATATCCTGTGTAACTTCCCCTTCCCTCCTAGTCCTTAAAGTCTTTACACAAATGCCACCTTCCCCTAGAGGCTTTTACCAGCTGCTATATCTAAATTCACCACCCACGATACCTCATCTCTACCACAATTCACCCTCTTTCTTCTGCTTTAAATTTTTTCAAAGCATTTTGCAGCCACTCAATATACACATTTATTTATGTGTGAAATATTTTAACTTTATTTATTTGAAAGCAAGACAATCAAAAAGAGATTTTTCACACACTGGTTCATTCCCCAAACAGGCCCAGGCTGAAACCAGGGTTCTACAACTCAATCCATGTCTCCCACATGGGTGGCAGGGCCTCAGTGCTTGAGTCATTACTGCTGCCTCCCAGGTGTGTATTAAACAGGAAGCTGGAATCAAGAGTGGGGCCAGGACATGAACCCAGGCAGTGGATGGGATACGGGCATCTCAAGAAGCATCTTAACCACTATACCAAACACCTGACCCCGAAATGATTTTTCTTTGTTTTTCTTTGAAAGGCAGAGTGACAAAAAGGAAGAGAAAGAGAGAGAGAGAGCATTTTCATCTTCTGGTTCACTCTCCAAATGCCTGCATCAGCCAGGGCTGGAAAAAGCCGAAGTCAGAACCGTCCAGGTCTCCCACATGGGTGGCAGGACCCATGTATTTCGTCCATCGTGTACTGATTCGTAGGTGCACAGCAAAAAGCTGGATTGAAAGCAGAGGCAGGACTTGATGCCAAGTACTCCACCATGGCAAGCAGACATCCCAAGCTGGTGCTTTAACCCCCTGTACACAACACCCTGCCTACCCAAGTTTTCCCCCACCAGAATATAAACTCCATGAAGATAGAGATTATCTGCTTTGTTTATGAATGTGTTACTTGGCACTGAATAACAGATAAATATTGATAAATCTACTTAATGATCAAGCCTTGGGGGCCGGTGCTGTGGCATAGTGAGTAAAGCCACCACCTGCAGTGCCAGCATCCCATTTGGGCGCCAGTTCAAGACCTGGCTGCTCCAAAAGAGAGAGAAAAACGCCGCTGTCCTTCCAGGAATTTCTTCAGTTCCAGGACAAATGTGAATCTAATATTAAAATATATATAATACACAAACATGGTAAAAAATGAGGGTGCAGACAAAAGACAGACCAAGCTTGCCAGTGGTCATCAGGGAAGGAGGTAGTTGAACTATTGTTTGGCTAAGCCTGGGCTCTGGCAGACACCCACGCAATCAAATAAGGAACCAGAACTTGTTAAAAGAACAAGGAATAGTCCAGTGTGCCTAGCTCATGTTCCTTGACCCCTATCCTGGGACTCCCCAGTTCCTGTAAGGCATACCACTGACAAATAACATGAGAGAAGTAGGTCAAGGTTGTACCATAAACTGTTTTCATCTTGGCTAAAGGGTTTAGATTGAATCCAGTAGATAATAAGAAACTGGTGATGTGGGGAGCAGCTCGGACTAGACTAAGTTACTGGAATTAAGACTTATTCTATGCATCTGCTCTCCCACAATATGGCGCTGGAAGAGAAGAAAACAGCTTCTGCACAGCTGCCTCCAGTTCAGCCAATAAACTGTAGGACTTGCTCCTGATTGGAGGAGAGCAGCGTACTCGGCGTGTGGGCAGCCGAGTTAGGATTGGCAGAGGAGGACTATAAAGGAGGAGAGAGACAACATGCACCAGGAACATCTAAGGGGAACATCTAAGGGAACACCTGTGCAGCCCCCGAGAGAGCCAGCCGGCGGTGTGCCGCTCCCCTGCGGAAGTGGGGAATGTGGCAGGGGGAACCGCCCTTCCACGGAGGTGGAAGGGACGGTAGCCAACCCGGGAAGAACCAGCAGCAAACCCCGGGAGGGCCGAGCAGACAAAAGAACAGCGCAGGGTCCTGTGTTGTTCCTCCACGAAGAGGGGGAGCGACATAATGGTGCCGTGACTCGGATATGAAGCCTAGGCAGGGTTTGGTGTCGTTCCTCCACGAAGAGGGGGAGCGACATGGTGATAGCTATGTTTTAGAAAAACTAATTCGAGAGAGATGGATAGGATGACTGGGAAAGCAGTGACAGACCTGACAGTAGGAAAACCAATCAGGAAGCTTTTGCAACAATCCAGGCAAGAGGGCAGGTAGGAGCATGGAAATGAGGTGATCAGGAAGGAAATGGATAGAGAAGAGAGAACCTATGACCTTGCTAAGAAATTAAATATGGAGAGCAAGGCCAAGGTACAGGAAAGCCAAAGCTGCTGCAGAGATCTTTTTCATTTTTGCTGGATTTTTTTTTCTATACTTGATAATGGCATGAACGGAGTAGGCAAGACAAAACAGGCACTTATTTAAGGCCCAGAAGGGGGTTGAGGTTGGTTGGCACAAACTGTAAAGGCAATAAAAGCATACAAAAGCACCAAAAGGCTCACACTTGGATAATACATTTTTTTAAATAGACATATTATATTTACCATACAACCATATGGAGCCTTTTTTGAGTTTCCTCCCAACTCCATATGTACCCAATCATATCATGATATAGGGAGAAGGGGTGGGCGTTGCAGCACAGAGGGTTAAGCCCCTCCCTGGGGTGCATACATTCCATATCTGAGTCCATGGAAAGAGTAACAGCTATTCCTCCTGCAATCCATATTCCTGCTAACGTATTTTAGGAAGCAGCAGATAATAACTCAAGCACTAGGGTCCCTGCTACCCACACTGGAGACCTAGCTGGAATTTCTGGCTCCTAGCTTTGCCGTGGAACAGCCCTGGCTGTTGCAAACATTTCAGAAGTAGACTGGTACGTGGAAAATCAACCTCTCTTTCTCTCCTTCACTCTCTCTCTGCCTTTGAAGTAAATGAAAACAAATAAACATTAGGGGCTGACGTCATGAAGAAGCAGGTTAAGCCACAACCTGGAACAACTGCACCCCCTTATCAGAATTCCAGTTCCAGTCCTGGCTGCACCACTTCCAATCCAGCTTCCTGCTAATGCACCTAGAAAGAAGCAAATGACAGTCCAAGTGCTTGGGACCCTGCCACTCATGTGGGAGACCAGGACAGACTTCCTGGCTTCAGCCTGGTCCAGCCATAACTATAGGCGTTTGGGATGTGAACTAGCAGATGGAAGATTTCTCTGTGTTTTCCCTTGTCACTCTGAGTTTCAAATAAATAAATGTTCTTTTTTTAAAAAAAGGATTTATTTATTTATTTGAAAGTCAGAGTTACACAGAGAGAGGAGAGGCAGAAAGAGAGAGAGAGAAAGTCTTCCATCCACTTGTTCACTCCCCAAACGGCCGCAACGGCCGGAGCTGAACCAATCTGAAGCCAGGAGCCAGGAGTTTCTTCCAGGTCTCCTACATGGGTGCAGGGGCCCAAGGACTTGGGCCATCTTCTACTGCTTTCCCTGGCCATAGCAGAGAGCTGGACAGGAAGTGGAGCAGCCAGGTCTTGAACCGGCGCCCATATGGGATGCTGGTGCTTCAGGCCAGGGCATTAACCCACTGCGCCACAGCGCCAGCCCCTAAATAAATGTTCTTTAAAAAAAAGTACAGAGGAATCAATGTGCATTTTGATTAAATATTATCTTAGACCTTAGCAATTTTATTTTTTTAAATGCCTTTTTTTAATTTTTATTTTTTTGATAGGCAGAGTTAGACAGTGAGTGAGAGAGACAGAGAGAAAGGTCTTCCTTCTGTTGGTTCACCCCCCCAAATGGCCGCTACAGCTGGCACTGTGCCGATCCGAAGCCAGGAGCCAGGTGCTTCCTCCTGGTCTCCCATGCGGGTGCAGGGCCCAAGCACTTGGGACACCCTCTACTGCACTCCTGGACCACAGCAGAGAGCTGGACTGGAAGAGGGGCAACCGGGTCGGAATCCAGCACCCCAACTACTAGAACCTGGGGTGCCGGCGCTGCAGGCAGAGGATTAGCCTAGTGAGCCACGGCATCGGCCAGCAAATTTCAAGTCTTCTTTTATGTACTCTGTTTTAGACCACAGATCATTAACTTGAGTTTATATTTACTAGGAATGAGTGTGAGTTTCAAAAATTTGGAAGTCATAGATAATTTGCCCACTATATATCACTGCTCCAGTAAAATTTATCTATAGATAAAATTTTAGGTATTGTATATGTTACACAATTTTGCATAAAATAAGACATCTTAATTTTCTTTTCCATATGCATAAAGTATGACATTGTAATATATCAGGCAAAATGCCATATGGATTCTGGCAGGACACACAAAGATCAGTCAGACCCACAATGATCACTGGGGTGTGGGATGGATCAAAGATGAGGAATTCTATCTTTGACTTGTCATTGCACACTTTCCACATAGTTCAATTTTTTAAAACCATATTATGATTATATTTTTGGCTGTAAGTAATTAGATACTAAAGAATTCCATGGGGCCGGTGCTGTGGTACAGCGGGTTAATGCCCTGGCCTGAAGCACCAGCATCCCATATTGGCACCAGTTCTAGTCCCGGCTGCCCCTCTTCCGATCCAGCTCTCTGCTATGGCCTGGAAAAGCAGTGGAAGATGGTCCAAGTCCTTGGGCCCCTGCACCCACGTGGGAGACCCAGAAGAAGCTCCTGGCTCCTGGCTTTGGATCGGCACAGCTCCAGCTGTTGTGACCATCTGGGGAGTGAACCAGCGGATGGACGACCTCTCTCTCTGTCTCTCTCTCTCTAACTCTTTCAAGTGAATAAAATAAATCTTAAAAAAGAAAAAAAAAAGGAATTCCATGAGATAAACATAATTTCTTCTATTTCATTTATCTTCTTTATTTATTTATTTTCATTATATCTGAAAGGCAGAGAAGCAGAACGAAAGAGACAGAGAGAGATCTTCTACCAACTGGATCATACCCCAGAGGTCCACAGTAGCTAGGGTTGGGCAGATCAAAGTCATGAACAATGAACTTGACCCCTTTGGATGGCAGGGACTCAGTACCTGAGCCATCCTCTGCTGCCTCCCAGGCTGCACATTAGCAGGAAGCTGGTTGCAATGCAGAGGAGCCTGGACTTGAACCAGGCACTCCAATGTGGGTTGTGGAAGTCCCAAGCAGTGAATTAACCTCTGCACCCAATGCCTGCTCCAAGTCAACTATCTTTACTCTAGAAATAATATACAGTATTCTTAAATAAGGAAGTTAGAATTTCATGGCTAACGTGCACAGGTACTTGGGGAATGTTAGTAAACAGAGATGTTTCATCAGGAAAGCAGGGATTTTAAGAAATTGCAGATTTCTATTTGATTTTGGTAATCAGATATTTGTTAAAAAAAAAAGAAAGAAAACTGATATTCTCTGGTCAAGTCTTTTTCTACAGCATATCAAATCCACACATTAACTATTAACTTCCTGCCAATACAGTGTGGGGTAAAAGAACAGGAACATGGAATGTCTGCTTCACTCCTTACTAGGTGAGTGACTGTAAGGATTTACTATATGATCTTTAGTTTATAACCAGTGCAATGTGGGTGACTCTTCCTCTAAGCTATGGTATGAACATGAAATACAATATTTTAGGCATAGGCCTCACCACAGCACTTAATGCCTAGTAAGTGATGCATATTCCTCTCTTTTCCTTAATATGTGCACCACTAGGCCTTCAGAACAAACCACTTTTAGTCAATAAATACTGATTACCTTTAGTGTGCTAGACATTATATTAGGTGGTTGAGATATAAAAATGAGTAACATTGGGCCAGGATTGTGGCACAATAGGTTGAGCCCCTGCCTGCAGTACAGGCATCCTATAAGAGAACCAGTTCTACTCCCAGCCAATCCAGCTCCTTGCTAATGTGCTGGGGAAAGCAGAGGAGGATGGCTCAAATACTTGGGCCCCTACAACTCACCTGGGAAACCCGATGGAGTTCCTAGCTCCTGCCTTTGGCCAGAACCAGCCCCAAATATTGTGGCCATTCAGGAAGTGAACTAGTGTATGGAATATCTCTTTCTCTCTGTCTCTCCCTCTCTGTCACTTTGCATTTCAAATGAATAAAATCTATCTTTTAAAAAATATGTTTTGGGGAAGTACGGTGGCACAGCAGGTTAAGCTGCCTTCTGCAATGCCGGTATCCCATATGGTTGCCAATTCTGATCCAGCTCCACTTCCGATCAGCTCCCTGCTAATGTGGCTGGGAGAGCAGTGGAAGATATCTCAAGTGCTTGGGCCCCTGCACCCACATGGAAGACCTGAATGAAGCTCCTGGCTCCTGGTTTCAGCCTGACCCAGCCCTGGTTTCTGTGGCCATTTGAGTAGTGAATCAGAGAATTGAAGATCTTTCTCCTCTCTTTCTCTTTTTCTCTGTCTCCGCCTCTCTTGCTATAACTCTTTCAAATAAATAAATAATTATTGGGGGCTGGTGCTGTGGCACAGTAGGTTAATCTTCCGCCTGTGGCACTGGCATCCCATATGGGCGCCGATTCTAGTCCCGGCTGCTCCTCTTCCAGTCCAGCTTTCTGCTATGGCCTGGGAAAGCAGCAAAAGATGGCCCAAGCACTCGGGCACCTACACCTGCCTGGAAGACCCAGAAGAAGCTCCTGGCTCCTGGCTTCAGATTGTCCCAACTCTGGCTGTTCTGGCTATTTGGGGAGTGAATCAGCAGATGGAAGACTTTTCTCTCTGTCCCTCTCACTGTCTGTACCTTGACCTTTCAAATAATTAATAAAATCTTTTTTTTTTTTTTTTTTGGACAGGCAGAGTTAGACAGTGAGAGAGAAACAGAGACAAAGGTCTTCCTTTTACTGTTGGTTCACCCCCTAAGTGGTTGCTATGGCTGGCGCGTTGTGGCCAGCACAATGAGCCGATCCGAAGCCAGGAGCCAGGTGCTTCCTCCTGGTCTCCCATGCAGGTGCAGGGCCCAAGGACTTGGGCCATCCTCCACTGGCCATAGCAGAGAGCTGGACTGGAAGAGGAGCAACCGGGACAGAATCCGGGGCCCCAGCCAGGACTAGAACCTGGGGTGCCGGCACCACAGACAGAGGATTAGCCTAGTGAGCCACAGCGCTGGCCAAATAAATAAAATCGTAAATAAATAAATCTTTTAAGAAATGCTTTAAAAAATGAGCAACATAAAATTCCTACAAGGATATTTATAACAGAGCAAGCAGCTACAAATAGTAAGTATAGATTGTCAGTTATCTGTACTAAATTACCATGTACCTGGAGTACAGAGAGGTATGAAGTGGGAACAGATCAGTTTCATGGGAGGGACAGGGAGATTAGGAAAAGATAGAGACTTCACTTGAGGCTTATTTTTTCTTCTAATTTATTTTTTTATTTTTCTTGAAAAGCAGAGTTACAGAGGAGGAAGGACAGAGGAATTTTTTATCTGCTGGTTCATGCCCCAGATGGCCACAACAGCTAGTGCTGGGCCAGGCCAAAACCAGGAGACAGAAGTTTCATCCAAGTCTCACATATGCGTTCAGGGGGCCCAAGCACTTGGGCCATCTGCTGCTGCTTTCCCAAGCCCATTAGCAAGGGGCCATATCAGAAGTGGACCATCTGGGACTTGAGCCAGAACCCATATAGGATGCTGGCATTGCAGGCAGCAGCAATCCATTGCTCCATAGCACCAGCCTCTCAAATAAACTTTTTTTTTTTAAGATTTATTTGAAAGAGTTACACAGCCCGGCGCCGCGGCTCACTAGGCTAATCCTCCGCCTTGCGGCGCTGGCACACCAGGTTCTAGTCCCGGTCGGGGCGCCAGATTCTGTCCCGGTTGCCCCTCTTCCAGGCCAGCTCTCTGCTGTGGCCAGGGAAGTGCAGTGGAGGATGGCCCAAGTACTTGGGCCCTGCACCCCATGGGAGACCAGGAGAAGCACCTGGCTCCTGCCATTGGATCAGCGCGGTGCGCCAGCCACAGCCATTGGAGAGTGAACCAACGGCAAAAGGAAGACCTTTCTCTCTGTCTCTCTCTCTCACTGTCCACTCTGCCTGTCAGAAAGAAAGAAAGAAAGAAAGAAAGAAAGAAAGAAAGAAAGAAAGAAAGAAAGAAAGAAAGAAAGAAAGAAGAGTGAGTTACACAGAGAGAGCAGAGGCAAAGAGAGACGGAGAGAGAGGTCTTCCATCAGCTGCTTCACTCCCCAATGGCCACAATGGCTGGAGCTGGGCCAATCCAAAGCCAGGAGACAGGAGCTTCTTCCAAATCTCCCACATGGGTACAGGGGCCCAAGGACTTGGACCATCTTCTACTGCCCTTCCAGGCCATAGCAGAGAGCTGGATTGGAAGTAGGGCAGCCGAGACTCAAGCCAGCACTTGCATGGGATCCCGGCACTGCAAGTGGCAGCCTTACTCACTATGCCACAGGGCTGGCCCCTCAAATAAACTTTTTAAAATTATTATTAATTTACCAGCGCTGTAGAATAGTGGGTAAAACCCCCACCTGTAGTGCCGGCATCCCATATTGGTGCCAGTTAGAGTCCTGGCTGCTCCACTTCCAACCCAGCTCTCTGCTATGGCCTGGGAAAGCAGCAGAAGATGGCCCAAGTCCTTGGGCCACTACATCCATGTGGGAGAACTTGAATAAGCTCCTGGATCCTGGCTTCAGCCTGGCCCAGCCCTGGCTACTGTGGTCATTTGGGGAGTGAGCCAATGGATGGAAGATCTCTGTGTTTCTGTCACTCTCTTTCTCTGTAACTCTGCCTTTCAAATAAATAAATCTTAAAAAACAAAAACAAAAAACCTTGGTTCTGACCCTCAGAGAGGTTACGTTCTAGTGGGAGAGACAGATCTTCAGCAGATAATTGCAGAAACTAATGGAAAATTTAAATTAGATTAAATGCTTCTGAAAAAAAAGGCTAGTGTGGTGTTGACACTGTGGCATAGTATGTAAAGCCGCCGTCCATATGGGAGAACCGGAGGACATTCCTGGCTCCTGGCTTTGGATGGGCCCAGCTCTGGCCATTGCGGCCATCAGGGGAGTGAACTAGCAAATGGAAGATCTCTCTGTCTCTGCCTCTCTGTAATTCTGCCTTTCAAATAAATAAACAATTTTTTTTAAAAAAGAAGTAGAGGCCAGAGCATGATGAAATAGTCTCTGGAAACAGGGACTGGCATTACAGCACAGTTGGGTTAGTTGCTACTTGGAACACCTGTATCCCTTATCAAAAGCTGTTGGCTCCTCTGCTTCCAACCCAGATTCCTGCTAATGCACTTGGAGACAGCACATGATAGCCCAACTACTTGGGTCTCTACCATCCAAAGAGGTGACAGATGGGGCTCCTGGATTCTGGCTTCAGCCTGGGCTATTGTAGGCATTTGGGGAGTGGACTAGTGGATGGAGGATCAATCTCTGCCTTGCCTTCTCTCTGTTACTCTGCACTTCAAATAAATATTTTTTAAAAAAGCAAAATTTAAGGTGACAGCATTGTGACATAGTAGGTAAAGCTGCTGCCTGCAATGCTGGAATCCCATATGGGAGCTGGCTCAATTTCTGGTTGTTCCACTTCTGATTCAGCTCCCTGCTAAATGGCCTAAGAAAAGCAGTGGAAGATGGCCTGGGTGATTGGGCCCCTGCCACCCATGGGGGAGACCTGGAAGAAGCTCCTGGCTCCTGGCTTTGGCCTGGTCCAGCCCTGGGCCATTGTAGTCATCTGGGGAGTGAACCAGTGGATGGAAAGTCACTCTCTCTGTGTCTATCTCTCCCTCTCTCTGTGTAACTGACTTTCAAATAAATAAATCTTAAAAAAAAAAAAAACTTTAAAAAGCTACCAACAACATTTAAAAAGTCTCTGAGGCCTTCAGATTGAGATAGAGTCATTCTGGATTTCAGAAACACTCCTATTTCCAGAGGTGGGGAATCTTTTCTGCCAAAGGCCATTTGGATATTTATAGCATTCATGGTCCGTGCAAAATGATCCCCTTAAAACTAGCCTGCTATAGATTTATTGAATTTTGATTCCTGCCTATGTTTGCCTTGTTAGGACCAGACCAAATGATTTCATAGGACCAATACAACTTGCAGTCTGGAGTCCTTACCCTTGATTTACAGTGTAGAGTATAATTGTGTGAGGATGGCACTCAATCAACAGTAGCAATTACTAGTCACACACCCCAGCAACAATACTGGAGGTTTTCACTTAATGTGTAACTCCCAGAAGAGGAAAAATTATCCAATTGTTTCTGCAAGTAATATTTGATTTGTCAGATTTTGTATGGGTAGTGCATATGAGAACCTACTGGAAAATAAGATAAAAGAAACAGAAAGTCTCAGGGCCGGCACTATGGTCAAAGCCCTGGTCTGAAGCACTGGCATCCCATATGGGCTTCAGTTCTAGTCCCGGCTGCTCCTCTTCTGATCTAGCTCTCAGCTATGGCCTAGGAAAGTATTGAAAGATGGCCTAGTCCTTGGACCCTTGAACCCATGTGGGAGACCTGGAAGAAGCGCCTGGCTCCTGTTTTCAGATTGGTGTAGCTCCGGCCGTTGCGGCCATCTGGGGAGTGAACCAGCAAATGAAAGAATGAAAGACCTCTCTCTCTGTCTCTACCTCTCTCTGTAACTCTGTCTTTCAAATAAATAAAATAAATCTAAAACACACACACACACACAGAGAAAGTCTTGACATGGTTCAAGAAGGTTTCCTAGAGGAACTGAGTTGCCACTGTATGTATGTATTTATTTATTGAGAGGCAGAGACAGACAGATAAGTCTTATTTACTAATGGTTCACTCCCCAAATGCCCACAAATTTCAGGACTGGGCCAGGCTATAGTCAGGAGCCTGGAACTCAGTCTGGGTCTTTCATGTGGGTGGCAGAGTTCAAAGCCTTTGAGCCATCATTGGCTACCTTCCAGGGCATGCTTTAGCAGAAATCTGGATTGGAAGTAGGCTGGGAGTCAAGCCCAGGTGCTCCGATACAGAGTGTGGCATCCCAAGTGGCACTTTCACTGCCAGGCTAAATCTCCACCCTTAGCAGGGTAATTTAAATAATAGAATTATAGGGGGGCTGGGGCTGTGGCATAGAGGATAAAGCCACTGCCTGCAGTGCTCTCATCCCATATGGGCGCCTATTTGAGTCCTGGCTTTTCTACTTCTGATCCAGCTCTCTGCCATGGCCTGGGAAAGTAGCAGAAGATGGCCCAAGTCCTTGGGCCCCTGCACCTGCGTGGGATACCCAGAAGAAGCTCCTGGCTCTTGGCTTCGGATCAGTGCAGCTCCAGCCATTTGGGATAAAACCAGCAGATGGAAGATATTTCTCTCTCTCTGACTCTCTGTAACTCTGCCTCCCAAGTAAATAAATAAATAAATCTTAAAACAAACAAACAAACAAACAAACAAACAAAAAGAGGGGCTGGTGCTGTGGTGTAGCGGGTAAAACCGCTGCCTGCGATGCCAGCATCCCATATGGGTGCCTGTTTGAGTCCCAGCTGCTCAACTTCTGATCCAGTTCTCTGCTAGTGCACCTGGGAAAGCAGTGGAAGATGGCCCAAGTTCTTGGGCCCCTGCACCCATGTAGAAGACCCAGAAGAAGCTTCTGGCTCCTGGCTTTGGATTGGCTCAGCTCTGATCCTGGTTGTTGTGGCCATTTGGGGAGTGAACAAATGAATGGAAGATGTCTCTGTCCCACTCCCCACCCCCCACCATAACTCTGACTTCCAAATAAATAAATAAATCTTTATGAAGTGTGTGTGTGTGTGTGAGAGAGACAGAGACAGAGACAGAGAGAGAGACAGAGAGAATTACAAGGAGAGAGGTGGACATGCTGGAGAAGCAAGCTTATAGAGTTATGGTGCCCCTGATTCTGCCTGGATAATTGCGCAAGGCTTCACAGACTAGGAGCTCTGAGAGCTAGGGGGAAGGGGGAAGCATGGATTTGCCAGGTCAGAATAAGGTCAGTGTGAGGATGTGGGAAGGAGAGGATGGTCAGGTTGGCTGCGGACATCCTAGGTAGACCCACACAGGTTCCAACCCATGAGCCCCTCAAGTCACAAAGGTAGTTAAGGTAGCTGTAAAGGAATTCACAGGAAGGAGGAAGAAAATGTTGAGAAGTAACTCAATTCTGGAGTGAACCAGCAGATGGAAGACCTCTCTCTTTATCTCTGCCTCTCCTTCTCTCTCTATGTAACTCTTTCCAGTAAAATAAATAAATCTTAAAAAAAAAAAAAAAGAAATAACTCAATTCATGCACTGGTTTTTTTAAAGCTCTTACCACCTGGAGGTCAGGACATATGACATAAAGTAGCAGGGTAGAGCGGGTCCCAGCAGGTCTCAGGTGAGAATAAGAGGAAAATGCACCAGGAATTCAGCATGTGGCTTTGCAAGTTAGAGATAACAGACTGGAATTACAGATGAATGTTTTCAGGGCTCAGACTTCACTTTGGGAGTCTTCTGCCTGGACCAGGAGTCCTGAGGCGCTTGCAGTACCAAGGATTCCTGAAGAAGGGAGAGATAAGATGCTGAAGGCAATTTGGCTGACATGGAAGGGAGACCCAGGTGGCCTGTAGATGTCCCAGAACTCCAGGCAGAAGGCATTTTTAGACAAAGGAAAATGAAGATAGGTTGTGAGTGTAGCCCTAGGGGAGCATGTCTGTGGACTGAGGAATAAATGGGCATTGCAGGAACAAGAAGCATTAGCAATTGTCAGGGAGAGGAATAAGGCTGAAATTACCAAGATCAAGCAAAGGAGCCATCTGGGCATGGTGAGCACAAAAGATCTATGGACAGGAGAGAAGGAACAAATGAATAAGAGACTGAACCTGTTAGAAAGAGGGACTTATTAAGAGAACAAGAACTGCATAAATAAAGCAGTTTGGGTGTCGGTGTTGTGGCATGGTGGGTTAAGCCATTGCCTGAGCCAGTGGTATCCTATATGGGTGCTGGTTCCAGTCTGTGCTGCTTTCACATCAGATCCAGTTCCCTGCTATGCCCTGGGAAAGCAGTGGAGGATGGCACAAGTCCTTGGGCCCCTGCACTCACAAGGGAAACCCTGATGAAGCCCTGGTCCTCGTGACCATTTGGGGAGTAAAGCAGCAGATGGAATATTTCTCTTTCTCTCTTTCCCTCTGTCTTTCTGTAACTCTGTAAATATTTATTTACTTGAGAGGCAGAGTTAGAGAGAGAAGGAGAGAGAGAGAGGTGTTCTATCTGCTGGTTCACTCCCCAAATGTCCACAATGGCCAGAGCTGGGCCAGACCAGAGCCAGGAGCCTCTTCTGGGTCTCCCACATGGGTGCAGGGGCCCAAGCATTTGAGCCATCTTCTACTCCTTTGCCAGTCCATGAGCAGGGAGCTGGATCAGAAGTGGAGTAGCCGGGACTCAAGTTGGCACCTATATAGGATGCCAGCACCACAGGCAGAGGCTTAACCTACTATGCCACAACACTGACTCAATAAATAAATCTTAAAAAATAATGAAAATTTTAAAAAGCAGTTTGGAGGGGCAGGACTCCAAACTGTCAGCAGGTATTTCAAAATGGAATGCAAGCGTCCTAAACAGCAGCTTAATTGCTATGCCACAACAATTACTTTTTATATAGTTTCCTTTTTTTGAGTTTTTTTTAACTTTTATTTAATGAATATAAATTTTCAAAGTACAGCTTATGGATTACAATGGCTCCCCCCACCCCCCATAACTTCCCTCCCACCCTTTATATAGTTTCTGATTTGGATTCTGGCTCTTTTTTTTTTTTTTTAAGCTGACTCTTTATTTGTTTATTTGAAAGGCAAAATGATAGAGAGAGGGGGAGACAGAGCGTGGGAGAGAGAGAAAGAGAGAGGGGAGAGATCAATCTTCCATCTACTAGTTCACTCCCCAGCTGCTCACAATGACTGGGGCTGGGTTGGGTCAGCCCAAAGCCAGGAGCAGGAACTCCAACTGGGTCTCCCATGTGGGTGACAGATACTCAATCACTTGAGCCATCACCTCCTGCCTCCCAGGGTGTGTATTAGCAGGAAGGCAGAGGCAGGACTTGATCCCTGGCACTCCACTATGGCACTCAGGTGTCTCAAGTGGCGGCTTAACCCACTGTTTCACGGTACCAAAGCCAGGAGGATTTGGTTCTCCCGGCAGCTGATTATGAAATCAAAGATTGTGCTCTCATACTCTAAAATAACTAAAAACATGGTAATTCCCCTTCCTTTCAAAATCAACTTTTTTCTTCCTCAAATTGATAATTAAGGGAGGCTGTGGTGCCACAGATAAGCCACCACGTCTGCATACTTTATCAGAGTTGGGGTTCAAATCCTGGCTACGCCCACTTCCGATCCAGCTTCCTGCTAATGTGCCTGGGAGGCAGCAGATGGTGGCGCAAGTGCTTGGGTTTCTACCACCCACGTAGGAGACCCAGACAGGGTCCTGGCTCCTGGCTCTGGCCTGCAGCAGCCTTAGCTGTTACAGCATTTTGGGGTAAACCAGCAGATGGAAGATTTCTCTCTGTGTGTGTCTCTTCCTATCTCTGTCACTCTGCCTCTCAAATAAAATTAAAAGAAAATTTTAGTAAGAATTTTGACAAATTATAAATTGGATTGCCCTTTTTTTCTCAGCTTTTGTTGTGTGTAGTGTGTAGTGTGTACCCTGTGTATTCTCAACGCTCTTCCAATTCATTTTGGACTTGAGTGAGAAAAAAGTTTAGGTTTGTGTCTGTGTAGTGTCCTATGAAATATTGTGTTTGCCCCCAGCTCCAGTCACAGAACTCCGAAAGCTCTAGGAATTTCCTGAGTGATAGGAATGCCTTTAGTTATTCAGAACAAAGCCCTTTATCTCCTTGGAGTTTGTTAATGAGGTGAATTAGGGTGGGGCCTGCGAGGCAGCCTCAGAATCCAGCTGGTTACCTGTAAGACCAAGTGATTAGAGGTTGCAACTCCCAGCCCATTCACCAACCTCCAGGTAGGGGGAAGGGGCTGGAGACCATGGTCTATAAAAACTTTCAACTCTGAGATCTGATGTACAGGATTGCTGGAGGCGTGGAAGTTCTGAGAGGCTGCTGGGTCCAGAGCGGGTATGGAAGCCCTTGGGCCTCCCATGCCCCCAGCCTTGCTGATCATCCTGTGTGATGTACTGGCTAATGTAAGTAAAGCATTTCCCTGGGTTCTGTGAGCCATCCTGGCAAATCATCATGCCAGAGGATGGGAGGTTTGGGAACTTCTCCTTTTTTTAAAAGATTTATTTTATTTACTTGAAAGAATTACAGAGAGAGAGAGAGGGAGAGACAGAGAGGGAGACCTTTCATCTGCTGGTTCACTCCCAAAATTGCTGCAACAGCTGGGGCTGGTTGTAACCAGGAGTGAGGAGCTTCATCCGGGTCTCCCATGTGGGTGCAGGGGCCCAAGCACTTGGGTTGTCCTCGCCTGCTTTTCCAGGTGCATTCTCAGGAATCTGGATTAGAAGTGGAACAGCCTAGCGGCGCCGGCACACCGGGTTCTAGTCCCGGTCGGGGCGCCGGATTCTGTCCCGGTTGCCCCTCTTCCAGGCCAGCTCTCTGCTGTGGCCAGGGAGTGCAGTGGAGGATGGCCCAGGTGCTTGGGCCCTGCACCCCATGGGAGACCAGGATAAGTACCTGGCTTCTGCTATCAGATCAGCGTGGTGCGCCGGCCGCGGCGGCCATTGGAGGGTGAACCAATGGCAAAGGAAGACCTTTCTCTCTGTCTCTCTCTCTCACTGTCCACTCTGCCTGTCAAAAAATAAAAAAATAAAAAATAATAAAAAAAGTGGAACAGCTGGGACTCAGACAGGTGCCCATATGGGATGTTAGTGTTACAGGTTGTGGCTTGACCCACTACACCACAATGCAGGGCCTGTGGTTTGAGAACTTCTGTCTACAGCTGGTAGGAAACAGGGACATAGCTAAGGTTTCAAGTGGGGGCGATCTTGTGGGACTCAGTCCTCAACCTGTGGTACCTGAGGCTCTTGCTAGGTAGATTGTGTCAGAATTGCACTGAGTTACACTGGTTCCCCTTTACCTAAGTGAGACAGTTCCTGGACCCCCAGTGGGTGTCTGAAAGCACCATATACCAAACCCCTGTAAGTGCTGTTGTGTCTGTACATGGATGCCTGAGATAAGATTCAACTGATAAATTAGGCACAGTAAAAGAAAAACAATCTCTAATAATAAAGAAGTTATTTACAACTTAACGACTTGTTTAATTCTGGAATTTTCCATTTTATGTTTTTGGGCTGTGATCCACCATAGGTAACTGAAGCTGTGAAAATTGCAACTATGTGTGGTCAGTCTCTGGATCTGTGGATAACCTCAGAAGATTCAACCAATTATGGAATTGAAAATAGTTTAAAAAATAACATCTGGGCCGGCGCCGCGGCTCACTAGGCTAATCCTCCGCCTTGCGGCACCAGCACACCGGGTTCTAGTCCCGGTCGGGGCGCCGGATTCTGTCCCGGTTGCCCCTCTTCCAGGCCAGCTCTCTGCTGTGGCCAGGGAGTGCAGTGGAGGATGGCCCAAGTGCTTGGTCCCTGCACCCCATGGGAGACCAGGAGAAGCACCTGGCTCCTGCCTTCAGATCAGCACGGTGCGCCGGCCGTGGCAGCCATTGGAGGGTGAACCAACGGCAAAGGAAGACCTTTTTCTCTGTCTCTCTCTCTCACTGTCCACTCTGCCTGTCAAAAAAAATAATAATAATAACATCTGTACTGAACATGTACAAACTTTTTTCTTACCATCATTGTCTAAGCAATACAGTATTGCTGTATTAGGTACTTGAAGTAATCTAGAGATTAGTCATAATATAAGGGAGGGGTCTGGTGCTGTGGCTTAGCCAGTAAAGCCGCCGCCTGCAGTGCTGGCATCCCATATGGCTGCTCCACTTCTGATCCAGCTCTCTGCTGTGGCCTGGGAAAGCAGCAGAAGATGACCCAAATCCTTACACCCCTGCCACTCAGACTGGAGACCCGGAAGAAGCTCCCGGCTCCCTGCTTCGGATCGGCACAGCTACGGTCCTTGCAGCCATTTGGGGAGTGAACCAGCAGATGGAAGATTCTCTCTCTCTCTCTCTGTCTCCCTCTCTCTGTAACTGTTTCAAATAAATAAATCTACAAAAATATAAGGGAGGACTGCAGCTGGGTGTGCTCAGGTTATCTGCAAATACTAAGCTATTTACACCGGGGTCTTGAGCCTAGTTCTGGGGTCATAGAATTGTGGAAACCCCATGAGTATTCCCTGCAGAACTGCTTGGCGTAAAGGGAGAAATTGCCTTACATTCTGTCACAATTGTCCCAGACTTGGCTTCACCTGCTTCTCCTCCCCCTTTTGGTAAGATTTATTTGCTTATTTATTTGTAAGCTAGAGTGAGAAAATATTTGAAAGCCAAGTGAGAGTGAGAGATCTTCCTCCCACTGGTTCACTCTGCAAATGGCCGTAACAGCCAGGATCCTGGAACTCCATTTGGGATTTGCATGTGGGTGGCAGGGGCCTAAGTGCTTGGGCCATCACCTGCTGCCTTTAGTCACATTAACAGGGAGCTAGCTGGATCTGAAGCAGAGCAACTGAGTTGCCTCTAATATGGTTTGGCTGTGCAAGCTGTGGCTTACCCACTGCACCACAACATTTGCACCTACCCATCCTTTTTGATGGACATTTAGTTAGCTTCCAATTTTTCACTACTGTGAAACACAGTGAAACTGTAATGTCACACAAGGTGGCCTTAGGGCTTTTCACTGGTTCTTTCTGGCTGTTCCCTCACCTGTTGGGATCTATTCAATGAAGTCTTCCTTGATTGCTAAATGTAAAATTGTAACCCTGCCCAACACTGTGTCTGCTTCTCTGTTTTTTCTCCTCCCTTTCACTCCTCACCACCCGACAAAGCATTACCTTGTTGATTTTCTGCTCCCCTCATCCCATGGTGGAGTGCAAGCTCCATAAAGGCAGCAGTTATGCCTTGCTCCCAGTTGAGAACTGCCTGGCACACAGTAGTCTCAAGGAGAACATCTGTGGAATGAAGAGAACGTGTGTTACTGTGGCATCCTCCTACATCATCCTATGATTTCCCATTTAAGTATATTTTTAAATGTTTATTATTTATTTTTCATCTAATTGAATGGCAGAAAAACAGGCAGAGACAGAGATTCCATTTGTTGGCTCACTCCCCAGATAGCCTCAACAGCCAGGGTGGGCCAGGCACTTGACCTGCCTCCCATGAGGTATTAGCAGTAAGCTGGGTGGGAAGCAGAGTAGCCTGACTCATTCCAATGCTCTGTTTAGAACAATGAGCCAAGATGCCCTCACCTTCCATACATTTTAAACAATAAGATGAGTTGACAACGGCCAGGGTATTTCTACTTCATGATAATCTTTTTGTTGTTGTTGTTCTTTATGAAAATAAATTTTTGAGTCAAACTCTCCCAACCTTCCTCTTTTTATCTAGGTCCAAGGAGAATGTTTCTGACAAGGTCTTAACAAGTAGGCTGGGAAGGGCTTGTGGTGCAGAGCTGGTTAAGTTGCCACATGGGATGGCTGCATCCCATATTAAAGTATGAGTGAATCCTGGCTATTCTATTTCCAATCCAAGTTCCTGCTGGTGCTGGGAATGCCACCCATGTAGGAGTTCCTGGTTCTTGGCTTCAGCCTGGCCTGGCCCCAGCCATTGTAGCCATTTGGGGAGTGAACAGCAAATTAAAGATTCTCTCTCTCTCTCTCACTCTGACTCTGGTTTTCAAATAAATAAGTTGAATTTTTTTTTTAAAGTAGGCTTTTGGAAGCATTGTGATTGAGAATAAGAGTCTTTGTTTTAATTTTTTAAGAAGAATTTATTTGAAAGGCAGAGTTACAGAAATAGAGGGAGAGACAGAGATTCTTCGTCCACTGGTTCACTCCCCAGTTGGCTGCAATGGCCAGGGCTGGGCCAGACCAGAGCCAGGAGCCTCTTCTGGGTCTCCCACATGGGTGCACAGGCCCCAGAATTTGGGCCATCTTGCCCTGCTTTCTCAAGCCCTAAACAGGGAGCTGGATTGGAAGGAGCAGACAGGACTGGAACTGCACACCCATCTGGGATGCTAGTATGGCAGGCATTGGCTTACCTGCTACACCACAGCGCCATCCCTTTCGTTTTCTTTAAAAGGTCAGAGAGACAATAAGGACAGAGGCCATGATTCATTGGTTCATTCTACAAATGCTCATGACAGCCAGTGCTTGGCTATGACAAACCCAGGAACTAGCATCTTAATGTGGGTCTCCCATGTGGGTGATGGGACCCAGGTACTGGAGATATATCCTGCTGCCTCTTGGGGGTGCACAGGAGCAGGAAGCTGGATCAAAAGCAGAGTAGCTGGGACTCTGAGTAGCCAGGCACTCTGATGTGGAATTCAAGCAGTGACAACCACTGTGACCCACCCCCACCCTACCTAGAGAGCCTACTTGGGCTGTAAGGTTTATTCCACATGCCACATTTGACTTTTTCTTGTCTGATTGTAGCATTGAAAGCAGTCCTGGGTTTACTCCACCTGCCAACTTGGAATTGCTCCATAATGGGTGGGAGGCAAATTTTGTTCTTTGGAACCCTAGAGCCTAGCTTTGTTCTTTATGAGCCTATAGAGCCTAGAGAATACATTTGAATGAATCAGTGTGGAAGGTTGAACGTTTAGGCATCTTTCTCAAAAGAACAATCCAGGTTAAATTTATAACATGTGCATAACAAAGAAACTGCAGTGCAGAAGGGGGGGTGGCACAGCTAGGAGAGACTGAATCTTTTCCATTGAAGTTGCACCTGGAAGGAATGAGGATTGCACCAACCGAGCCTTGCTTACCTCCATGACCCCATTAAAGCCCTGGATTCCCTCGCCTGAGTAATGACTGAGCCCTGGAAGAGGCAGCAGCCATCCAACATGTAGGGAGCCTTCATTTTGGAACAGGGCCACCTGCCCTTCTTCCCAATGCCGAAAGCCGATCTTTTCCCTCGCCTTCATTTCTTCATCCCCAAAGTGAATGTGGCCATCCTCGAGGTCCAGGGCCAAATAACTAACAGAAATATTATGATGACCTTTGCAGGCATCACGCGCCCTGCCAAGGAACACAGCCCTCATCTGGTTTCTCTCTTTGGTGTTGAGGGAGGTTTTCCATCGCTGGAGAGGCAGATGTTGCCCAATGGTGCCGGCTATGACCCGGCATCTATAAACATTCCCTTGAGCAATCCCAAAAAACTTTCTCTCCCTGCCTGAGAATACGTCGGGGGGAAAAAGATTCATGGCATGTCTCTCTCTCCAATACTTTCCTTTGACCTCCAAAAAAGAACGGAACTGGACAGGATATTGGGAGAGAGGAGGTCGAGGGGGACAGGGGGAGGGGTCGAGGGGGAGTCCAGCTCCAGTTTGGGGAAATCCAGCTCGCGTTTTGCCTGTCGCTCAGCGGTGCAGGGTCCAGCGGAGGCAGAGCCCCAGCTTCACTCCCTGAGGTCTGTCCTGGGGAGACACTGCTGCTCCGGGGGGCTGACCTGGCGGGGAGTGGCCGCGCAGTCCGCTCCGGCGCGGCTTTGTGCGCGCAGCCGCTGGCCCCTCTGCTCCCGGGTCTGCCCCCCGGGACGCCCCCCACCCCCTGGCCGCCCCAGTCATGCGGCTCTACCTGCCTCTCTGCCGCGGACCTTTGGCAAGCAGCCGCCCACCCCGGGGGCCCGGGCCCTGACCGTGCCGGGAGCTGCTAGGTGTCCACCGTGGGCCCGCCCGCCCCCTCGCGCCCGCCAGGGCCCGGGGCTCCAAAGTTGTGGGCAAGAGCGCCAGTTGCAAAGTTTGCCCGAGGGCTGGTGCAGGCTTGGAACCGGGGGACGTGCGCTGCCCTGCAATCGGGAGCCGGCCGGTGGTGAGTTGGGGCTGGGGCAGATGGCAGGGGTGCCGGGCGTCAGCCCTCGGACGCCGAGGCCCAAGGAGTTGCGGGGGCCCACGCTCGCCTTGGGTTGGACGCGGCCGATGCTCGGCATCCGCTGCTCCCGGGCGGCCACAGGGGTGGGCCCGCTCCCCGCCGCGACCCCTACCCCGGGCCGCTCGGGGCGCTTTTGTGGTGGGTGGTAAACAATGCCCCCGGCAGGGGAATCGCGCAGCCCGCTCGGAGGCCCCGCCGCGGCGCGGGTGGGGGAGCTGGGGTCCGGCCTGGGGGAGGTCCCTGAGCTGACCAGAGATTTCGCAGCCTTCGGGGGTCCAGGCGCCGCGGGCGGGGGAGACAAGGATGGCCGCAAGCCGCGGAGGGGAGCCTCGGTGTCGCCCCCTTCCCCGGTCCAGGAAAGCCCCCTGCATGCTCCCTCCCTCCCTCCGCCGCGACTTCCAGAGCCACCCGGCCCGGGGCGGGAGAGCCCGGGGGAGGGAGTTTGCAGGGGCGAAAGTTTCGTGGCGGAGGAGGTAGGGGCGTCTGCAAGGGTGGACTGGCGGGGCGCGGGTCTCGGGGAAGGGAGTGTAGGGGTGCAAGTCGTGTTCTGTCAAAGTGACTTCAGACGCTGTTTTACGAGCGCTCGGGCTGTCCGCCCGCGCTGGCCCCGCGTTGGCCTGCGTCCCGTTCCGGCGGGCCCTGGGGCGGGAGGTGCGCGGGGCCGGCAGCCTGGACCCGGCCGTGCCGCACGTGAGCGCCGTCCCGCCAGGGTGCAGGGCTGCGGCCGGCAGGGCAGGGCTCTCCGCAGAGCTCTCCCCCTCTCCCGCGGTCCCTGCCTCCTCGCCGGCCTCCCCACCCCGTGTCCTATCTCCTCCTCTTGAGGAACTCTGCAGTCCGTGCTTCTCCCTGAACTGGCCCACGCCAGGAACCTTGCCACGGGCACGGGGGAACCCACGCGAGGGCACTAAGGACCCAGGAGAGGAATTCGTGGGACTTCCAGAGAACAGTGAGAGCTCCAGCTAGGAGCCCCCAACCCCACCCCCACGCGTCTTCCTCTCAAATTAACCAACCATTACGCATCGGTCACTTGGCGGCCTCTTCCCCTCCTCCCGGGCTCCACGCTCAGGCTCTCTAAGAGCTGCACCAGGCATCGCGGTAATGACCGGCTAATGCACAAGTGCTGGCGAGGCCATCAGGACCTCCGTTCTAGGGAACCGCGAGCCTCAGAGCGGCGCGGGGAGCTGCGCGCTGCGCCCTGCGCCCTGGACGCCGCCTCGCGCCCTCTGCCTCCCAAGCCCGGTCCAAAGCAAACGGAAAGCGTCGCTTCATTAGGCCTGGTGGATGTTTATGTGGCATACATATCTGGAAAGGTGGCCTCTGTACCAGCAAGGGTTGTTTAGAGCACGCGAGGAATTTACGACTACAATTGAAGGGGGGGGGGGGTATGGAAGCGGGGCGAGGTTTCTTTCCAAGAACGAAAAGACTGAGGTGGGGATATTTTTGGTGTTGGTTACACGGGTTCAAACCCAAGCCTCCTCCTTCTCCCATAAAAGAATCTCCATTAGGTTGTCAACCTCTCTCTGTCCTTCAAGCCAAGTTGTGGTTTCCATTAAACTTAGGAATGAAGATTTACGGGAAGTGGCACGCAGTGTCGCTTTCTCTCCGCACGGATTCGGAGCCCAGACGCAGAAGCCTGGGACTCCCACTTGCTGCTTTAATGAGTAAACCATTGCTGCCCGCGCCGGCCAGAGGTGTGGGTCTTCATGGTCCTGCCCCTTTGTCTCCCCTCTTTCTCCAGTCTTCTTTATCTGCGTGTCCCTCCCCTCCCCCACTTTCTTTTCTACGTGTCTCCTTCCCTGCACGTCTAATTTCTCCTTCTCGTCCTTGGAGTTTCTACCTTTGGTCTTCAGCTGTTTGATCCCCGTTGTCTTTTTTGTATTCTAGCTTTATTGCTATAGATTTATTCCCCTTCCTCAGTGTTTGGGCTTTTTGTTTTTATTTTTCCTTTTTGGACATTTTCTTCCTTCTTAAGCCTTTTCCTTTTCTTCCTCCACAAGTGTTTTATGCCTTTCTTGGAAGGTCCGGGGCCATCCCCTCTCCATTTTAACTTCTTCCTTCCCCTTTCTTGGCCCTTTTTTTTTTTTTCTTGCTCTCTGCAGGGCAGCAGGCTATTTTACATATGGAAGGAGGCTTTGGCTAAATCTGCTGGCATTCTAGTGAGTTTCCCTGAACAGCCTTTCCCCTGGTGAGGGCTCTCACACTTCCTGTGTTAGAAAACTATCTAGGAACAGCAAGCAGTCCTTGGTCTCTCCCTTCAGATGTAGAGCCTAGTGCCGGGGGACACTGCCAGGTGTACCTTTTAAAGAGAAATGTGTTAAGCCTTGTTTTTTCTCAGTCAAGTGCGAGAGGCTTTAAGTTCTGCAGAGCTGAATGCAGGGACAGTGAAGCCAGAATCTTGCCACTAGCTTTCTGTTTGCAGATGATCATTTTTTGGGGGCCCCTACTGGTAGCAGAAAGGATTCTAATGTAATTTAAGATTGACTGTGGGCTGGATGGCTACCCCGGTTCAGCCACTTCCTGCTCAGGGGATTTGGGGAGATAGCCAGCTGAGGAGGGATGGAGGTAGGAGAGAATTTTCTGACAGGGTGCTGTCAGTATTGTAGGGGTAGTTTAGGATGCCAGCTTTTCACTTTCTGGGGAAGATGATTGTTTTTGCTCATTGTATTAAGAAAAAAGTTCTTAGGCAAGATTGTCATCAATGGCTTCGTAAGCTCAAGTAATATTGAAGCAGAAATTCTGAACCTGTTGGCCGATTGCATATTGAGCAGACCTTATACAAAGCATGATCAGCAGTGCTCACTCTGAGAGCTGCTCTTGCTGCTCAGTGCTCCATCTGCAACCTTTTATTCCCTGCTGGCTTTTTGTGCCTCAGATCATGCATAGGCCTCTTAATCTCTTGGCCTATAATTTTAAATTTCATAAGCTTTAGTTGCCTATGTTGTAGGACATTTGGTGGGGGGACATTCTGTTGTTGATGAAAAGATCTGTTAACTGAGCATGTTTTGCATCTCAGAGTTGATTTCCTACCCCCCTTCTAGGACAAGAATTCACAGGATGGTGTCAATTAATTGCACATGGTTCCCCCTCCTGGGCTCACCATGTATACTTAATAACAGTCAACAGTCTTGTTTTTTGGCTCAGACTGTTATCCTGTAGCCATTCCTGTAGCACTGAGAGTCTTGAAGATTTGGGTTAGAACAAAACTGTGAGAAATAGACAGTCCTCAGAAATGAAAGATGGGAGTGGAATTAGGGAAGAGAGTACAAAGGGAGATTTAACTGTTTTGAATGTGGCAGTTCATCGGAGTTGGAGGAGAGTATTCATTTGTAAAATACCTTTTTGTATAAGTGAAACTCTTTATAATCAAACACTCAGATTGGAAGTGGAGCATTTAATAATGTTTATAAATTAAAAAGGAAAATTACTCTCAGGAATCTTTGGCAATTCCCACATTTAAAAGTGGACCTGTTTAATAGGCTGGGCCTCATCTTTTCCCCCATACAGTCTAAGAAAAGCCTGCTGCTTCTACTCCAAGAGTTCTGCAGCCCTTGGGATGCTTAGTTTCTCACAAAAGGTTACATTTCATCAGTAAAGCCAGGGCTGATAAAATTAGGGTCTTTTGGGAGCTCTTATTTTCTCATTGTCCCCGATTCTTTGACTGGGTGGTACCCAGCAGTTTTTTCTCCTGCAGTTGGGTTTTTCAAGGGTCATTGGCCTCTTTCAGGAACTCATAAAAAGGCTGTTACCATTTAAAGAGTCCACATCTTCCCAATCCACGTTGCTCATACGTCTTCCATTTCTCCAGCAGGCTCCTTTTTTTAGTAGATAAGGTTTGCATGGTAAACATTATCTTAATTACAAGTCTGAATTTCTAAAGCACTTCAATTTAAAAATGTAAAAGAATATAGAAGAGACAGATCCATTTATATACTACTTTCAAAAGCAGATCCCATGACACCCTCTGGTATATCCAGATTACTTGCCTACATATATGAATTTTAATTTTCATGGCTGATTGTAATACTTAGATTGTGTGCTCTTAATACTTTTTCTAGTAATACAATCTTGATAAAAGATAGAAAGCACACTTATCCTGGTATTGTTAAATTTCTATCAATTGAAATGAGTTGCTTTCATAATGAAAAAGCATTCTTACAAAGATAATTGTTGATTTTTCTGGAGATTAGAATTGGAATGACTTTTGTTTTCTAAAAAAGCAGTGGTCTTTGGAGAAAATAGCCTACAATTTTTTAACAGCCAAAGAGTTACTAATGGAAGCCAAGACATTTTTGGCTTTTTTTAGAAAAATGGGAGAGCAGTAAGCATAGATGCCAAGAATTCAAGTGAAATATTCTCTGTTTGTATTTAGTACAGATTCATCAAAATGTTTGTCATGCAGTTAATGTTATCATTAATGTCTATTTAAAAATTCTTTTAAAGTGCTTAAAATTTATTTGTTTGAAAGGGAGACAGAGAAGCAGAGAGAAAGAGCCCCCTTTTTTTCCTCCTATTTCCTTCCCCAGATGCCCATAGTGCCTGGGGCTGGGCAGGACCTCACTTAAGCAATCTGGATCTCAGTCTGGATCTCCCCCATGGATGGCAGAAACACAAAAAGTGAACCAGGTCTGCATTAGCAGGAAACTGGAGTCAGGAGCTAGATCCAGAGCTGGGTCCTGGGACTGAACACAGGCACTCCCAGTTGGATGTGGTATCCGGAATCTTAACTACCAGGCCAAACCCCTGCTCTAAAACTCTTAGAGGCACAGCGCCGCGACTCAGGTGTGCTCTGAGAGCTCTCACTGTAGTGTATCACTTCTTGTGTGTGACTGGGAACAAAAGCTCTGTAGGATATGGCTGACCATGGGTTACATTGGTCCCATGATATTGGTAACCAGCACTTGCCTTGATTCCACCTGCTCTTTTTTTTTCTTTTTGCTCCTATTTATGAAGCCTTTTATGTATGTGCCTGTGCTAAGCCTCTACCTATACCTCATTTTATTCTCATAACCTAATGAGGTCCATACAATTAGGCTTCCTAGTCTGTTGCACATATGGGAGCTGAAGAGAGCAAGGAATTCGTCAGAAACACTGGTTAGGGATGTTTCTTTCTTTTTAAAAGATTTTATTTGTTTACTTGAAAGGCAGAGTTACAGAGGGAGAAGGACAGAGAGAGAGCGTACATGAGTGCGCTTCCATCCATTGGTTCACTCCCCAAATGGCCATAACAGCCAGGGCTGGGCCAGGCTGAAGCCAGGAGCTTCATCTGGGTCTCCTACATGGGTGTAGGGGCCCAAGCACTTGGGGCCATCTTCCACTGCTTTCCCAGGCACAACAGCAGGGATCTGGATCGGAAGTGGAGCAGCTGGGACTGGGACTGAACTGGCGCCCATTTGTGATGCTGGCACTGCAGGCTGTGACTTAACCCACTGCACCACAATGCCCGTCCCAGGAATGTTTCTGAACTGCAAACTAAAGTCTGTTTCCAAAGCCCATCTTACTGTGCCACTCACCTCCCCACTTCAACCTCAGATACCACAAGGATGCTCTGTAGGAGCTCATTGAAACCTCAAAACAACTTCATTTCAGATGAGGAAATGTGGGTTCAGATACGTAGTTTGCTGAAAGATGCACAGCTGGTGACCACAGGTTCACACGCAGGGCTTTCTGCTGAGACCATCCTCTGCCAGTAAACCATCAGTGGGGCTCAGGATTTATGTGGATCAGATCAGTAGAACAAAAATAAAATTTGATGATAATAAAAATCTGTCAACATTTTACTTCGCCAAGGAATTACCTACCTTTACACAAAAGAAATTACTTTTTTTAGAAAGATTAATAACTATTTTTAAAAACTTTTATTGTATTTGAAAGGCAGAGAGAGACATGACAAAGGTCTCCCACTTACTGGTTCTCTCCATAAATACCAGAACAGCTGGGACTGGGCCAGGCAGAAGCCAGGTGCCAGGGGCTCTGGGTCTTCCATGTGGGTGGCAAGGTCCCAAGTACTTGAGCCATCATTCTACTGTGGCCATCTGGGGAGTAGACCAGCAGGTGGAAGATTCTCTCATTCTCTCTTTCAAACAAACAAACAAACAAACAAATAAATCTATTTTTTTTTTAAATCCTCAGCTAGTCTGCTGTCATACTTGTGACTCTGATCTTCAGAGACTGTCCCTGTATCTGTATGGTGAGATTTTAGTTTGCTCACTGCTTTGCCTGTTTCGGGTCAGGGTTTTCAAAAGAAAATTGGTGCTGACTTCTGGTCAATGCGCTTTCATTTTCTCTTTTCTTATTTCTCTTTCAAATTAACAGCTGTTTTCCTAGAATGCTTTACTTAGCATTCTGAATATCTATCTCGTTTCTTTTTTAGCACATATAGCGTATAGTTGGTTTTTTCCCCCTAAAGTTATATTTAATTTGTGTGAAAGGCAGAGTTTCAGAGAGAAAGGCCTTCTACCCACTGGTTCACTTTCCAGATGGCTACAATAACCAGGGCTGGGCCAGGCTGAAGCCAGGAGCCAGAAACTCCATCTGGTTCTCCCATGTGAATGGCAGAGGCCCAAGTACTTGGGTCATCTCCTGCTGTTTTCCCAGACACACTAGCAGGGAGCTGAATTGGAATTGGAGCAGCCAGTGTTCATGGGATCCCAGTGTTACAGTGCTGACCCCTTATCTTGAGACATCTGGGACCAATGGTAGAAGAGATATTTAGAACCAGCAGTCTTTAGATTCAGTTGAGTGAAAGAGAAAAGAGAGACATCTTTTTTTGAGTGTGGGCAGTCCCCTTCTTTTACACAGCAGGTTCTCAACAGGTGTTAGACTATGGGTCTTACTTGTAATCTAATCTGCTGATGGTTGCTCTGGAGATTTTGTGCCATTTTTGTGTATTGTGGGTTGTTAGATTGAATGTATTAATATTGGATCTCCAGATGCTGGCATTGTGGTATAGCAGGTAAAAACTGCTGATAGGCACTGCTTCAAGTCCTGGCTGCTTCAGTTCTTTTCTCTTGTTGTTAAGGATTTACTGATTTATTTGAGAGGCAGAGTTACAGAGACAGAGAGAGAGGTCTTCCATCTGCTGGTTCACTCCCCAGATGGCTGAAATGGCCAGAGCTGCACCAATCCAAAGCCAGGAGCTTCTTCTGGGTCTCCCACGTGGCTACAGGGGCCCAAGCTCTTGGGCCATCTTCAGATGCCAACCCCACAGGCAGAGGCTTAGCTTACTACACCACAGTGCCGACCCTTGCTCCACTTCTGATCCAGCTCCCTGCTAATGTGCCTGGAAAAGTAGTGTAAGATGGCCCAAGTGTTTAGGCCCCTGCACCCAAGCAGAAGACCTGGATTTGACTCCTGGCCAGGCCCAGCCCGGGCTTGTTAAGGCCATTGTGGAGTGAGTCAGTGGATGAAAGACCTCTCTCTGTCTTGCTGTAATCCAGACTTTCAAATAAATAAATGAATCTTTTTTTTTTTTTTTTTTTTTTGACAGGCAGAGTGGATAGTGAGAGAGACAGAGAGAAAGGTCTTCCTTTTGCCGTTGGTTCACCCTCCAATGGCCACCACAGCCGGCGCACCGCACTGATCCGATGGCAGGAGCCAGGTGCTTCTGGTCTCCCATGGGGTGCAGGGCCCAAGCACTTGGGCCATCCTCCACTGTACTCCCGGGCTACAGCAGAGAGCTGGCCTGGAAGAGGGGCAACCGGGACAGAATCCAGCGCCCCAACCGGGACTAGAACCCGGTGTGCCGGCGCCGCAAGTCAGAGGATTAGCCTAGTGAGCCGCGGCGCCAGCAATAAATCAATCTTTAATTAAAAAAAAAAAAAAGGTTCTCTAGGGAGTAGAGTTTTGTGGATATGCAGCCCTCTCATTTTCTAGCTTTACCAGCATACCGTCGAACATCAGCCCTGCCTGTGTGGGGATGTGCTCAGGAAATTAGGAAATAATTTTTAAAGCACCCCAATGTGTAAAAGTTCGGATTTAAACTTTGAATCACACAGATATGGCTCCTTACATAGCTGCATACCTTATTTGACAAATTTCCTACTTAGTCGTCATCATAATTAAAGCAACTAAATAGGGAAGCCAAGGTTCAATGGATAGCTTAGTATTTCTTTGTCTATTGTATTTTCTGCTAAACACGTTCTCTAATTATTAATAATAAATGTTCTATTTCAACTTGGAGAATGCATAGGAAACAAGGCTCACTTGCAATGTGTTTTGCTATTTCAGACCAAACCCTTGTGACTGAGCGTGACCACCACTCTCCGGATTCTCCTCAGCAGCGAGCCTTTCCGAAGGACCAATGACTGTGTTTCCCGTGCTCTTTCATTTCTTCCTCCTGCGTAGCCATGTCGCAATCTCGCCATGCCAGGCCTTCCCGCTTAGTCAGGAAGGAAGATCCAAGCAAAAAGAAAAACAGCCAACTAAAGAAGACATCCAAGACAGCCAACAAAAATGCGGCATCGGTCAAGACTCTGAGCCCTGGAAAACTAAAGCAATTAATTCCGGAAAAAGATGTTAAGAAAAAAACAGAAAGCAAACCACCCATGCCAGTCAGAAGCCTTCTGACACGAGCTGGAGCCGCCCGCATGAATTTGGATCGGACTGAGGTTCTTTTTCAGAACCCGGAGTCCTTAACTTGCAATGGGTTTACCATGGCTCTCCGCAGTACCTCTCTCAGCAGGCGACTCTCCCAACCCTCCATGGTAGTCTCAAAACCCAGGAAAATTCCACCTTCTAAAAGTGTAGAAAAGCAGCCTGAATGTGATTATAAGGTACTCACTGACAAGGGAGTGCAGCACCCAGACAGTGATTCAGTCCCAATGCAAGAGGCCCCCATCCCTCCTGATGTAGGGAATCTAATTGGTGTGCAAAATGCATCTTTAGTTAAAAGTGAGAGCCAGGAGACAACCCAGTGTTGGTCCCAAATAGCTGAAGATTCCAAAGTAAATCTCCCTACTCCCAGTGGCCCTGCCCCAGAGATCTTTTCTGGGCAGTTGGAAGGGGCACGTTGTGGGGAAAGACTCTTTTCTGAAGACACATTGAATGATATCAGCAGCTCTCCTAGAGTGTTTGCTCAGGACACTGGGTGTGCTCCTTTGCCCCAAAGAACAGCCCCTGAAGTTACCTCTGAAAGAACCCCCAGTATTCAGTTAGAAGACTTGGGTTCACGAGTAGAATCTCTTAAGCTATCTGATTCATACCTGGATCCCATCAAAAGTGAACACAATTGCTGCCCCACTGCCAGTTTTAATAAGGTGGTACCTGAATTGGACCTGGGAAACTTCTTGTCTCTTGGTGGATCTATATATCCCACTGCATTATTAAAATTCCTCTTGGCACGCTCAGGACTTGGTGCTAACCCAGATTATCAAGAGGCCTTCAAGGCTATCCTAGGTGAAGAGAAAGTTCTTGATGGGACTTCTGTTGTAGGACAAGCCTTTAATACTATCCCACATCAATGGGGATTTCCTGGTGCTAACCCAGTTCATGGTGAGGCCCTGGGCGAAACCCTAGTCCCACCAGAAATTCCTGGTGCTATTCCAGTCCAAGGAGACATCTTTGGTACTGTCCGAGGTCAACAAGAAGCCCTTGATGTCAGTGAAGGTGCTGTCCTGGACCTATCTACCTTCCGTCCTTTTCCTCCAAACCCAAATTCTACCTACTGTGCTCCCCCCGAGAGGCCTGACCCCCTGAGCACAGTCTCACATGGGCCTGAGGTCCAGGGTGCTACACAGATTTTGCCTTTGGGCTCAGGACAAACTCCTCAACCACTCTCAAACTCAGAGTTAAATTCTATACCTCCAGAAATGGCAATCAGCAATGTAGAACATGAGAAGCAGGTTCATACCAGCTTTCCTCCAGCTAACACTCAGGGTTTTGCAAATACCCCTGAGGACGGACTCTACCATGCTTTAAGGGATGCTGTCCAACTCTCCCAGGTTGCTCCCAGCACCTGGGAAGGAGGGAGCCCCCAGGTCAGCATGGCCAGCTCCATCGATGTTGTCCACACTGCTGGAGTGTCAATTCCAGTGTCAGTTGCCAGTGCCTCCTCTTCCTTTACAACCCTGTTACCTACTTTGGAAAAGAAGAAACGAAAGCGCTGTGGGGTGTGTGAGCCCTGCCAACAGAAGACCAACTGTGGTGAGTGTACTTACTGCAAGAACAGGAAGAACAGCCACCAGATCTGTAAGAAGAGGAAGTGCCAGGAGCTGAAAAAGAAGCCATCCGTCCTTGTGCCTGTGGAGGTAAGGACACCGCCGGGCGGCTTGGAGGCACACATGTCACACCTGTGACATGTAGCACAGTGATGCGCAGAGGGACAGTTTGCCGCAGTACCACTGACATCCTTGTTGTTTGGTAAAATGCTGCTCCAAGTTATCTATAGGAATTTGTGGTCTTTCCTGAAGTATGTCTTGTGGAGTGATGCCTTGGCCTATTTTTAGAATTTGCCCCAGAAAACTAGAATATACAGTTTTTCCATTATAGGATTTGATGGAGACATAGTGAAATTGTATGAAGTGTGGTTTTCCAAAGATTTCCACTGTGCCTCAATTTGGCTAGTTGCTTGTCTTTTTTGGAAGTTACAAATTTAAAAAGTAAGAGTAGAACAAATTCATTAACTCCCTTGCAAGCCTGAAAAACCAGAGGAATTAAACTTCTTTCCTTTTGAAGGAACAAAATCATCTGCATCCTTAAACTTGAGACTTTCCGAGAGGCATAACAGCGATAATCTTCCATCGCACCATGTGGCAGGTCCCTTCTACCTACTCTAATTCTTATGGTGTTGGGACCAAGTGAAAATGGTTGTCAACTCCAAAGTCATATGCAAACATTAGTTGTTCTTTCCGTTCGTGAACTGTGGATAGTAAAATGTTATTTTAAAGATTTCATACAGCTTGATCACAACTCCAACTGTTCCTTTTCAAACTTTTGAAACTCTTCTTACCTGGAGTATGATTTGAGATTACTCATGTGAAGTCAAGATTTTTGCATCTACTGTGAATATAGAGTGGAACCCATTGACTTAAAAGTACATAAAAGCAGGTGGGCCATCCTCTACTGCGTTCCCAGGCCATAGCAGAGACCTGGATTGAACGAGGAACAGCCAGGACACAAACTGGTGCCCATGTGGCATGCTGGTGATGCAGCTGGACGTTTAACCTATTATACCACAGTGCCGGCCCCTGTAATCTTTTATTAATTCAACCTTTCCAATTTTGTTCTTGGCTTAATTATGGGTCTCAAAATGCTTGATTTCCTATTTGAGCCACTGCAAACCAGATACCAGGCAGTTAACCAATCATGTATTGATGGACATTGGAGATGTTTCTAAAATATGTTATTACTGCAGTGGATAGTCTTCCTTTACTCGAGTCATTTCACATAGGTGGGAGTAGATTCAACACAGCCAGTTACAGAATGGTTTAGCAACACCTAAAACAGTAGCCCCGTCTCTAACAGATCTAACAGAGAGACCATCACTCTAAGCTACTGGCTGTATCTTTGCTAACTGACTACTTGCCTTAAACACTATCTCCAGTAGGTATAAACACATGTGTTATGTTTCCCCCTTTCATATTGCATATTTGATTCAGTGCTCACCACCTACGTGGTCACAACAGATAGAAAATTCTGTCCTCTTTGATACCTCCCTGTGTCACCCCTCTAGCTTCTCATGTGCTACAATATCTGAGTACTTCTTTCCATTTTATTGGTCATGCTATCTCGGCTGTTATTTCTTACTCGGACATTTTCTGTATTCTATTTTTTAAAAATATTTTTATTTTATTTATTTGAAAAGTAGAGTTACAGAGGAAGAATGAGAGACAAAGAGAGATCTTCTATCTGCTGGTTTACTCTCCAAATTTCTATCCGCTGGTTTACTCTCCAAATGGCCACATTGGCCAGGGCTGGGCTAGGCCAAAGCCTGAAAGCCTGAAACTCCAACCAGGTCTCCATGTGGGTGCAGGAACACAGGCACTTGGATCATGTTCTGCTGCTTTCCCAGGCTCATTAGCAGGGAGCTGGCTCAGAAGTAGAGCAGTTGGGACTCGAACAGGGGCCCATATGGGATGCCAATGTTGCAGGTGGTAGTTTAATCTGCTGCACCAATATGCCAGCCTCAACAAATATTCACTGCACTACTTAGGTTATGCAGTGGGATATAGTCTTGGGCATAACAATTACCAGGAAAGTTGTAAGTTGAGAAATTGGTGCAGTTCTTGTTTTGATTCTCCTACCTAAATACCTTTATAAATG
Source organism: Oryctolagus cuniculus (assembly GCF_964237555.1). Lineage (NCBI taxonomy): Eukaryota > Metazoa > Chordata > Mammalia > Lagomorpha > Leporidae > Oryctolagus > Oryctolagus cuniculus. The sequence goes on from NC_091446.1 coordinate 60,465,288, forward strand.
TGATAGTTTTCACTCAAAATAAAACAGATGAAAATAGATCAAAGCTTGCAGTGCCTTCCAGTTATAGATAGATGAACCTTTGATTCATTAGCGTGGAAAGCACACTTGGCCTGTCTTGTGCCTACATGTCTCTTAGAGTTGTGGTTGTAGCAGTGTCCAGCTAGTTACATTTTCCCAGCTCACAGCCCATGTTCTTGCCTCAGTCTCCATGCCTTTGGTGCATTTGACCCTGTTTGACAAAATGCCACTCATTCACTCACCCCTTACTGTGTATGCATGTGTATTCCCCAGATACCGTAGCAAGTGACTTTGTTTCTCTAAGTGCTTGGTTGGATTGACATAATTACAAGTGCTTCATAAATGCTTGTTCATTAAATGAAAAGAGAAGTCAAGGTGTTGTTTTTTTGTTTTGTTTTGTTTTGTTTTTGTTTTTTTTTTAAGAGTTGTTTATTTACTTGATAGAGTTAAACCAAGAGAGAAGGAGAGGCAGAGAGAGAGAGAGAGAGAGAGAGAGAGAGAGAGAGAGAGGTCTTCTACCTGCTGGTTCACTCCCCAGTTGGCTGCAACGGCTGGAGCTGTGTCAATCTGAAGCCAGGAGCCAGGAGCTTCTGGGTCTCCCATGCTGGTACAGGGGCCCAAGGATTTGGGCCGTCTTCCACCTCTTTCCCAGGCCATAGCAGAGACCTGGATCGGAAATGGAGCAGCCAGGACTCAAATTGGCACCCATATGGGATGCCAGCAATGCAGGTGGCCCCTTTACCCACTACACCACAACACCAGCACCAACCCAGTCAAGTTTTTTAAAAATGTTTATTAATTTGAAAGAGTAATAGAGAGAGGGAGAGATGAGAGAAACAGAAATATTCCATTTGCTGGATTGTTCCCCAAAACTGTGCACAACAGCCAGGTCTGAGCTGGGCCAAAGCGAGGAGCCAGGGACTCCATCCTGGTCTGCTGCATTAGTGGCAGCAGCCAACTTCTGTTTTCCCAGGCACCTTAGCAGAAAGCAAAATCAGAAGCAGAGTAGCTGGGACTCCAGCCAGCACTCCAATTCAGGATGCCGATGTCACAAGGAGCTGTTTAATCCGCTGTGCCACCAGGCCCCAAATAATGAGGTTCATAAATTTCAATAGATGTTGGCGTGTGGTTTACATCTGTAACTCTGACAAACAAGTGTGGTCACTGTTGTCAAGTCCCATCAGTGTAGGAAAAACCAATATTTGTTGATGGATGTTGGTCCTAATAACCTAACCATCACATTCTTTATTTTAGAAACATCTCTCATTTTGGCTTAATTTCAGATTTATAAAAAACTGCAGGAGTAGTACTAAGAATTATTTTTCATCCAGATTGCCCCAGTGATGACATTTTGTTGTATTGCTTCATTACTTTATCACATTTTTCCTTTTTTTTTTTTTAATTTATTCATTTTCAATTTGTTTGAAAGGAAGAAAGAAGGGCTGATGCCATGGCTTGGCAAGTTAAGCCACTGCCTGTGGCACAGTCATCCCATATAGGTGCAGGTTCAAGCCCCCACTGCTCCACTTCTGTCCCAGCTCTCTGCTAATATGCCTGGGAAAGCAGCAGAGCATGGCCCCTACACCTACATGGGAGACCAGGAAGAAGGTCCTGGCTCCTGGCTTCAGCTTAGCCCATACTTGGCTCAGCCCCTGCCATTGTGGGAGTGCGCCAGCAGATAGAAGACCTTTCTGCATTTCAAATGAACAAAATAAATCTTAAAAAAAAAAAAGGAAGAAAAATAGGAATAGAGAGATAGAGGGGGATATATCTTCCACTCTACTCCATAAATGCCCACAACAGCCAGGGCTGGGCCAGGCCTAAGACAGGAGCTGGGATCTCAATCTGGTCTCCCATGTGAGTGGCAGGAACCCAACCATTTGAGCCATCATCTGCTGCTTCCTTGGGTATGTGTTAGCTGAAAGTTGGAATTGGAAACAGAACTGGAACTTAAGTCAGGCTCTCCAGTATGGGATGTGGGTGTCCTAAGCAGGGTCTTTTTTTTTTTTTTTAAGATTTATTTATTTATTTGAAAGGCAGAAATATAGAGGAGGGGGGAGAGGGGAAGAAAGGAAGGGAGAGGGGGAGAAAAGAGAGAGAGAGAGAGAGAGAGAGAGAAAGGAAAAGAGTTCTTTTATCCATTGGTTCACTCCCCAAATGGCCACAATAGCCAGGACTGGGCTAGGCCTAAGCCAGGATCTGGAAGCTTCTTCCATGTCTCCCACATGGTTGCAGGAGCCCAAGTTCTCGGGCCTCCTCTGCTGTTTTACCAGGTGCATTAGCAGGGAGCTGGGTCAGAAATAGAGCAGCTGGTACTGTAGGTAGAGGCTTAACTTCCTTCCCCACAGCAGTGGCCCCCCAGCTGGGTCTTAACTGCTATGCCAAAAGCCCACTCCTTCCTTTCTAAATTAATTGAAAGGAGGGCCAGTGTTGTGTCACAGGGATTGGGCTACTGCCTGAAACACCAGCCTCCCAAATGGGCACCAGTTCAAGTCCTGGCTGCTCCATTTTTGATCACTCCTTGCTAATACACTGGGAAAACAGAGGACGATGGCCCCGGGTGCTTGGGTCCTTCCCACCCATGTGGGAGACCCAGATGGAGTTCCAGCTTCCTTGCTTTGGCCTGGTCCAGCCCCAGCAGTTGAGGCCATTTGGAGAGTAAAACAGCAGATGGAAGATCTTCCTCTCTGCCTTTTACTTTCTGTGTAATTCTGCCTTTCAAATAAATAAATAAATTGCAAGTAATTTTACAGACATGCTACTCCATTACCCCTAAATATCAGACAGTGTATTTCCTAAAAACATGAATGTTAGTTATTAATATTATCAAAATTAGAAAATTAACATTATTACCTAATCCATAGAAATTTTTTCATATTTTGCACTTGTTCTGTAAGAAAGTATCTTCTTGGTCTCCTTTAATCTGGAACAGTTCTTCAAAATAATTTTTATTTATTTGAAAGGCAGAGCAACAGAGAGTAAAGGAGCAATATAATTAATATAGAATGAACCACACGATTTGGTGACCATGACGGAAGTATACATCATGTATCCGTTTCCAAAATCAAAGTCCGGTGACTCCGGCATCCCATGTGGACACTGGTTTGAGTCTCTGCTGCTCCACTTCTAATCTGTTAATGGCCTAGGAAAAGCAGCAGAAGATGGCTCAGGTTGTTTAGACCCCCAACACGCACATGGGAGACTGAGATAAAGCTCCTGGCTCCTGGTTTCACTTGGCCCACAACTGGCTATTAAGACCATCTGGGAGGCCGGCGCTGCGGCTCAATAGGCTAATCCTCCGCCTCGTGGCGCCGGCACACTGGGTTCTAGTCCCAGTCAGGGCACCGGATTCTGTCCCGGTTGCCCCTCTTCCAGGCCAGCTCTCTGCTGTGCCCCGGGAGTGCAGTGGAGGATGGCCCAAGTACTTGGGCCCTGCACCTGCATGGGAGACCAGGAGAAGCACCTGGCTCCTGCCATCAGATCAGCGCAGCGCGCTGGCCACAGCACGCCGGCCGCGGCGGCCATTGGAGGGTGAACCAACGGCAAAAGGAAGACCTTTCTCTCTGTCTCTCTCTCTCTCCCTGTCCACTCTGCCTGTCAAAAAAAAAAAAAAAAAAAAAAAAAAAAGACCATCTGGGAATGGAACCAGCAGATTGAAAATCTCTCTCTCTCTCTGGAATTCTGCCTTTCAAGTGAATAAATAATTTTTTTAATAGAGTGTCCTATGCTTTGGCTTAGTAGGTTAAGTCTCTGCTTGAGACACTGGCATACCCTATGGGGGCCAGTTCAAGTCCCCGTTGCTTCTTTTCCAAACCAGCTCTCTGCTGTGGCCTAGAAAGCAGTGGAAGATGGCCCAAGTGCTTGGGCCCCTGCACCCGTGAGGAAGACCAGGAAGAAGCTCCTGGCTCCTAGTTTCAGACTGGGCCAGCTCCAGCCATTATGGCTGTTCAGAGAATGAACCAGTGGATGGAAGACCTCCCCTCTGCCTGTAACTCTACTCTCAAATAAATAAAAATCTTTAAAAAAAAAAAAAAAAAAGCAGCTTGGCTGCAGGTGAGAGGGATCTGTCACCATGAGCAAATCCCAATCCCTGGCTTGTCTTGACCTTATTGCTTTCTTTTTTTTTTTTTCCTTTTTTTTTTTTTTTTTAAGGATTTATTTATTTTTTACTTGAGAGTCAGAGTTATACAGAGAGAGGAGAGGCAGAGAGAAGTCTTCCATCCGATGGTTCACTCCCCAGTTGACTGCAATGGCCGGAACTGCGCCGATCTGAAGCCAGGAGCCAGAAGCTTCTTCTGGGTCTCCCACATGGGTGCAGGAGCCCAAAGATTTGGGCCATCTTCTACTGCTTTCCCAGGCCATAGCAGAGAGCTGGATTGGAAGAGGAGCAGCCAGGACTAGAACCAGCGCCCATATGGGATGCCAGCGCTTCAGGCCAGGGCTTTAACCCGCTCTGCTACAGCGCCGGCCCCAGACGTTATTGCTTGTGTACAACAAAAGATATCAATAACCCTGAGAGTCCATGCCTTGCAAAAGTTTCTTTTTGCTGCTTCTAGTTCCCTCCACCCCCAACATGTGCTTCCACCCTAGGCAAGCACTCTTTTGTATCACGTCAGCTTAGTTGGCATTTCCCATAGTTTAAATAAATAGAATCCTGTAATAGGTACTTTTTCCTGAAAGAGTCCTTCAATTTTTGATTTTTATGTCATTGCTATTTTTGAAAAGTGCAGGTCAGTTGTTTATTTTGTCTCTAAACTTGAATTTATTTCCTTGGATAAGAATAGGTTTGGGAAGTAATTTCTGTGTAGGAATGCCATCATATCAGGAGACAGCGGATGCCGGTTTTATCATTTTGACCACTTGGTTAAGGTAGTGTCTTCCAGCTTTCTCCATTGTAATGTCAGCATTTTTCCTTTTGTTCTTAGTAAGTACCTTGCAGGGTAGATTTTTTACCTGATTGCCAAGTGGCAATTCTATGTCTCCACCATTTGTTCTAACACTTCTTTTTTTTTTTTTTTAAATGTTTATTTTATTTATTTGAAAGAGTTATAGAGAGGCCGGCGTCGCGGCTCAATAGGCTAATCCTCCGCCTTGCGGTGCTGGCACCCTGAGTTCTAGTCTCGGTTGGGGTGCCGGATTCTGTCCCGGTTGCTCCTCTTCCAGTCCAGCTCTCTGCTATGGCCCAGGAGTTCATTGGAGCATGGCCCAAGTCCTTGGGCCCTGCACCTGCATGGGAGACCAGGAGAAGCACCTGGCTCCCGGCTTCGGATCAGCAAGATGCGCCGAGAAGAGAGAGAGAGAGATCTTTGATCTGCTGGGTTACAGGACTGGAGCTGAGCCTATCTGAAGCCAGGAGCCAGGACTTGGGCCCTCTTCTTGCTTTCTCAGGCACATTATGAGGGATCCGGATCAGAAGTGGTGTAGCCGGTACACAACCCTCTTTGCCACAGCACCAGCCCATTCTTTCTTAATTTTTTTAAAAAGCTTTACTTACATATTTGAAAAGCAGAGTTAGAGAGAAACAGCCACAATGGCTGCAACTGGGACTTGGGGAAGCTGCAATGAGATGAAGCCAAGGAGCGTGGAACTGGGAGCTTTTTACTCAATCTAGGTCTCATGGGTAGCAGTGACTCCGCTACCTGGGCCGTCACTACAGCCTCCTAGATCTGTATTAGCAGGCTGGAGTTAGAAGCTGGAGCCAGGACCCGCGCCGCAGCTCACTAGGCTAATCCTTCGCCTGCAGTGCTGGCACCCCGGGTTCTAGTCCCGGTCGGGGCGCCGGATTCTGTCCCGGTTGCCCCTCTTCCAGGCCAGCTCTCTGCTGTAGCCCGGGAGTGCAGTGGAGGATGGCCCAAGTGCTTGGGCCCTGCACCCCATGGGAGACCAGGAGAAGCACTTGGCTCCTGGCTCCTGCCTTCAGATCAGCGCGGTCTGCCGGCTGCAGTGGCCATTAGGGGGTGAACCAACGGCAAAGGAAGACCTTTCTCTCTCTCTCTCTCTCTCACTGTCCACTCTGCCTGTCAATTAAAAAAAAAAAAAAAAAAAAGCTGGAGCCAGATTCTGCAATATAGGACATGGGTATCTTAAAACACCCATCCCCATCATTTCTCCAAAATGTATTAGTATTAAACTCCTTTGTCTTATTTTGTATATTTGTTTTAGTATAAACTTTGATTTTCTTATATTCAACAGATTATGATAATTTATTGTCTGATTTAATTTGATGCTCACATTGTTCCAGAAAAGGCCAGCAGCCATTCTTTGAGGAAACCTTTATTTTCTGGCACAAGTTTTCTAGGCTTATATACTTTCTGTCCTGCATTGTACTTAAAGTCAGCTGTTTATCCAAGGACAATTGGTTCCTTTTAGTGGAGAATTGTGCTTGGGAAACCACAGTCTTGGTGATAGGTGTGATTCTTGTTACTGGCATGTTAGTGTTGTGTTATTTGAATTAGTTCTTTTTCTCTTCTACTTTCTCCTTCCCTTTTCTCCCTTTTCCCCTAAAGAGGTTACTTTTATTACTGACAAAGGTGATTCTGAAGAATGTCTGAAGTTCTTGTACTAAACTCTGGAGCTACCTAGACCAACCTATGCCACGGGTGCGTAGAGAGAAAGCAGAGAGCACAGGCTCTCAGTGGGAAGTTTATTTTGGGAAAGCAAGGAATAGTTGTGTTAATCAGCTTCTTATTACTATAGGAAATACCTGAAGTAATTAACATTGTAAAGAGTCAAAAATTTACTTAGCTTTTCTAAAAAAGTTTTGGAGGTTCAAGTCCAAAGTTGAATGCAACTGTTGGTTTGTCCTCTGTGACTACGTTGGGTAGCCCTGCAGAGGGAGGACCACATAGGAGCCAGGAAGCAGAGAGATCACTGTGCCCAGCTCAGGCTTTTTTTTTTTTTTTTTTTTTTTGGACAGGCAGAGTGGACAGTGAGAGAGAGAGACAGAGAGAAAGGTCTTCCTTTTCCGTTGGTTCACCCTCCAATGGCCGGCGCACCACGCTGATCCGAAGCCAGGAGCCAGGTACTTCTCCTGGTCTCCCATGGGGTGCAGGGCCCAAGCACTTGGGCCATCCTCCACTGCACTCCTGGGCCACAGCAGAGAGCTGGCCTGGAAGAGGGGCAACCGGGACAGAATCCGGCGCCCCGACCAGGACTAGAACCCGGTGTGCTGGCGCCGCAAGGCGGAGGATAAGCCTAGTGAGCCGCGGCGCTGGCCCAGCTCAGGCTTTTTATAATCAACCTTTTCCCAAGAATCACCTTCCAAGGGCAAACCCCCAGAGACTGAAGAACCTCTCATCAGGCTTCCCTCCTAAACACCATAATTCAGTTTGTACTGCAGGTACCGTTGACTTAGAACTTTGGAGTTTAAATCTCTGCCTGATGGGCTCCTGGATTCAAGTTGGCACAACCCTGGCTGTTGTAGGCATTTGGAATGTGAATCAACCAATGGAACATCTCTTCACATTCAAATAAAATGAAAATAAAAATTTGAAAACTCATGGGAAAATAAAATAAAAAGAAAAGCTTATCTAAGAAATAATGTTGGGAGCTGGTGCTGTGGTGCAGCAGTTAAAGACATAAAAAGATTTTTTATTTCAGAGGTAGTGTGGGAGAAGAAAAGACGGAGATCTTATATATGCTAGATGCCTCTCCAGATGGCTACAATGGCCAAGGCTAAACCAGCCTGAAACCAGGAGCCAGGCCCAAGTACTTTGGCCATCATCCTTTGCCATTCTAGGTACATTAGCAGGGAGCTAGATCAGTGGCAGAGCGTCTGGGGCCCAAACTGTTACTCTGACATGGAATACCGGCATGGCAAGCTGCAGCTTAAACAGCTATGTTGCATCACTGGCCCCAACATTTCTCTTGTGTCTTGTTTCTTTTGCTTATCTTTTTAATTATTCATTGTCATTGCAGTATAGTATTCCTTTCTCTCTCTCTGTATAAAATCACAATGTATTTATCCATTTTACTACTGTTGAGCAGCCACACGATTATGAAGATTATCATGCTTGTGTTGGTGAACATATGCATGCATTCTACTGGGTATATTCTAGGAGTAGAATTGTTGGGTCATGAAATAATACGTATGTCCTGCTTTTATAAACATTTCCAAGCAACCCTGGTTGTTCTAATTAAGACTTCCTTCAGGAGTGTATGAGAGTTCTACTTACTTCATGTCCTTGCTGCTAACCCTTAACATATATATTTTTTATTTTTAAAAATATTTATTTATTTATTTGAATGGAAGAGTTATGGAGAAAGAGGGAGAGACATACAGAGAGAGAGAGAGAGAGAGAGACAGATATCTTCCATCCACTGGTTCACTCTCCAAAATGCCACAACAGCTAGGACTCAGACAGACTGAAGCCAGGAGCCAGATGCTTCTTCCAGGTCTCCCACATGGGTGCCAGGGGCCCAGGCATTTGGGCCATCCTCCACTGTTTTCCCAGGCGTAGTATGGTTCACAAGTTCTCTGCTTTATGGCACATTTTTGTGTTTTGTTTAAGAAAATGTTGTAGATTTGTACCAGTTCTAAAGTGATGAAGATGTTCTTTTGTTTTCTTCTAAAAATTATTTTAAAATTATTCTTCAAGTGCAATTGCCTTCTGCTAAGTTTAGTTTAACTTACTGTTCTAAACATTCACAAATACAGATAGGGGCTGGCGTTTGACTTAATGAGTAAACTCTTGGGTTGGGCTGCTGTATCCGCTATATGGGAGTGCCTGGTTTTGAATCCTCACTCCCAGTTCCAACTTCTTGCTAATGTGCACCTTGGAGCTCAGGAGGTGATGGCTCAAGTTGCTGGTTCCCTGCCACCCACATGGGAGACCTGGCTGGAGTTCCTTGCTCCCAGCTTCTTAGTAGACCAGCCCTGGATCTTAAAGGCAGAGGGGAGTGACCCAGCAGATGGGAGAGTTCTGTGTGTCTTTCTAGCTTTCAAAAGAAAAAAAAAATACAATTAACACCACGAACTTTACCATGCAAATAATCATCTAAGAATTTGCTTTCAGCCAGACTGTTTCTCATGTGTATAATAATTTGGTATTTTGAGACATATGTGTTACTCTCTACCATGCTTCTGAGGGTGGGATCTGGAAATCTATGTCTCTAAGCCAGATGATTTTGGTCTAGCATTCTGCAATTAATTAAAAGTAATTGAAAGACTAGACAAGCAGTTTATGAGTTGGTATAGCCAAAGTGGAATAACCTATCTTGCATTTCTTCTGGGTAGTATTAATTTTTCCCCCAAATATTAAAGCATTTGGTTTAGTTTGATTAGAGCACCATAATAGCTAACACCATAAAGTGAGCTATGTTTATTATCATACTGTCATTTTAACTAATGTAGAGTATACCTGGAAAAATAGTACTACCTTTCTAGGTTGTGTTTGCAGTACTGTGCAGTTGTGCCATGTGATTCAAACAGAGCTGTCTTAGGGTGAGTCCTTCCGTGTGATAACAGTCTATTTCCACATGTGCCCTTCCAGGATTGGTTGACACACTCTCATTTTCACTCTTGGTGGGGGTGGGGGAGAATCTTGCCTCACTTAGCCCCTGCTTTTCTTAGTGTATTCATACAGCGGGTTCTCATTTTGGCATGTGTTGCTCAGGACATATGGAATACATTTTTGCTACCAACTCCTTCAATTGAGGGCAGATGTTATATGAGCCTTTGAGGAATCTCTTTGTATTGTGGCTGAGACTTCAGTAGTAGCATACCGCACCACAGAACTGGACACAAGAATACAAACCTTTCATGTCTATCGTACACGCATCTGTAAACTCCAACTGTGTCAGCAGAACTATGTGGATCTTGGTTGATTGTGACCTGTGGGTGCTAATTTCTGGAGTCTTGTCGCTGAGGTTCAGACCTTACCTTGCCATGTTGTGTATGTCCTATCTGGGAGGAAAGGTGTGTGGACCTGGCCAGCATCTTCATCCGGAGTTGGCCCAGATGAAGTTATACTGCTGTATGATGGTGAGCACCAGAGTAGGGTGCACGTTGGGTGCACCCTATGCTCAGATAGGGTGCCTATGCTCAGATAGCTTTTGTCAGTTAACCTCTTTGTATTTTATTCCAAATTAGGGTTTCAAAAGTTGATGGGAGTGGATGTTTGGCCTAGTGGTTAAGAGGCTTCTTGGGGCACATGCATCCCATGTGCGTGTGTCTGGGTTTGAGTCCCTGCTCTCTCTGTTCCCTATTCCAGTGTCCTGCTAATTCTCAGGGACCCTAGGAGGTAGCAGATGATAGCCACCCACAAGGAGACCTTTATTGAGTTAGTTTCCTGTCCTCAGCCTGGCCCAGTCTCTGATATTGCAGGCCTGTTTGGAGTGAACCAGTGAATGAGAGATATTGCTCACTCTCCCTCCCTCTCAAGTTAACAGGAAAAAAAAAGAAAAAAATCTTTTAAAGCAATAGTATCAGAGTTACAAAAGTTATTCTCCCAGGCCAGTCTGCAGTGCCAGCATCCCATGTGGGCACAGGTTCAAGACCTAGCTGCTCACTAAGAATCCAGCTTCCTGCAAATGTGTCTGCGATAGTAGTGGAAGATGGCCCGAGTGCTTGGACCTCTGTACTCACTTGGGAGACCCAAGCCTGGCTCCTGGTTCAACCTAGCCCAGCCCCAGCTGTTGTGGCCACTGGGGAGTGAACCAGCGTATGCAAGGTTTCTCTTTCTGTCACTCTGCCTTTTGAATAAATAAAATAAATCTTGAAAAAAAATTATTCTCCTTTTCATGTTGTCAGCCATTGAGGAACAATGATCAGTGTGTCACAAGGAAAAATGAAAGAATCCTTTTGTTGTTGTTTTGCTTTGAAGACTTATTTATTTATTTGAAAGGCAGAGTTACAGAGAGAGGACAGAGAGAGAGAGAGATCTTCTATCTGCTGGTTCACTCCCCCCATGGCCACAATAACCAGGGCTGGTCCAGGCCAAAGCCAGGAGCTTCTGGATCTCTCATGGGTGCAGGGGCCCAGGAACATAGGCAGGCCATCTTCTGCTGCTTTTCCAGGCGCATTAGCAGGGAGCTGGATCTGAAGTGGAGTAGCAGGGACTTCAACCTGGTGCTCATGGGATGCTGGCACTTCAGGCTGTGGCTTAACTAAGCTGCTACATTCTCTGCTATTATCATACTAAAGTAATATACAACTAGCAAATGGATCAAACTAATCTAAGCAATTAAGGAATTACATTGCTAATGAGACTCTGCTAAATTCTTGAGCATCTAGAAGGTGTTGGCTAATTATCATCAGCTCTCATGTCTGCTGTGATTGCAACAAAAGAGAAATTTTGCTTTCTCTGATTTAATTATGGCCTATTAGTACCACTTCACTGTCTTTAACAGAAAGCCTGGAAGGGCAGCTTTCTGGTTCACTCCCCAAATGCCCTCAACAGCCATGTGATGTGCTGGCTTGAAACCAGGAGCCAGGAGCTTGAGACTATCCTTTTTTTGTTTGTTTGTTTTTAAGATTTGTTTAGTTATTTGAAATGCACAGTTACAGAGAGAGAGAAAAAGAGAGAGAGAGAGATCTGCTGGTTCACTCCCCAAATGGCCACAACAGCTGGAGCTAGAATGATCTGAAGCCAGGAGCCAGGAGCTTCTTCCAGGTCTCCCACACAAGTGCAGGGGCTCAAGGACTTGGGCCATCTTCTTCTTTCCCAGACCATAGCAGAGAACCGGATAAGAGGGTGAGCAGCCAGGACACAAAGGTGCCCATATGGGATGCCAGCACCACGGGTGGAAGCTTAGCCTACAAAGCCACGGTGCAGGCCCCACTTTTCATTTTAAAGTACAAAGATACTAGGATCATGGGGTGTCTATAATAGGCATTCAAGTAGAAGGCTTAAGGAAAAGGTTTTCAGGAAGGTGCAGAGGATTTAGAAATATGTGTTAAAAGCTGTCTGCTTGTTTGAAATTGCTGCCCTAGGCTTTTGTGAGTTATATTAAGATGGTAGGTTTGGGAAACTGAAAGTTTTCATAAGAGGGAAAAGGGACACAAAAACTCAAAATCACGTATTTTCCTAACTGCAAGTGGTATTTTAAAGAAGAATTCTAAAACAAAACCTACCTCACCAAACTGTGGGACCTGTTTACATCTGAGAATTGGATTTTTTGAGGTATATATTAAATATGTTTTAAATATATTTTAAGTATATTAAGTATATTAAATATGTTTTGCTGAAATTTTTCTGTGTAGTTTGGATTTTTACATAATGAGCCTGTGTTACTGTAAAAAATAATAAAACATGCTAAACCAAAATATTGTGATTTGTGTTGTAGAAAACTTAGAAGTAGGAAAATATAAACCATAATTTTACCATTTAGAGGCAACCACCGTGGGTATATTGGCATATTTGCTTCCAGTATTTTTTCTGAGTTTAAAAAACAACATAGTTGAAGTCAAATGAGAGTCTTTTTCACTCAGTATATCATCAGGCTTTTCTCTGGAGATTAGAAGTTTGTAAAATAATTTTTTTTTTTTTTTAATTTTAAAAGTTAGAGATCTTCTATCTGCTGGTTAACTCTCTGTATACCAGCAACAGCCAGGAGTGGGCCAGGCTGAAAGAAGAAGCCCAGAACTCAGACTGGGTCTCCCACAAGGCTGCCAGGGACACACCTACTTGAGCCATCACCTGCTGCCTCTCAGGGTGCACGTTAGTAGGAAGCTGACCCCAGGAGCAAAGCCGTGACTTACACTCAGGGATTCATCCATGGGATACAAAGGTCCCAAAGTGCTGTCCTAACCACTGTGCAAAATGCCTGCCCCAATATATTTTTGTTTTTAAGATTTATTTATTTATTTGAAAGGCAGTGACAGAGAGAGGGTCAGAGGGAGGCACTCTGATGGGATGTGGGTGTTGCAAGCAAGCCGTAGCTTAATTTATTCTACCACAATGCCCAGCACTTGCCCCCATGATTTTTTTAAAATGGCTGTATAATATTCCTCTAGGTGAATTGTTTTCTGTTGCTTCAGTTTATTTTCTTTCTTTTTTTAAAGATGTATTTGTTATTTGAAAAGCAGAAAGAGAGAGAGAGAGAGGGAGAGAGACATCTGCTTGTTCATTCTCCAAATACCTGTAAAGGCTGGAGCTGGGCCAGGCCAAAGCCAGGAGCCAGGAGCTTCTCCCAGATCTCCCACATGGGTGCAGAGGCCCAAGTTCTTGGGCCATCTTCTGCTGCTTTCCCAAGCACACTACTAGCAGGAAGCTAGATGGGAAGTGTGGGGCGGGGACTCACACCAGCCTCCATAAGGGATGCTGTCACCGCAGGTTAAGCCTCTGCCGCAACACTGGCCCCGATATAATCTGGTTTCCCATATGATAGTGAATTTTTTCTGCATAAATTTTGTTTTGCTTTTAAGATTATTTTCTTGCACTGGAACTATTTATTTTGTGTTTCAAGCTAAAAGTTTTAAAACCTTGATATTTTGCTGATGAGTTAATTCCAAAGGATTTCTAAATCTTTACCACTTTTGGAAACTTGAAGTTTGCGCACAATATTTTTTTGAAAATGAGATCCATTTCTCTCCAAATGAGACACTGTAGTTTTTGTTATATTCCTTTCAGTAAATACATCTGAAAGTCCTCTCAAAGATGGTGATTGAGCCAGTTTTTCAGAGAAATCTAATTAATGACTGGATACCAGCCAGATCAGATTAGGAATTTGGTGTATTTTTAGATACCATGGAAAATCAGAATTTTAAAATTACTATTATTATATTAGCGCTTTATTACTGCTAAACTTTCTTGCTGTACAAGAATTTCTAAGGCCAACTAGATCCTAGTGTAAATGATCCCAACACTGGTCATGCATATTATGTTTGGAAATCATAAAAGTACAACTTCCACATCAGAGCTTTTAAAAAAAATTTGACTTGATTATTTAATTTCTTTATTGGAAAGGCAGCAAGGGGAAATAGAATTAGAGGCCCTCCCTCCATTCACTGGTTCACTCCCCAAATGCCTGCAACAGCCAGGGTGGGACAGGCCAAAGCTAGGAGCCAGGAGCTCAATCTGGGTCTCCTACATAGGTGGCAGGGCCCCAAGTTCCCAGGTAATCACTGCTGACTACCAGGGTGTGCATTAGCAGAAAGCTGCAATCTGAAGCTGCAGCAGAGCTCAAGTTCAAACTCAGGCACTGTGCTATGTGACCCCAGCATTCCCGATGGTATCTCCCCAAATGCCTACAAAGGCCAGCTCTGCGCCAGGCTTGAGCCAGGAGCTTTTTTTGGGTCTCCCGTGTGGGTGGCAGGGGCCCAAACACTTGGGGCCATCTTCTGCAGCTTTTCCCTGGCCATTGGCAAGGAGCTGGATTGGAAGTGGAGCATACAGGACATGAGTATGCCGATATGGAATATTGGCATCGTTGGTGGTGGCTTTACCCACTTTGCCACAATGCCAGCCCCCATAGTGGTACTGTAACTGCTGAGCCAAACACCCAGCCCATCTGAGGTTTTTCACCTGGTTGGGCTTCCGTGGTGTGAGATCCCACCCACTCACAGTTACATACAGCATACTGTTCTTATATGCGTTTGAGATGATCCGTAGCTTTTATTAGATTTTAGAGAAATGTAAGTTATGTGTCCCACTGCTCAAAAATAAAAACAAGTAAGAGAATCATGCAGGGTCAGGGAGAAGATGTCATTTTTTTTAAGGCTTTGAACAAATGGAATTTATGACTTGCATTAAGAATTTAGATTCTCTCCATGCGCTCATGATCAGGGTGCGAATGGAGCTAAAATGGAGCTACTTTAGCTATGAGAGAGTGTTGCCTGGAATGTCAGCAGAGCAGAGACGAGGATGCAATGGCTCCGGCACTGGCACTGTGCCTGCTGTATAGACTGTGCATCCTGGGAGAGATTTGCTCATTCATTTCATTACTCTCACCTGCCGGCTCTTTTGCCACTTGGTTCACGCTATTTACAGGAAAGTAACTGAAAGGCCTCAGAAGTAGCTGGTACACACCCTTTCTCAGTATCTGCAAAAGCGTTTTTCCTGCTGGGGGATTAAGATACACTATGAATGAATTGGCCTCACTGTTCCCATGTGATACACAATTATAGTTGTGGTTTCCAGTGAGACAACCATGCCACAGTTATTTTCTTGTCCTTGTATAATGAGAGGGTTTTGGTGTGTCTGCTGGGTTCTAGACATTTACACTCTACAGCTTATTTTCATATCGTATTTCATACGCAACACCAATTTGTGGTGAGTTTTCTGTTAAAGACCAAAAGTAGGATCAAGGCAGGAGGAAGTGGGTGAACAAGATGGTGAAGGCCATGGCTCATCCAAGCCGTGGAATTTTGGATGGAGCCGACAGAGGATAGATTTAGAAAAACGTGTGTGAGAGAGAATTTCTCCTACATTTGCAGGAGTCAGTGAATTCTTTATGAGTTACTACAGAATTACTGGGAGAGATGTCTGCTGGCAACAGAGAAATAAGGTTGCTTTCTTGATTCACCTATCTCCATTTTCTACTGACCCTGTGCATGGTGAGATTTTAGAACAAACAGCATTCAACTTTTTCTAGGCATCAACAACCAGGGGACTGTGTCTTTCATTACTAATTAGGCTCATGAACATTTTAATAAAATTTAAACTTCTCAAAATACAGGAAGGTAGCAAAGGAAGGAGAGAGGAAGGAAGCTAGCACTTGCTGAGGGGCCAGTGTGGGTGAGAGATGGTGATAAAGACGACATGGCCGGAGTGGGCATTGGCCCCACCTGGCACGCCTGCATCCCAGCCCAGGGTGCCTGCTTCTAATCCTGGCTCCTCAGCTTCTGATCCAGCTTGCGGCCAATGCTCATTCTGGGAGGTCGCAGGTGATCCCTTAATTCTTGGGTCCCTACCACCTCTCTGACAGATACAGATGGAGCTCCAGGCTGCTAGCTGCTTTTGCCTGCCCCAGCCCACCCATTGTGACCATTTAGGGAATGAACCAGTCCATGGAAGATGACTGTCTCTCTGCTTCTTTGCTCTTTTTTTTTTTTTTTTTTTTTTTTTTTTTTTTTTTTGATAGGCAGAGTGGACAGTGAGAGAGAGAGACAGAGAGAGAAAGGTCTTCCTTTGCCGTTGGTTCACCCTCCAATGGCCGCCGCTGCAGCCGGCGCACCGCGCTGATCCGATGGCAGGAGCCAGGATCCAGGTGCTTTTCCTGGTCTCCCATGGGGTGCAGGGCCCAAGCACCTGGGCCATCCTCCACTGCACTCCCTGGCCATAGCAGAGAGCTGGCCTGGAAGAGGGGCAACCGGGACAGAATCCGGCGCCCCGACCGGGACTAGAACCCGGTGTGCCGGCGCCGCAAGGTGGAGGATTAGCCTATTGAGCCACGGCGCCGGCTCTGCTTCTTTGCTCTTAAAAGAAAATGAAAATTACTCAATAAAAATTTTTAAAAAGAAGACTATGGTATTGAATCTTGACAGTTACTCATGAGATGATATTTAGATTTGGATTCCCATATTTACATGTCATTTTTTTTAAAAAGAAAAATTTATTTATTTATTTGAAAGTCAGAGGAGAGGCAGAGAGAGAGAGGTCTTCCATCAGATGGTTCACTCCCCAATTGGCCACAATGGCCGGAGCTGTGCTGATCTGAAGCCAGGAGCTAGGAGCTTCTTCCAGGTCTCCCACATAGGTGCGAGAGCCAAGGACTTGGGCCATCTTCTATTGCTTTCCCAGGCCATTGCAGAGAGCTGGATTGAAGGGGAGCAGCTGGGACTCAAACCGGTGACCACATGGGATACCGTCCATGTAGGTGGCAGCTTTACCCATATGCCACAGCGCTGGCCTCATCATTTTTTAAAAAAATATTTATTTGAAAGGCAGAGTTAGAAAGAGGAGAGACATGAGCCGGCGCCGTGGCTCAATAGGCTAATCCTCCACCTTGCGGCGCCGGCACACCGGGTTCTAGTCCCGGTTGGGGCGCCGGATTCTGTCCCGGTTGCCCCTCTTCCAGGCCAGCTCTCTGCTGTGGCCAGGGAGTGCAGTGGAGGATGGCCCAGGTGCTTGGGCCCTGCACCCCATGGGAGACCAGGAAAAGCACCTGGCTCCTGGCTCCTGCCAGGATCAGCGCGGTGCGCCGGCTGCAGCGGCGGCCATTGGAGGGTGAACCAGCGGCAAAGGAAGACCTTTCTCTCTCTGTCTCTCTCTCTCACTGTCCACTCTGCCTGTCAAAAAAAAAAAAAAAAAAAAAAAAAAAAAAAAAAAAAGAGGAGAGACAGAGAATCTTCCATCTTATGGTTCATGCCCCAAATGGCTGTACAGATCAGGGCTGGGCCAGGCCAAAGCCAGGAGCCAGGAGCTTCATCATGGTTTCCCATACGGGTTCAGGGGCCCAAGAAGGTGGGCCATCCTCAGCTGGAGTGGCAGCAGAGCAGCCAGGACTCTGATGCCCACAAGGGATGCTGGTGCTGCAAGTGGCAGCTTAATCCACTGTGCCACAGCGCCAGCCCCATGTCTTTTTTTTTATTTATTTATTTAAGATTTATTTTTATTTATTTGAAAGAGTAACACAGAGAAGATTTTCCATCTGCTGATTTACTCCCCGAATGGACATAACAGCTGGGACTGGGCCTGGCCAGGCCAGGCCTCTAGCCTGGGGCTCAAGTTGTCTGGGTCTCCCATGTGGCTGCAAGGGCCCAATTACTTGAACCATCTTTTGCTGCTTTCCCAGACGTCTTAGCATGGAGCTGGATCTGACTTGAACTAGCACTCTGATATGGGATATGGATATTGCAAATGACGGCTTAACCAACTGCGTCACAATGTCAGCCCCTGGATTCCCAATTTGTATGCTACAAAATAGAAAAACACATTTTGAAAAATCTGTGTAATTGTCCATGACTATCACCATTCTATTAGAATAAAGAACTAAATATTAAATCTTTTTTTATGGTATGTAATTCACATATCAATTTTTAAATGTACTATTTAAGGTGGGAATTTGGTGCACTGGCCATGATCCTGCCTGAGATGCCTGCATCCCATATTGGAGCCTGGGATTGAGTCCTGGCTCCATTTCATTTCTACCTTGTTCCTAGTGTGCACCCTGGGAGGAACCAGCTGATAGTACAAGCACAGTTTATCAGTCTTTTTTCTGTTTTTAAAGATTTATGTATCCTCCGCCTTGCGGCGCCGGCACACCGGGTTCTGGTCCCGGTCGGGGCGCCGGATTCTGTCCCAGTTGCCCCTCTTCCAGTCCAGCTCTCTGCTATGGCCAGGGAATGCAGTGGAGGATGGCCCAAGTACTTGGGCCCTGCACCCCATGGGAGACCAGGAGAAGCACCTGGCTCCTGGCTTCGGATCAGCACGGTGCGCTGGCCGAAGCGTGCCGGCCGCGGCGGCCACTGGAGGGTGAACCAACGGCAAAGGAAGACCTGTCTCTCTGTCTCTCTCTCTCACTGTCCACTCTGTCTGTCAAAAAAAAAAAAATTTATGTATTTGAAAGGCAGAGTTGCAGAAAGAGAGGGTAGGATACACATCTAGGAAGAGAGATCTCCCATCTGCTGGTTTACTTGCCTAAAGACTGCAATGGTTGGGACTGGGCCAGGCTGAAGCTAGAAGCCAGGAACTCCATCCGGGTTCCCCACATGGGTGCAGGAGCCCAGATATTTGGGCCATATTCTGCTGGTTTCCCAGATGCTTTAGCAGAGAGCTGGAATGGAAGTGGAGCTGCCAGGACTCGAACCAGTGCTCATATGGGATATCCGTGTCATGGGCAGCAGGTTAACCCACTACTCCACAACATTAGCACCTGTCCTTCTTCTCTTTTGACTTAAAATATGTTTACCCTCCCTGGACCTGCTTCACCCTTGAATCGTGGTCTGGCAATTCTTCACTGTCCTGGGAATTTTTCCACTCTCCTGTGCCTTCAAGCAGGTGACTGTCCGTTTTGTCCAGCTTCTCTAATTGTCATCAGGGGGAGGGTCATTCCAGATGATCAATTTCATCATTACTAGAAGTGAAAGTTCGATATTCTTTTTAAATTCATAAATGTGAGATGATGCCACCATGGTAGAATAAACATGGATTTAGCATGTCGCAATTCTGTCAGGACCCCCTTTTTTTTTGGAAATTTTTTTTTTTTTTTTGACAGGCAGAGTGGATAGTGAGAGAGAGAGACAGAGAGAAAGGTCTTCCTTTGCCGTTGGTTCAGCCCCCCAATGGCTGCTGCAGCCGGCGCACCGTGCTGATCCAAAGGCAGGAGCCAGGTGCTTCTCCTGGTCTCCCATGGGGTGCAGGGCCCAAGCACTTGGGCCATCCTCCACTGCACTCCCTGGCCACAGCAGAGAGCTGGCCTGGAAGAGGGGCAACTGGGACAGAATCTGGTGTCCCGACTGGGACTAGAACCCAGTGTGCGGGCGCCGCAAGGTGGAGGATTACCCTATTGAGCTGTGGCGCCAGCCCTAGGACTCTTTTTAATGTTAGATTTATCAAGGAGAGCTATGGTATCCTGAAATAATGTCTGTTACCGATGATACATGAGTTTTCATTGCTCATTCCATGTTCACTTGCACATCGTTTCCTTTGTTAGTGACAGCCCTGGTTCTCTGTGGCTGCAATTGCCCTGACTAGAAGTCCGGCCCAGTCATGTTAATAGCATCATTGGGATTTGGAGCCCAACAAGGAAATGCTGATCTTGTATAACATTTTAAGTTAGACAGGCCAGGAGGAAATATAAATTTTCAAAACCTTTCAAGCCATTTTCTTTTGGTGAGCAATCAAGAGAATTGTCAGGTATAGTCACCCTTCATCCCACACCAAAAACATTAATTCATACTCTAATATGCAGCCTAATCCTATAAAAATTATGGGTATAGGGGCCAGGGCTGTGACATAGCGGGTAGGGCTGCTGCCTGTGGTGCCAGCATCGTATATGGGCACAGGTTCGAGTCCTGACTGCTTCCCTTCTATCCAGCTCTCTGCTACGGCCTGGGAAGGCAGTGGAGGATGGCCCAAGTCCTGGGGACCCTGCAACCTTGTGGGAGACCCAGAAGAAGCTCCCAGCTCCTGGCTTCAGATTGGCGCAGCTCCTGCCGTTGTGGCCATCTGGGGAGTCAACCAGCGGATGGAAGACCTCTCGCTCTATGCCTCTCCTTTTCTCTCTATGTAACTGACTTTCCAATAAAATAAATGATTCTTTTATTAAAAAAAAGTATGGGTATGTATTTTAAATCAGACATGAAATCAGTGAATTCCATTGCACTTCTTTTTCAATGACATGCTTGAAAGAATTGATGTTCTGGATAAACAAAAAACAGTTCATGGTTTAGACATAGTGAGAACTATTTATTTATTTTACTGGTTTATTTTACAGGCAGATTACAGAGAGGCAAAGAGAGAGAGAGAGAGAGAGATCTTCTATCCACTGGTTCACTCCCCAGATGGCTGCAAAAGCCAGAGCCGGGCTAATCCAAAGCTTGAATCCAGGAGCTTCTTCCTGGTCCCCCATGCCAGGCAGGGGCCCAAGCACTTGGACCATCTTCTACTGCTTTCCTAGGCTATAACAGAGAGCTGAGTTGGAAATGGAGCAGCCAGGACTTGAACCAGCACCCAAATGGAATGCCAGTACTGTAGACAGCTGCTTTACTTGCCATGCCACAGTGCTGGGCCTATTGATTTTTATTTTAAACATCAAGAATTAACACTCTGGAGTGGGCACAGAGCCTCATGGTTAAGACACCCTTGTGCCATGTCAGAGTACCTCAGTTTGATTTCAAGCCCTGGCTCCGCTTCCTGACTATGACTACCAGTGCAGACCCTGAAGGCAAGGGTGATGGCTCAAATAATTGGATTCCTTCCACCCTTGTGAGAGACTGGCATTGAGTTCCTGACTCCCTGCTCTGGCTTCAGCCGAGCCCTGGCTATTGTGAGCATTTGGGACATGAACTGGTAGATGCGAGCTCTCTCTGTCTCCATATTCCATATAAATGTACAATATTTTAAAAACAGAATTAGTAGGCTCATTGAATAAGCATTTGAAAGTCAGCTAAAAATCAAACATTTTTGGGGAAATGATCACATTTTCTTCATTGTCATTAAGACTGAGTATCTATGGAAACATCAGCGTAATTGTCTGTGCTGTTCCAGATAAGGATAGGCCATGTTTTTTTTTTTTTTTTTTTTTTTTTTTTTCATTTAACTCTGTAGAGTGGGACAGGCATCTATCTGGTACAGCGGTTAAAATGCTGTGGGACACCTGCCTCCCTTATTGGAGTGCCTAAGTCTTGGCTCTGCTTCTGATTCCAGCTTCCTGATAATGGGCACTCTGGGAGCCAGCGGGTGCTGCTGGCTCAAGTGCTTGGGACCCTGGTTCCCCATCTGGGAGACCCAAATTGAGTTCCCAGCTCCTGGCTTTAGCTTGGCCCAGCCCTGGATGCTTGAGGCACTGGAACAGCAATTGGAAGGTCCTTCGGTGTTTGTTTCTCATGCTTGCTCACTCTCTCTCTCAGCTTTCAAGTGAAAATAAATAAAGATAAAATTGTTAATGATGTAAATCTGAAGAGTACCATGATTAGAAGCTTGAGCTCTATCCCTGCTGATTTTGGAGGGGATTGTCTTTTTATTTTATTATTTTCATTTTAATTTAAATAACAAGATGTGATGTGCTTTTTAAGTGTTTGAATATCAGCAAAATGCAATAGACTTTTGAAAAAACTTCAATTCTAGGGATTCTATTATAAATAGTTTGCGTTCAATGGATGCCTTGTTTTGTGGTTCCCTCCGGGGCGGGGGGGGGTGTAATTCTCTGAGTTAAGCTTCATGGAAAAGTTATTAAGTAGATCTCACAGGCATTAAACCATTTCTCAATCATAGTTGACGCCCTATGTTCTATTTCTGGAACGAGCGAGGGGCCAGTCTCTATCCCTTCAGTGGCAGAAGCATCTGCAGAGTTTGGGGTTTTCCAACTGAGGGACTCACCCCCTTTTAGGCTAACAAACCTTGCTTCTCTGTAGATGTTGTGATATTCTAGTAAATGAATTCAAAAGCTAAGCTTAACCTTTTGTGAATAACTGATCTTATCTGAACAAGACTGTCTTGCATATACCCACTCTCTCATTAATTGTACCAGGGTATTTCCTAGCTTAAAAACAATGATTTCCATTTTACAACAAAGTGATCACCTGTTCTCTCTTGAAAAGTTAGTTTAAAAGTTAGTTGTATTGGTCAGTCTATAAGAGGAGGGCCATTGTTAGCTTTTCAAAGGGACAATTATGGAAAATTGAAAGATGGATTAACAACCACCAGCAAAACCCCACCTGCAGTGCTGGCTCACTTCCTATTGAGCTCTCTGCTATGGCCTGGGAAGGCAGTAGAAGATGGCCCAAGTCCTTGTGGCCAATTGGAGAGTGAACTATTGAATGGAAGATTTTCTCTCTCTCTCTCTCTCTATGTAATTCTGACTTTCAAGTAAATAAATGTTAAAAACAAACAAACAAACAAAATAATAGCATTCAAATGAGAATGGCAGAGGTCTAAAAGCTGGTGACATTTCTTTATGCATGCACAATGACTCCTGGTAGTTTATCTGTTTATATGATTATCTCCCAACGTCCCTTCATCATAGTGGAGTGGATCTTTCATTTTTAAAAAAGATTTATGGTCTCTCTCTCTCTCCCCCTCCTTCCAGTTCTCTCTCCCCCTCCATCTTTCACCTCTTCATGAGAAAAAAATATAAAGTAAAAAAAAAAAAATTATTTGTGAGAGTTACAGAGAGGGAGGGGGAGGAGAGAGATACAGACATACACACACAGATCAATATATCTTCCATTCTCTGGTTCACTGCCCAGATGGCTGAAACAACCAGGACTGGAACAGCAGCTGGAGCCAGGAGCTTCTTCCAGGTCTTACATATGGGTGGCAGGGGCCCAAGTATTTGGGCTATCTTATGCTGCCTTTCCCAGGCCATTAGCAGGGAGCTGGATTAGAGTTGGGGTAACCGGGACTTGAACTGGCACTCACATGGGATGCTGCTGTCACAGATGGTCCCACCTGCCACGCCACAGTGCCAGCCCCAATGGAGTGTAACTTTCAGCGATCATAGTGCTCACCGTGTCCTTGCCCATGTTGGGCCCTCTTCCTTGGGCACACATATTTCTTCCTTCCTTGGTATCACCATGCATTACCTGCCAGTATTTAGTGGAAATGTCACTTCCTCTGGAAAGCTGCCTGCGTGTCCTCCAAAGCTTCCTGGGCTCATCTCCACTTTGCATCAGTAAATGATGATTGACGTACTTACTCTCTCATGAAATGGTGGGGTGGCAAGAGTGGTCTCCTCACTGACCCTTGTATGTCCAGCACCGTGCCTATGCAACGGAGGGGGCCAAAGTACAGGAGGTGGGTTTTTTGTTTGTTTTTTGAGAGACTTTGATCATTAACTGGCAGCTGTCTATGTGGCCCTCTGGCACAGTGGCTAAATCAAAATTTGGGGCACCTTCATTCCATATTGAAGTGCCTCATTCCAGTTCCAGCTACTCTGCTTCTGATCCAGCTTTTGGCTAATACCCATTCTTGGAGGCAGCAGATGGTGATGGCTCAAGTGCCTGGGTCCTTGTCACCTACTTGGGACACCTGCATGACAACGATCCCACATATGAATGGTCAGTTCAAGTCCTGGCTGTGCTCCCTGGTTCCAGCTTCCTGCTAATGCAGACCTTGGGAGGCAGCAGCAATGGTTCCAGCTTCCACCTGGCCCTGTGCAGGATGTCCCAGGCACTTGAGGAGTGAAACCAGCAAGTCGGAACTCTGACTGTTTCTGTTTTTCTCCTTCTCTCCCTGCCGCCCACTCAGTGCCTCTCAAATTTTTTAAAATGTTTTCTTTAAAATGTACTAATTCATTTTTTATAATGACATTCTCCATTAAAATCTTTTTTTTTAAATTAATTCATTTTCACTTTGAGAGGCAGATACAGAGATCTTCCATTTGCTGCTTCACTCTCCTAATGTCCACAACAGCCTGCGCTGGGCTAGGTTGAAGCTAGGAGCCTGGAACTCCACCCTGGTTGCCACCTTCCCAGGAGCATTAGCAGGAAGCTGGATGGGAATTCAAATTGGCACTCTGACATGGGATGCAGGCAGCTTGGCCTGCTGCTCCACATGCTGACTCCAGCATGTTTTGTTTTTGTTTTTAAAAGCACTTTTAATGTGATATTGAGGGACTGGTGTTGTGGTGTAGTATGAGTCTGTCACTGCTTGCTGTAATATGGGTATCCCATATCAGGGCACTGGTTCAAGTTCTTGCTGCTGCTTCCAATCCAGCTTCCTGCTAATGTGCCTGGGAAGGCAACAAAAATGGCCCAAATGCTTTGGCCTTTGCCATCCATGTTAGAGACCAGGATGGAGTTCTGGGCTCCTGATTTTGGCCTGGCCAAACTCTAGCCATTGTGACCTTTTGGGGAATGAAGCAGCAAATGAAAGATCTCTTTTCTCTCCTATTATTCCACTCTGCCTTTCAAATGAATGAATGAATAATAAATCTGAGTTCTTATTCTTCTGTTCAAAAAATGATGGCATTTTAATATATATTTTTTATTTAAAAGGAAGATATATAATTTTAAATATATTTATATATTTATTTAAAGGCAGAGGAGGAAAGTTAGATAGAAAGAAATCTTTTCATCTACTGGTTCACTCCCCAAATTGTCTTACAATGGCCAGGAGCCAAGAACTCCATCAGGGTCTCCTACAGGGTGACCGGGACCCAAGCACTTGGCCATCTTCTGTTGCCTTCCCAGGTTCAAAGTAGGGAGCTGGGTTAGGAGCAGAGTAGCTGGGACCCTAAGCAGTGTGCTCCAATAGGGGATTTGATATGGGATGCCAGTGTTGCAAACAAGCAGCACCTTAACCTGCCACAATGCTTCCCCCAACATATGTTGTGTTGTTGTTGTTGTTTTAAAGAATTTCTTTAGTTATTTGAGAGGTAGAATTACAGACAATGAGAGGGAGAGACAGAGAAAGGACTTCCATCCACTGGTTCATTCCCTAAATGGCCACAATGGCCAGAGCTATGCCAAACAGGAGCCAGGTCTCCCAGGTCTCCTACACAGGTACAGGGGTCCAAGGACTTGGGCCATCTTCTGCTTTCCCAGGCCATAGCAGAGTTTGATCGGAAGAGGAGCAGCAGGGACTAACTAGAACCAGTGCCCATATGGGATGCTGGTGCCGCAGGCAGAGGATTAACGTACTGCGCCACAGCACCAACCCACATACGTATTTTTGGAGGACATTTATTTAGGATTATTTTAGTTTATTTACAAATGTGTATTGTTAGATACTAAAAAGAAAAAGGAGTTATAGAGCAAGCAGTGTGAGTGGTTAAGAGCAGTTTCAGAACAAGTTCTAACTCATGTAAACTGAGTTAGATAATTTTTTTCTTTGTTGCCTCAGTTTATGAACTATGGTAGTTAGATTAAATTTTCTCTGATAGTCTCTGGTCTATAATCCTGTGGGGGTTTATTTGTTTTTAAGAGAAAGGAGATAGATACATATCTCCTTTTGTAATATATGAAAACCTTTATATATGTGAGTAAAATTTTTTTAAGATTTTTGTATTTATTTGAAAGGCAGATTTACTGAGGGAGCAGGACAGACACACATACACAGAGATTTGCCATCCACTGGTTTGCTCCCCAAATGACCACAATGGCCCAGGGCTAGGCCAGGACAAAACCAGGAGCCAGGAGCTTCATATGGGTCTTGTCTTCTGTATGGGTTGCAGTGGCCCAAGGACTTGAGTCACATTCAGTTGTTCTCACAGACACAATAGCAGGAAGCTGGATCAGAAGTAGAGCAGCCAGGGCTTGAACCTGCACCCATATGGGATGCGAGTGGTGCCCACCCCTACTTAAGTGATTGCAAAATCAAATAACAGTTCATGCAGTTAGTAGTCCTGATTTATTTCTTTTGAGGAAAAACAGTTAAGTGATAGCAAGTTCTGAATAATTAAGACTCTGATACAAGTTTTCTTGGTTTCTAATCTTGCTTTTCCTGGGACATAGTTATAAGTACTTCAGACTGGCCTCCAGTTTCTCTGCTAGTGATTTCTGTTTTCTCCATGAAAACTGAGTTGAGGCTGTCAAATTACTAAGTTTAGAATTCAAACAGACGTGGGCCAGCGTTGCCACTTGTGATGCTGGCATCCCATGTGGGTGCCAGTTCAAGTTCTAGCTGTTCCACCTTGGTTTTTTTTAATTTAATTTAATTTAATTTTTTTTTTTTTTTGACAGGCAGAGTAGACAGAGAGAGAGAGAGAGACAGAGAAAAAGGTCTTCCTTTTCCGTTGGTTCACCCCACAATGGCCGCTGCGGTCGGCGCGCTACAGCGCGCTGCACAGATCCGAAGCCAGGAGCCAGGTACTTCTCCTGGTCTCCCATGGGGTGCAGGGCCCAAGGACCTGGGCCATCCCCCACTGCCTTCCCGGGCCACAGCAGAGAGCTGGCCTGGAAGAGGGGCAACCGAGACAGAATCCGGCGCCCCAACCGGGACTAGAACCTGGTGTGCCGGCACCGCAGGTGGAGGATTAGCATAGTGAGCTGCGGCGCCTTCTGATCCAGTTCCCTGCTAATGACCTGGGAAAAGCAGTGGAGGTTGGGCCAAGTGCATGGGCACCTGCTACCTTCATGGGAATCCTGGAAGGCAAGCTCCTAGCTCCTGGCTTCAACCTGACTCCAACACTGGCTGTTGCAGCCATCTGGAGAGCAAACTAGCAGATAGACTCTCTCTCCCCTTCTCCCTCTCCCTCCCTCCCTCTCTCTCTCTCTCTCTGAGTTTCAAATAAATTAATCTTTTTTAAATAATTCAGATGGTTATAACCAATGGGTATATGTATGTTCAGACAAGAATGGATCTTCATGTGTAGCACCAGTTTGATATTTAGAGTTAATGCTAGCTCTTGTCATTTTCATTAACCCTCAATTCTAGCTGAGATGAGCTTTGGCTTTATTTATTAATTAACTTTACAGAGTAATGCACACAGACCTTTGCTTCTGCAATGTTGTGTGTCTCCGTGAGGATGCCATGCAGTGACAATCCCTATCCATGGGGCTCTTGAAAATATTCCATACTTGTAACTCCCCAAGACAGGTTGTATTTCACTGATGCAATATATGGAGTACATGACTAATGCATTGATTTAAATGTAAAATTGTATCATGGACCTCTAGTAAATGTTAAGTAATCAACCTGGAAAAAAAGTGTTGATTTTTTTTTATTGAAACATATTCATGTGTTTAGGAGGAGGGGCATACGTTATTCGAATGCAAGGGCTATCCTGTGTGCATGGGTGACAGGAAAGTGCAGCTGCTGTGGAGAAGAGTTTGGTGGTTCCTCAGAAAATTAAACATAAGACTTAGCATGTGATCTACTGATTCCATTCCTAGGTCTATGCATACTCAAAAGAATTGCAGACACTAACTCAAGTGACTGCTTGAATGCAAATATTCTTAGCAGTATTAGTCCCAATAGCCAGCAGGCAGAAGCACCCAGACTGTCAACAGAAAAATGGATAAAATTAATTGTGGTATATACATACAAAGGGACACGATTTGGCCATAAAAAGGAAAGACATTCTGACACATCCTACCACATAGCTGAGTCGTGCAAACATGCTAAGTGAAGTAAACCAGACACAAACGGATAAATACTGCAGGATACCACTTTTAAATGATGTACCTAGAGTAGTCAGATCCACAGACAGAAAGCAGAAGTTTCTTGCAGTTGAGGATAGGTGAATGAAAAATTATTGTTTGAATGATGACAGAGTATATGGGAAGGGGCTGATGTTCAGGAAGCAGAGTGGAGATGGCCACACTACTTGCTGAACGCACTTGATGATGTCACTAAATTGTACACTTAATAGTTGACATGGAACGTCGGTATTTTATGAGAATAAAAAAAATCGCAGAAAGAAGAGAAGTTAGAATCGCTGTAAAGCTAAAAGGTTTTAGACCCATTTCACACCTTAGTGTATTTGTGCTTGTTTCGTGGCTGCTTCATTCTGCACAGACAGCTCTCAGCCACGGCGTGGGCTTCATGGATTTGGAGTTGTGCTGGTGCGTGTGGTTACATCAGAATCCATTGGTTTTGCTACAAGTGTTTAAGGAAGAGTTGAGAACACCACACCCACTAAGGCTTTTTCCTTGATGTGAACTTGTTAAACACTTTGAGGGGTGGTGAGGGAGAGGGCGTTTAAAAGTGGGCAAACAAAACATGTTGGAGTCCCCGTCCCGACAAGGAAAGGCATGCTTTCGTGGCAAACCGAAAACCTAGGAACCAAGGCTGATAAAATGCAGGCCTTCCGGCCCTCACTCTGTTCCCAATTTCTGGTTGTGGGAATCTGTTCTAAATCCAACTGCAAGTGGAAAACCCATCTTTGGCTGAGCAGCCAGGCAGTCCGTCCTGCCAATCCCCCAAATGTGTTGCTGAAATGTTGGCCCTGCAGGGCTGGAGCTGGGGCTGTCTTCCCAAGACTGGAGCGGCTGTCAAGGTGGCTACAATGGGACGGTGACCTGCCCCTGCCCTGTATTTTAGCAGTGACCTTGAGTCCAGCCAGCTCCCGGCAGCTGCCCACTCCTCTGCTGCGCTGTTGTGACGCCGGGGGGCTAATGGGAGGGAAACTCCTCTGGCCCTGCCCTAGCAGTGTCTAGCAGGTGTCAGCCCCGGTGCCAGTTCTCCCCCCACCACTGAGCATGGGGGCCGTCCAGGTATGAGTGGGGAGGCGGTGGCTTGCGGGGGTCTGGGTCCCTGGGCAGTGGTGACTCCGTGTGACCACCAGGCTGCTGTGCAGATGGCTCCACATGGAGACCTGCTTGGCAGCTCTGCACAGAGATGCTCCAGTGACAGCTGATGGTCTTGGGAGAAAGAGGAGCCAAAGGTGTGCTTTTGTCCCAAAGGTACAAGCCCGGGTCCGCCTTCCGGTAGAACAGGGATTTCCTTGGGAAGTGAAGGTCATAGGGAATACCCAGAGAAATCCTGTCTCTTCCAGCTCTGAGAGTGGCAAGTGCATTTTGCAAACTCCTCCCCCTCCCCTTGTCCTCCTCCTGTCCTTTTTCCTTTTAAGTGGCTTCACGGTTATTTTTTAATCCGCCTTTGTCATTGGACATTTATTGACAGAAATCAAATCGCTGTGTTTCTGGGCAAAGCGCCTGCTGCAGAGAGGTGTGGTTCCCAGGAATGAGACACGCAGCCCAACAGCTGAGCCTACACTGTCCTCGCATAACCTCCCTGCCTTAAATATCGCCAATATTTAGCCTTGCCTTATAAAGTAAAAATGCACAATACCTTCCAGAGTTGCTGGAGCCCGAGTGCCCCCCGAGGCTCCCTTATGTCTCCTGTAGGTTGGAGGCAGAGCCATGCACCCCTCCCCCGCGCGGACCTGCCCTGGGAGCCGCCAAGAGGTTACTAATCAGGGAGACTGGGCCATCGATCCGATGGCGGCGACCTGGGGGATTTGTGTGCATTGTTTTTGCGAAGCCTCCTGTGATTTCGGCGCGACCAGATCCTGTGCGGCGAACTCCATGTCGCAGCTTGTGGCTGCCTGTGTCCTGTGGTGAGAGCCGAGCCACACAGGAGATCCTTTGTCTAGGAAGGACTAGGCTGAGAAGATCACTTTGGAGTTGCTAAGCTCTGCATTGCCATTGGCTGCACTCTTTGTGGGGCTGTTTTTGCAAAAGGCATGCCCAGCACGTCTACAGTGCTGGCAGGCCAGGGCTGCCTTTAAACACCATGATAATAATACCAAAAAGCAGTTTGCAGGAGTGCTCCACTGTAGCCGCTTCCTCTGCAGAAGCAAGCAAGATGGCTACCTCGTGGGCTTCGCTGTGAAGAATGCAGAGGCTAATTAAGACAGACTTTAAGGGGAGAAAAGGGTATTTCCCTGCTTCATCTTTATGCGAGGTTTTTTTTCAGTGACTTTGAGAGTATACATTTTACATAAGCTCCTTAGGTGCTGCCTAGCAAACATGGTGATGATTTTAAATGGTATAAGTAGTTTTACAGAGACATAGCCAGAAATTTGGGGGGAGTGGGAGCTATTTTTTTTTTTTTGCTTAAATGGAGGTTCATTTTGCAATTTGATTTTTTTTTAGGTTATAAAAGAAAACAAGAGGCCCCAGAGGGAAAAGAAGCCCAAAGTTTTAAAGGTAATCAGCTGTTGATTAAATAATATTTAATTTTTTTCCATTTCATATAATATTTTTCTGTCACTTGGGTGAATTTGAAGTATAGTGGATGTGGATACTCCCAGATTTTCAGTAGATAAATGAATTTTCACCCAACTAAAGTGTTTTCTCTCCTGTTTTTTTTTTTTTTATGTGCTGCATAGTGTGCATATTAGCATCCTTTATTTTCAACTCCACACAAGTCTGCAGAAGGAAAAGTTTATATGCAAAGTATTGTGAATAAAATTCATTTTTCTTTGCAGCATCTGCATTTGTTGTGTTGCACCAGTGTGTAAACTTAAGCTCTTTAGGAGAATGGCACTATTTGAAGTTGACAGCTATGATCGATTGTGATTTTAATAGACCTTACATTAAATACTATTTGAAAATGTGTGATTTCTTTTTTCATCCAGAGATAAAGGGTCCTCAGAGATTTTAGTTCAACTTAAAATGTGTAAGTCATTGAAATATTACAGCCAAATTATGAATGCTTAATCCAAAATTCTCAGTGTAATCATCTTTTAATTTGGGCATCAGGAATATATAGGAATATTCATGTTTATTTTCTTTATTTTGCCTAGTGAATATTTAGTTGTAACCTAATTCAGTTATAAGCCAGTAATCTGTTGTTGTGAGCTGTGTACAGCATTTAGAAGGGTTAATTTAAAAGCATATGGCATCACTAAAAGTTCAAGGCTAGCTTTAGTCTAGCAAATAGGTGCTTGTGTGTTTAAAATTTCAAGTGGTGGATTGCTATTATAAACATTAGCAACCTTAGACAACCTTTTAATTCTAGAAGAAATGTTAAGCAATAAAATTAATGCTCTCTATATTGTA
The DNA here is from genome assembly GCF_964237555.1 of Oryctolagus cuniculus. Taxonomy (NCBI): domain Eukaryota; kingdom Metazoa; phylum Chordata; class Mammalia; order Lagomorpha; family Leporidae; genus Oryctolagus; species Oryctolagus cuniculus. The sequence goes on from NC_091446.1 coordinate 60,496,300, forward strand.
TACATTTAATTTAAAATATTTTAACTTAATCATAGCTTTTCCTGGCAAAGAAAGTTTTAGCCCTCAAAAGGAGCAACATGTTGAACTGTCAATGTGGCAGAATTTTCTTGCATTTGTTTTCCCTGTCATAAAGCTTGAAAATGTTGACTTGAAGAACCAAGCCTTGCATTGCTTTCTCATTTGTCTGACCACCTTGAGCTTCCATTTCCTGTGTGTACCCAGCATTGCTATATACATGTTTCATCAACCAACAAGTATTTATTTAATCTTTACCACTTAGTCAGCCTTGTGCTAGGCACTGTGAAATGAATGAAATTGCCTGGCACAAACTTTCATTGAATCTGGACAAATAGAATAACGATCATTTTCTTTCTTTCTTTCTTTCTTTCTTTCTTTTTTTTTTTTAAGATTTATTTATTTTGAGAGAGAGAGAGAGAGGTCTTTCATCCACTGATTCACTCCCCAAATGTCCACATTGGCTGGAGTTGAGCCTATCTGAAGCCTGGAGCTTCTTCTATGTCTCCCACTTGGGTGGCAGGGACCCAAGGACTTGGACCATCTTCTCCTGCTATTCAGGCAGTACTTTCTCAGGCACATTAGCAGGGAGCTGGATCAGAAGTAGGGCAGCTGGAACTCAATGGGTGCCCATATGGGACACCAGCAGGTCAAGACTTCAATCCACTGAGCCTCAGTGCTGGCCCCCATTTTCTTTTTCTTCAAGATTTTTTTTTTTTTTTAATTTGGGCATCAGAGAAAGATAAACCAACCAGCCACCCACTGGTTCATTCTCAACAGAAGCTGGGAACTCAGTCCAGTACTCCCTGTGTGGATGGCAGGAACCAATCACTTAAGCTGTCACCTGCTGCTCCCCAGGGTCTGTATTAGCAGGAAGCCAGAGTCACCAGCCAGAGCTGAGTGAAATACAGTCACTCCTAGCTGGGGTGTGGGCATCTTAACTGTAGAACTAAATTCCCATTCCTGCTTTTCTTTATTGATTCATCCACCCCTTCCCCAACTATAGGAGTGTATTAGCAACAGCCTTACCTAGGTTTCCTGATCTCTCCCATATATATAGTGTATTTTATTTATTTGAAAGTCAGAGTTTCAAAGAGAATGAGAAACAGATCTTCCATCCACTAATTCACTCTCTAAATGGCTGTAATGGCCAAGGATGGACCAGGTAGAAGCAAGGTGCATGAGACTCTGTTGGGGTTTGCCCAAGTACTTTGTGTTCCTCTGCCTTCCCAGGTGCATTAACAGGACTGTATCAGGAGCAGAACAGCCAGGACTTGACAGCTGAAGCTCTGATTTGCGATGACAGTGTCACAAGCGGGGAGCTTAACCTACCCCACAACAACACTGGTCCCATAATCTCATCCTATACTAGATGTACTGGTATATCCACTTCAGGCATTTTTTAAAAAAAAAGATTTATTTACTTATTTGAAAGAGGTACAAAGGGACAGAGAGTGAGTTATATATCTAATACCCACTGGTTCAATCTTCAGATGGCTGCACACAACCAGGACTTTGCCAGACTGAAGCTGGGAGCTAGGAATGTTGTCCCAGTCTCCCACATGGTGGCAAGGGCCCAGGCACTTTGTCCATCTTCCACTTCTTTCCCAGGCCATTATCAGGGATCTGGGTAAGAAGTGGAGCAGCTGGGACCTAAACCAGCACCCATATGGGATGCCAGCATTGCATTGCAGGCAGCGGCTTTACCCATTCCTCCACAATTCTGGTCCCCACCTCAGGCGTATTTGTCTTGAATTCTTTAGGGGAGGAATAATTCTAGTCTCACTGTTACATTGTCAAATTTAGGGAAGCAGTAGGCAAAAGGCGCCATCTTTGTATTTAGTTTAGACTATACCTGGCAGCCAAGTCCTCCCACCTTTGCTAGGAGCTAGAACTGGGCTTTGGAAGTGCTGTTTAGTACTATGTTTATTTTGCTAGTCTGTGGGTGTCTGTCACCTGGAATACATTTCAGAAGTAAATATGATTTGGGATTCACGGCAATGGACTCTTTTAATAAGTGCCTGTGGGTAGCCGAATTTCATCTGGTATCACAAACAGCTGAATTCTTAACTCACTTTCCCTCTACAGGTGCTGATGGGTGCTCAAGGATAGGGATGTGCTTGAAAAGGAAAAATAATTCTGTTTTCTGGTGTTTGCATTTACAATTTTTTAAAATTTTGTTAATCATAATATTTCAAAGAAATGCGAATCACTCTCAAGCAAATGTAGAATACAGTGTGTAGCCAAAAAGGACGTGAAGTTAAGAAAGGGAAATCTGTGTGTTGTGGGGGAGGGTAGGAGAAGAATACACTTGGAACTTAAGGTTTAACGGGTGAAGTTCCAGCTGGATGCTACCCAGGGGACTGACAGGTGACAACTTGGTGTCTTTTATAATTCTCTGTCTTTGCACTTGGCGTTGACTAGAGATCTAGCCTACTTCCTTTGATTATTTATTTGAAAGGTAGAGTTAGAGGGAGAGGGAGGGAGGGAGGGATAGAGAGGAAGAGATAGAGAGAGAGAGATCTTCCATCTGCTGGGTCATCCCCCAAATGGCTGCAAGAACCAGGGCTGGGTAAGACTGAAGCGAGCAGCCAGGTGGTATTTCTGAGTCTCCCCTGTGGGTGCAGGGGCCCAGGCATTTGACACATTAGCAGGGAGCTGTATCCAAATTGGGACAGCCAGGACTCATGGGATAGTGGCACTGCAGATGGAGGCTTAACCCACTGTTCTACAGCGCTGGCCCCAGCAGAGTTTCATTCAGGGATTGTTTTTAAAGGGTGTGGGCAGAGTTAAGGATAAAACTAGGAATGGAAAAGAACCACTAAAGAAGGCAGAGACCTTGGGCCGGCCCTGTGGTGTCGTGGTTATAGCCGCAGTCTGTGGTGACAGCATCCCATACGAGCACAGGTTCCAGTCCCTCCTGTTCCACTTCTGATCCAGCTCCTTGCTATGTGCTGGGAAAGGAGTAGAGGATGGCCCAAGTCCTTGGGCCCCTGCACCCATGTGGGAGACCCTCTGGAAGCTCCTGGTGGATGGTTTCAGTTCGGCACAACTCTGGCTGTTGTGGCCATCTGGAGAGTGAACAGTGGATGGAAGAACCCTTCTCTCTCTCTCTCTCTCTCTCTCTCTCTCTCTCTCTCTCTCTTCTCTTGCTGTCTCTCTGCCCCTCTGTATATAACTTTTCCTTTCAAATAAATAAATAAATCTTTTAAATTAAAAAAAAAAAAAAAAGACTGAGTCCTATTACCGCTACCAAGCCCCAACAGGAAAGAGGGTGGGAGCAGGAACCCAGGCCAACTAGTTGTAGGTAGATAAAGGGAACACAGGCTTTAGCTGTGGCCTTTGGTAGAAGGATGCTTCTGCAAGCAGTCATTGTGTGTGTTCAGTCTCCTGCTGCTTTCATTGGTTAATCTCAATGGGAAGCCCAAGGAACAGGGAACCCTCTGGTGGAGTATATCCTGGCTAGCCTCCTGGGGCCGGGAAGAAGGTGTATAAGGTAGAACATGTGCCTGGAAAGGCATATAGCCCAAAGTAGCATCTGCAGTGACCACACAGCAAAAACAGTCCCAGAACTACAGTAGGGACATGATGGCATGGCTAAGTATGGGTGGTTTTTGCAAATCATCTCATGTTCAACTGCATGGACATATTTGACAGGGGACACATTTATATATTCTATAATTAGATAGTCTTGTGGCTAGCAAGGGATATTTTCTATATATTTTATATATTTGTTCACAATATGCCATCCAAATGATACAGTATTTGGATGAACTGAGTGAACAAATATGAAGAAAGGTCAGTGGATATTAAACCAGGAAACCATGCGTGGAGGTTGATTGGTGGAATAAAAGCGGAAACCCCTGCTGGGGTCCTCACTGGCCATGCTGCTCTCCTCCCTCCCTCCCCTCTTACTTCCCCTCCTTCCATCCTAATACTGACCAAGGACAATGAGCCAGGGTGCTGGAGGACTAGGACCCTATCTCACCAGAAGAGAACAGAACACTTGCAAACAGCTATGTGTGAAGGTCTTTGAAATAGGTTTTAAACTGAGAAGTGAGTCTTGAATGAATCACATTCACAGGTGATTTTGTTTGGCATGACATACTGACAATGTTTAGTGCCATCGCACCTATTAAACGCTCCTAAGCTGGCCTTTGTGAACAACATTAGTATTAACATTCAGTACATATTTTTTGAGTACATACTAAATTCTGGGCTACAATGATCTTTAAGAGCAAAATGAAAGTCCTGCCCTCAAGGAGATTAAATGCTGTTGAAAAACAAGAGGGACAGGCCGGCGCCGTGGCTCAATAGGCTAATCCTCCACCTTGCGGCGCCGGCACACCGGGTTCTAGTCCCGGTTGGGGCGCCGGATTCTGTCCCGGTTGCCCCTCTTCCAGGCCAGTTCTCTGCTATGGCCAGGGAGTGCAGTGGAGGATGGCCCAGGTGCTTGGGCCCTGCACCCCATGGGAGACCAGGAAAAGCACCTGGCTCCTGGCTCCTGCCATCGGATCAGCGCGGTGCGCCGGCTGCAGCGGCGGCCATTGGAGGGTGAACCAACGGCAAAGGAAGACCTTTCTCTCTCTGTCTCTCTCTCTCACTGTCCACTCTGCCTGTCAAAAATAAAAAAAAAAAAAAAAAAAAAAAAAAAAGAAAAACAAGAGGGACAAAGAATGTACAAATAAATAGCTCCAAATAGTGGTAACAGAACCAGTCATTTCTTTACTATGTTGTTATTATGTATGCTACTGTTGGTTTAAAAAGACTAAATTATATGTCATTGAATTACCTTGTTTATCTTTGAAATCTATTAAGCTATAAGAAATGGAAGATAACAGAGTTGCTAAAGATTTTTGTCTGCATACTTATCTATAACTTTGTTTCCAGTTAGTAAAAGAAATAATTGGGAAAGTGATCATTTTCTTAACTCAGTTTAAAATGCAACATTCCATCACCTGTAGCAATATGTTGCAAATTTAAATGCTAAATTAAATAGTAAGGTTGACCTTTGTTCAGGGGAAAAACATTCCATTTTGGTAGAATCCTTCATAGTGCTGGGCATCTAATCCTGGACTTCTGGATGTATAATAGGTTAGTGGGAGAAATTTTGGAGATGGTGGTAAGACTAACCACAGGCCAGCGCTGCAGCTCAATAGGCTAATCCTCCGCCTGCGGCACCGGCACACCAGGTTCTAGTCCCGGTCGGGGCACCAGATTCTGTCCCGGTTGCCCCTCTTCCAGGCCAGCTCTCTGCTGTGGCCAGGGAGTGCAGTGGAGGATGGCCCAAGTGCTTGGGCCCTGCACCCCATGGGAGACCAGGAAAAGCACCTGGCTCCTGGCTCCTGCCATCGGATCAGCGCGGTGCGCCGGCCGCAGTGCACCAGCTGCGGCGGCCATTGGAGGGTGAACCAACGGCAAAGGAAGACCTTTCTCTCTGTCTCTCTCTCTCACTGTCCACTCTGCCTGTCAAAAAAAAATAAATAAAAAAAAAAAAAAAAAAAAGACTAACCACAAAGGGATAGCAGCTTAAATAAGAACACACAGAGAAACATATAAATTGGAAGAAGATATTTTCAGAATACAGAAAGAGCCTATCAATTTAATAATTTAGTTTGTTGACTCAACACATGGTCCTTATTTTGCTCATTATGTCATAAGCTGGCAAAAACTATTAAAGACGTGTGCTCACGCATCAGTGTTTATTCACACGATCAGAGGAACACATGGGGCTTCTGGTTTCATACCCAGAGTTTGTAATATAGCATCTTGCCTGGGGATGATCCCACTGATCTCAGGGCAGGGCTCTCCAGCTTTCACTGGAGCGTGTGCATTTCCAGGGACTCGAGACTCACGTCACGTCCATTCTATGATTTCTAGGAATGATCCCAGAGAGTCAGTGAATAAATCCAAGTGGGGCTGGATGGGCTTGAGGAATGTTTCACTCAAGCTACAAAAAGAAGTCTGTTGAAATTTTCCTAGTCCACAGAAGAACATATGCCTTCTGTCTTGAATACATATGCTCATACTGTGCTTATGTGTTGACGGTGCTGGATTCGTATTTCTGAGGTCTCCCTTACATCTCAATAGATGCCCACAGACTGACTGGAATCTGTTCCTGTGTGTGAGACAAAAATAGCCAAATAACTATTCTATTTTTCTTAAAACCATATATTCTATAATTAGAAAGTTTTCTATATATTTGTTCCCAATATGTCATCCAAAGGATACAGTATTTGGATGAACTGAGTGAACAAATATGAAGAAAGGTCAGTGGATATTAAACCAGGAAACTGTCTGTGGAGGTAGATCAGTTGATTAAGTATTGATCTTAATTCTTTTTCATGGTAATTCTTTTAATAATGGATTCCCTTTTAGTGTCCATAATATATCGTTTATTTTTATGTTTTCAAAAATGTGGTGGAGGGTTTATCTACAAGAATGGCCATAGTAAGAGAATGCAGGCTGCCTTTTTGAGAAGTGCTTATGTTTCAGAGTTGTAAATGTTTTTAGTATTTACCTATAGTCCTTTTCTGTATATAAAAAGGAGTGAAAGGATGAGACACTACAATTTGATCAATAAAATTTAGTGTTGTCACAAGAATTTCATTAAAGCACAGGTTCTTGCCACAATTCAATATACAACAAATATACTTATTTTTAGCAATGTGGTTATTCCACTAATATAATATTAACTAAATTAATCAAAATTATTTAAAATATTTAATTTATGAATGTATAATTTGATATGCATACACATGCACACATGACCATGCAATTGTTTTAGAGTTGAATGATTTGAAAACACATAAAATGTTTCAGACAGCTTTAGCATATTCTAATCTCTCAATAGTGATTATTTAACTATTTACTTATATAATTTTTGTTCTTTTGAAAGATAGAGAAACAGATACACAGAGAGATCTTCTATCCATGCACTTCAATATGGGATATGAGTGTCCCAGGTGACAACATCACTGTGCTAATGGCATGGTCCAGAAATAAGATTTTAAAAGTTGCACATAGGAAATTTTTCTTTCTCTTCTATTTGTAAAGTACATCTTTTATAGAATTAGCTCCAGAATTAGGCTAGAATACCATCTCTATGAGAAATAATCTCACAGTTGATGGGTAATTTGAATTAGAGATCTCAGTTGCAAAGGCAAACACAGGGATGAACCCTTTTGTAATAGGATAGAGCCAAGAGTGTCGCTGGCAAGGTACTTAAATATTTCTTCCCAATAAGATCCTCCTGAGGAGTGCCTACCAGATTATCAAAAAACTGATTTTTTAAAAGATTTATTTGATTTATTTGCAAGGCAGAGGTACAGAGAGAGAGAGAAAGAGAGGAGCTTCTTCCTGGTCTCCCATGTGGGTATAGGGTTCCAAGCACTGGGGCTATCCTCTGCTGCTTTCCCAGGCACATGATCAGAAGTGGAGCAGCCCGTGGAACACCTAAATGGGATGCTGGTGCTGCCGGTTGGGGCTTTAACCCGCTGCACCACAGCGATGTCCCCAACATGGGGAAATTTAACTGAATTCTTTGAGACCTATTTTCTGTGGAATGGGAATAGTGACAAAGCCATAGAATTCTGGGGTAGGATACACAATGTATAACTCATTGAATTCATCCCAATCAGTAGTAGTTGTCATCGTTTTTTTGTTAATTATTAATATAAAATAAAAACCTTTAAAAAATATGAATGTATTGAGATTTTGAATTGCTTTTATTACTCTATTTTTTTTTTTTTTTTAGACAGGCAGAGTGGACAGTGAGAGAGAGAGACAGAGAGAAAGGTCTTCCTTTGCCGTTGGTTCACCCTCCAATGGCCACCGCGGCCAGCACACTGCAGCCGGCGCACCACGCTGATCTGACGGCAGGAGCCAAGTACTTTTCCTGGTCTCCCATGGGTTTGGGCCATCCTCCACTGCTCTCCCTGGCCACAGCAGAGAGCTGGCCTGGAAGAGGGGCAACCGGGACAGAATCTGGCGCCCCAACCAGGACTAGAACCCGGTGTTCCAGCATCGCAGGCGGAGGATTAGCCTAGTGAGCCGCGGCACCGGCCTATTACTCTATTTTTTTTTTAAAATGTATTCATTTTTATTTGAATGCAGAGTTAGAGAAAGACAGATCTTGTTAGGAAAAGTTGCAGATTGGTGGCCTCCTCACACTGGGCAGAATAGAGAGGAAGCAAGCCGGCGCGGGGGCTCACTAGGCTAATCCTCTGCCTTGCGGCGCCGGCATACCGGGTTCTAGTCCCGGTCTGGGCGCCAGATTCTGTCCCCGTTGCCCCTCTTCCAGGCCAGCTCTCTGCTGTGGCCAGGGAATGCAGTGGAGGATGGCCCAAGTACTTGGGCCCTGCACCCCATGGGAGACCAGGAGAAGTACCTGGCTCCTGCCATCAGATCAGCGCAGTGCGCCGCAGTGCGGTGGCCGTTGGAGGGTGAACCAAGGGCAAAGGAAGACCTTTCTCTCTGTCTCTCTCTCTCTCACTGTCCACTTTGCCTGTCAAAAAAATAAAAAATAAAAAGAATAAATAAAAAAAGAATAGAGAGGAAGCAGTGTAGGAATTTACAGCCAGACCGGATTTATTCAGAGAAAATAAATTCATGGAAGTGGGTGACCAATTGTCTGCGTGCAAATTGATGGAACACAGGGCAGACAACCCAGACCCCCCAGGGGCCTAGACTTTTTAAGGTGGGCTAGGGATGGTGATGGGGGTGGGGGTAGAGGGTAGCAGGGGAATTCCTGAAAATGGGTGGGCCTTGGGAACCTGGAAAAGAATGCAGGGTGGGTATAAAGGCAATAGGGTGTGAGAGGCCACTGAGATTCAATGGGAAGGAGTACATTCCAATGTTTATCTTTCTTTTGTGCAATGAGCAAGAATGGCTGATGGTTATATCTTTATTCCATTAGATCTTCCATCCATTGGTTCAGTCTTTGATCTGTTGAGTCATTCCCCAAATGGCTGGGGAAGTTGGTACTGGCCAGGCTGAGGTCCAAGCACTTTGGCCATCTTCTGCTGCTTTCCCAAGCATCTTAGCAGGGAACTGGATCCAAAGTGGAGCAGCCAGTTCGTATGGGATGCAGGCCTCTCAGGCAGCTGTGCCACACTGCCAGCCCTGCCTTTATTATTCTTTCTCCTAGGATGTGAACTCTTTGAACATGGAACAGTAGTCCCCTCTATTCTCGTTAGTCTCTTAACAGGATATCTGCGTCTACAACTCAGTCAATTTTTCAATTCGGTGAATGATTAAATTAAGGCTCTTCATGGCCCAGGGTTATTCAGTTAGATCTAAAGTATAGATATTAATGTAATGACATCTGGGTATAAAGGAGAGACCATTTCCTCAAATCATCAAGCCAGTCTTAATATTTTAACAAATTGCTATGGAAATCAGGATACATTTCTTTAATGTGATTTATTTGTTTCTCTGTGTTTTTCCTTACAAAATCCCAGGAACTACAGACAAGTTCCAATGTTCTTTTGGTGTAGTTCCCCCCCACCCCCAACCATTTGACATTTTATCTTTAAGTACTGGAGCATGTCTCTCCTAAGATAAGGAATATTTTTTCACATGAGCACAATGCAAATTATCATACTGTCAGGGTTTGATAATGGTTCTTTCTACCAAGCATATGATAGACTATCCATCTTGCAGTCAGTCAGTTCAATTCCTCTGCTCCTAATCCTTGTAAGCTGTTTTCCTCCTTAGCCAGCATCAGGATTATACCAACACTGGGTCTTGGATTTGCCTGTTATTTTCTTTGGTCATTTGTTACATTTTTATGAACTCTTTTGATTTGAAGATCCAGTGATATAAATAACTAACAGCAAATTTCAGGTTTCGTGTAGTATTTCAAGCAATCCATGTTGCAGCCTTTCTGGACGTTGTCCAGTGCCCCCATGATCTGAAATTTATAATTAGAGGAGATTAGCAGTTTGGGAAAAATACATATGGATAAAGTCAGGAATTAAACTGATCTGCTGCAAACATACCAGGTGGTAGCAGGGAATGGAAGATAAAGGGGTGCCCTAATTATTGGCTCCCTGAAAAATAAGATGAAATAATGTGTACCGCTACAGGGCAGTACAAAAACAATATTGTGTTGAAGTAAATGTTTCTGTGAACCCTATGAAAATGTGAAGTTTATTTGCTGATGAAGATAATAGAAGCTATTTCCAAATGTTAATTTTGTCACTGCACCCATGAAATCATCTATGCCCTCACTTAATGGAAAGGATGAAATAGCTGCTCTGCAGGATAGAACGTTTCATCAGAAATTGAATCCAGCTGCCCAGGGTTTATTTAAAGCCTCTGATATTTGAGTACTTGAGTACAACAAGTTTGGACCATCTGAACGCTGTTACCCAGGCCATCTTTCGTAAGATACAATGAGCTGTGACAGACTATCATTGTCATGTGAAGACTGGATTGGCTAATTTCTAGGGGAAAATTGTGAAAATTCATTCATGTGCTGCTCATAGTCAGAAAAAGAAAGAACACGACATTTAAGTCACCAAACTGAGTCAAATTCATTGTCCAAGAAATTTAATCTATCTACTCAACTCTGAAGGGGGAAAGCATTCTGTTATCCCCCATTTTTCTTTATGGACATCACAAAAATTAAGAAATATTTTAAAAATTTTATTTATTTGGGGCCCGTGCCGTGTCTCACTTGGCTAATCTTCCACCTGCAGTGCGGGCATCCATACGGGCACTGCTCCTCTTCCAGTCCAGCTCTCTGCTGTGGCCCAGGAGGGCGGTACAGGATGGCCCAGGTGCTTGGGCCCCTGCAACCGCCCGGGAGACCAAGAGGAAGCACCTGGCTCCTGGCTTCGGATTGTGCAGCGCCAGCTGTGGTGGCCATTTGGGAAGTGAACCAATGGAAGGAAGACCTTTCTCTCTGTATCTTTCACTGTCTAGCTCTATCTGTCAGAGAGGCAGAGAGAGAAAGGATGGATTTTCTGTGTACTGGTTCACTCCCCAAATGGCTGCAACAGCCAGATTTTGGCCACACAGAAGCCGAGATTCAGGAACTCCATCCTGGTCTCCTACATGGGTGGCAGGGCCCCAAGCACTTGGTTCATCTTCCATCTTCCCAAGCACATTAGCAGGAGGCTGAACTGGAAGCCAAGTGGTCAGGCTCAAGTAGGTGGAGCAATGCGGGATATGGAATGCTATAACCCTCAGTGGTGGCTTAACCTGCTGCACCACAGTTCTGTCCCTGTGTGCATTTCTTACAAGTGACAACATCTTACCAAACTACTGCAGGACCAATCTAAGGAAATAAACATTGCTATGTTATTGCGCTGTTGCTATCTTATCTACAAACAGAGTCCTATTCAATTTTAATGATCCTTATAAAGCTTTCTACAACAAAGAATAATCCCATCATGCATTGCATTTATATTTCCTCATGGTTAGATTCTAGTTGTGCATTTTTACAAAAATATTCAGTTACTCTTCTTCATTTTGTAAATAAGTAACCTTTTATGGAAATACATTGAGCGTGGAAGTTTTCTCTTATTCTCCTTGACTTTTAGCATCCTTGAGGCTTTTTATCTGAATGAAATACTAGTATGTTAGGCTGCATTTAAGTTTTAAGTAGTAAATTAACAGAATTGTTAATGGTAAGTAGTAATGAAAGCTGTCTATGGTTAGTCAAATGGATAATCGTGGTTGAGAAAGTTGAATTCAGGTTACTGTTTGGGAAAAGGTAGACATAGTAATGGAGATGTTGAAAAAGTAGACACTGTGGAATGAGGCTAGCTAGATACAGAATTTCAGTGGAATGTGAAATAGACTGCATTCTTTCTTTATCTTAACATTACCCAGTCCTATCTTCTAAGGTTATAACCTTATCTCACCAGGAACTTGAGAGGAAAAAGAGAAAGAGTGTGTGGGGGGAACTAAATGGAGACAAAGTAAAATAGATAACAAATCAGTGACTACTTACTTGTCCAATCTGGGACTAAGAGCTCTGAAGAAAAGAAAAACACTTTTCTATTGACATGATAGGAAGTCAATAAGCTTAAAATGTCTGTCCTTCAGGGTATATACAAAAAAGAAAACCCACAGTTATTATTTGATAACCTCTAACTAAAATTTCCAGTTTATCAAGACAACAGCATAGGTGTACTACAATCTTGTGATTCATGGGCAGCATATCAAAGTGTCACCACAGTTAAGTTTTAGCAGAGGAAAATGCAAAGCAAATCTGTAGGACTCAATAAGAAACCTTCTTAACTCATGTAAAAATGCCGTAGTTTTAAATTATAAAAAATTTCTTTAAAGAAATTAAAGCAGATATAGGCATTGAAAACAGGGTTCCTGATTCTCAGTGTTCCTTCTTGCAATGTTATCAGAGACACATATGCTCCAGTTTTGTAGTTATCCTTCCAAATATAGTTTCAATACATAAAAGTATGTCTATGATTAAGTATGGGAGTACCACAGCAAGTATATTATGAAAACTATGCACCAAAATAATTATCTTTAATTCCCTTTTAATACAAACTTTGAAGTTTTCTTATATATGTAGTATACATTGAGATATAAAAACTGACTTTTTTCATGGTAACATTAAATTACTTTAATTATAAATTGACAAATTATAGTTGTTTGTGCTTATGGAGTTACATATTGGCATGATTTATGAAGACAGAGTGGAATAAATTGAGCCATGCTGATAAATATATCACTTCAAATACTTATCATTTACTATGGTAAGAACATATACAATTTTCTTTATGGATTTTCAAATGTGCATTATTGATATTATTATAGCTGTATTTAACCCCATGTAATTAGCACCATTTAGTATATTATACATGCAGTGAAATACTCAGAGTATAAATATTATTCAACAACTTTTGCAAAATACATGGTAAGTCACCAGTCATTTCTATCACTCTAGCAAACACCTTTGTGGCTCTTTCTGTTAATTTATTCTTTCTCCAAACAAGGATTGATCTGAGTTTTATTGGTATAGGTTAGTATTTTCTGTGTTTTTTTGCCTTGATATATAATTCGTATATATAATTCAACCTACTCATTTAATTGCTACTTTCAGCAACTTTTTATATGCTTACAATTGTGGATCCATCACCACAATCAATTTTGGAACACTTTTGTCACCCCAGAAAGTATTTGTGCTTGGAGCTGTCACCACCTAATCCCTTCATGTATCCTGGTCCTTGGCAACCACTAATCTACTTTCTGTCTCTGTGGATTTGTGCACCGTAGAGGTTTTGTGTCAATAACATCACAGAATATGTGATACTTTGTGGGTTTCTTTCACTTCCATAATCTATATTCAAGGTTCATCCGTGTTGTTGCATGTGGCACAATGTCTTTCTTTCATTTTTCCTCACAGAGTAATGTTCTTCTTCTTTTTTAATTACAAAGGTTTATTTATTTATTTGAAAGTCAAAGTTTTTCAGACAGAGAATGAGAGGTAGCGAGAGAGAGGTCATCCATCCGCTGGTTCACTCCGCAATTAGACACAATGGCCGGAGTTGGGTCGATTCAAAGCCAGGAGCCAGGAGTTTCCTCAGTTGGCAGCCATTCCTCCCCGCCCCCTCACTTTCATTATGGTCACTCATGGACAAATTTTGGGGTGGAGATGTTTTCATTTCTATTGAGTCTATACTTAAAAAGTGTGGAATAAATAGGTCATATGCTTATTCTATGTTTAGCTTTTAGGGGAACTGCCAAATTTTTCCAAGGCAGCTGCATCGTTCTGCATTGCCACTAGTAATGTAGGAGGGATCTGATTTCCCTACATCCTGGCCGACACTTGTGAATGTCCGTCTTAAAAAGTTTTATTCCTGCTGGTGGGTAGGCAAAGCAGAATCTCAGATGCCAAATGATATTCAACATCATTTCTTATTCTTATTTGCCATTGTATATCTTCTTCAGGACACGTTGAGCTATTTGACCTTTTATTATTGTATTGCTCTTAATTTTGTGTATCCTAACTCCCATCCCTTATTAGATGTGTGATTCTTGAGAATGTTGAAACACAAACATTAAAAATGTTATGCCTAGTTTAGGTTTTTCTTTGATTGCCAATGCTTTTTGGTTCATTTTAAAGATTATTGCTTAATCTAAGGCCACAAATAGTTATATTTGTGTTTTTTCTTTTATTTGTTTACTTGAAAGTCAAAGTTAAGAGAGGCAGAGGCAGAGAGAGAGAGGTCTTCCATCCATTTGTTCACTCCCCAGATGGCCACAGTGGCTAGAGCTGCATGGATCTGAAGCGAGGAGCCAGGAGCTTCTTCTGGGTCACCCAAGTGGATACCCTGGCCTAAGCACTTGTGCCATCTTCTACTGCTTTCCCAGGCCATAGCAGAGAGCTAGATAGGAAGAGGAGCACATGAGACTTGGGCTATCTTCTGCTGTCTTTGCAGGTGTATAATTAGGGAGCTGGTTTGGATATGGGATCCCCAGCCTCTGTCCCAGGCAGTGGCCTAACCTGCTACCTATAATGTTGGCCCCAAATTCATTTTGTTGTTCTATATGTATTAGTCATCTCTTCCTTTTTATTGCCAAGAAATATTCCATTGTCAGAATATACCACACTTTGTTTAGCCATTCTGTTGTAGTTAGACATTTGAATTGTTTCCAATTTTTGTCTGCTTTGAATAATGCTGCTAGGAACATTCTTATTCAAGTGTTTCTGTGTGTAGACATATGTTTTTATTTCTCTCAAATAAATAGTTAGAAGTGGAATTGTTGAGTCATGGGAGTAGGTGGGTGTTTAAGGATCTCTACCAGCAATTATGAGAGATTTCAGTTGCTCCACATTTTTTCCAGGATTTTATTTTTGCTACTTTTAAATTTTGCCATGCTAATGATAGCTATTTTCTTCATTTTTACCTATTGCATGACTCTATAATATCTGTTCAAAATTTTTTATTGGATTTTGAGAGGCAGATCCACTTCTCAAATTGCTGCAATGGCGGGAGCTGGTTCAATCCAAAGCTGGGAACCAAGAACTTCTTCTGGGTCTCTCACATTGGTATGGGGCCCAAGCACATGGATCATCTTCCACTGCTTTCCTAGGCACCGTAGCAAGGAGATGAATCAGAAGTGAGCAGCTGGAACCTGAGCTGATACAGCATGCTGGTGCTACAGGTGGCAGCTTAACTATCTCCTCTTTACCTCTCTGTAACTCTGCCTTTCAAATAAATAAATAAATAAATCTTAGGGAAAAAAAATTAGAAAAAAGTTACACAAACAAAGAGATGGAGAAGCAGAGAGAGATGTCTTCCA